>NC_134555.1:6567272-6889335 GCF_025594145.1 Primulina tabacum | reverse complement strand
ACTGTTTTTATTTTTTGTTTTTATTTACTGTTTTAAATTTTTATTTTTCATAAGATTAGCCTGAATGACAGGCTAAAGTATTTGTGCTAAATTATTACCTTACTATGACATGATCTATATTTATTTGTTCTTGGAATCAGATTGAGATAATAAAATATCTATTTAAATTTTTGGAATTTAATGTAATATAAGAGTCTTTGGTTAGAACATAAGGTAAAAAGATGAACCAGGAAATGGTAAACACAATGTTTGAGTTTAACCAGGAAAAATAAATTCATGTTTTAGCCCTTCAGCCTGCTTAGCCGAGAAATGGCGTTTAAGGCGTTTATGGGTGATTTTTATGAATTTATGATTCTATGGGATCTCAGTAAAATCCTCTGTTGTTTAATTTCTTTGGTATATCTTTCATAAATCCTTTTATGTTTTGTAAAAGTTCCAAATATGAATCTTATATTCATTATTATTCTGGGATTTAAATTCTTCCTTTTCTTAGCTCAGTAAGAGTTGAAGATGATATATAGGCTGGAAACCAATAACCTCCATGTGTGCGAAAGCCACTAAGGAAAAGTTTGGTAAAACAATGCCACGTATCAGATTCCTCATTTTGATCTCAAGCCTCAGATGGTATCAGAGCCATGGAAATAGTCTGGATAATAATTTAGCACTTTTTATTCAAATGAATATTTTCGATTTAAAAGAAACTGTTCAAAACAGTTTGAATGAAGAATATGATTTACCTGAAAATTTAGACTTATTGAATAAATGGACTATTCCTAAGATAGAATCTAAAATGATCTATAAGTTAGGAACCTTTGAAAAAATTAGTTTTAAACAGGTAGTTAAAACTACAGAATCATCAATACCACTTCATAATAATGAAATGGTTATTTGATTGTTAAATAATAAAGATATTGTACCTTATAGGAAAAATTATAGAATTATACATATAGGTTTAATTCAAATTGCTTTTAGACCTTTAACATTAGAAGGACTACCAGAAAGCTTCATAGCAGCTTTAAGAGATGGTAGAAATTTGAATTGGAAACAATCCCTTATGGGAATAATTCAATCTAGTCTGGCTCATGGTCCAGTATATTTTGATGTTTATCCGAATTTATCTTTATCTTTGTCTGATATTAATATATTAGATTCTTTAACATTAAATGTTAAAACTCATGGTTATAATTATACTCCTGGCACAGAAGTTATATGTATCTGTTATCGTATTTATTATAAACCATTATTTACACTAAATCCTATGTGTAAAAGAATAGATAAAAAATTAAATGAAACAATTGTTATAGAAACTAATTTTAATAGATCTAATATTACAACTCGTAGATCTATAAAATGGGAAGAAATTGAATTTCCAGAAAACTGGATAATTGAACAAGCTGTTCCTAGAAATCCTATAATAAATAGGGATTTACAACAAGTTATTCAGAATAATAAAGGATCTGTTCAAATACAGTTCAATAATGAACAAAGAAGATTATTGCCATCTTTTATCTATGTTAAACCAAGATCTAGTCATTCTTATATTTCGCCTTTAGATTATTTGGTGGATATTACTCAAACTTCTAGAGCTTCTACTTCTCAGATAAGAGAAGATGTTGAGTCTTCTGTACAAGATACAGTAGATGAGTTAATAATAAATCAAAACAATATTGTTCATAAAAGTAACTTTCAAAAAGTTAGAGAAACTGATACAGTTTCAGAAATGAATTTTAGTATTTAATGGATAGTAAATCAAAAATTGATTTTACTAAAGGATCTCTTGCTAGAGCAAGGATCAATGCAGAATTTTATTTACCCAAATGGAAATCTTTCACAGATTGGTACTTTAAAAGTTTCTCTGAAGAAGAATTTGAGTATATTGTTGCGGAATTTTATAAATATTGTGAAAACCAAAATAAATTAATACATTTTGTGCCTTGGTTTTTTAAAACATTTATTATAGATTATATTTCTATTCTTGAAAGAAATTATAAACTTTGTTCTGGACAGATTCAAAAATCTGTTTATCCTTCTCAACAATCTTTTATTATAGAAAAGAATAATAAAATTTTAAATTTTACTGCTTTTTCCAAATTATTTGAGAATGATATGTTGCAAATAACTGTTAAACATATTAATCAGATAATTGAAAAACAGAATTATACAAATTTGTATCTTACGATAATAGGAGAAGAGATAGTTTCTCTTAAGGATCGTATTGATAAAATTATTCTGGCTATCAATCAAATTAAACCAGATGTCCATATCCAAACAAAAGAAGAAGAAACTAATATTGTTTCTATTGCTACTTCTTCTATTCAATCCCCACCAGATATAAAGGATTTTAAATTTAAATCTTCTGTTTCTGATATAGAAAAATTATTAGAAGAAAAATTTAAAAATCTTAATTTGAATACTCTTAATGAAGAGTTTGATAATGATGAGAATCATTCTGAGAAAGAAATTAATAAAATTAAATGGGCACATAGACCTACCCAAAATAAATATTATTATAATAGACCCACTCCCATGGATGTTCTTATAGAAGAACAAGAATATATATTTGCCAATAGTTATAATGGGAAAAGTATTTATGAATGGAATATTGATGGTTTTAGTGATAAGCAAATTTATAATAGTGCTCACAGAATGCTTATGTATAGTACTGTGTGTAAAACTTCAGGCAATACTGATAAAAATATTGCTAAGATGATTATATCAGGATTTACTGGCCAACTTAAAGGTTGGTGGGATAATTATTTAAATCAATTCAAAAAGAAGATATTATTAATTCTATAAAAATTGAGAATAATATTCAATCAGAAAATGTAGTCTATTCATTAATAATGACTATGATTGAACACTTTACTGATAAATTCACTGATAATAGTGAAAAGATTCGTACTTTATTAAGTAATCTAAAATGTAAAACACTTACTGATTTTAGATGGTATAAAGATACCTTTTTATCTCGTATATATGAGATACCTGATTGTAATAATAGTTTCTGAATAGCCAAATTTATAGATGGTTTACCTTTTCTATTTGCTGAAAGAATTAGAAAAGTTTTAAGAAAAGATGATATTAATATTCCATATGATAATTATACTTATGGAAATTTAATTAATACTTGTATAAAAGAGGGTTTAGCTCTCTGTAATGAATTAAAATTAAATAATCAAATTAAAAGACAGAATTTACTTGAGAAAAAACAATTAGGTAAATTTTGTGATCAATTTGGTATGGACTTACCTAATAAAGGTAAGAAGAAAATTAAAGAAAGAGATGAAAAACTTTATAGAAAGAAAAGACATTTGTCTGATAGACAAAGAGATAAAAAGAAGAAAAGAAAAGAAAGCCGTGATTTACGGAAAGAAGAAAAATACAAAAATAAATTAATAATTTGTAGAAAATGTAAAAAGTCAGTAATTATGCTAATCAATGTTGGGCTAAAAACAAAATTAATAATTTAGATATAGATGAAAATCTAAAAGAAACATTATTTAAAATAATAATGGATTCAAATAATAATTCTGACAGTGAAACTGAGAATTCTTCATAATCTTATATTTCAGAAGAAATAATAGATAGTGGATCAGAAATTTCTGATGATTTAGAAGAATGTAATAACTGTATACAAGGAAAAACTTGTATAAATCATATAGAAGATAAAAATGATAATTTTTATAAACTCATGTCTCAATTTCATGATTTAAATATTAATGTGTTAACTAACAATAATATTTTAGAATTCCTTAAAATGATTAAGGATCCAGTATTAAAATCTACAATTATTGATCAAATGGAAAATACTGTTTCAACTAACAATAATAATAATAATAATAACATTCTTGTTAAACAAGAACAAGCTTATTCTATGAAAGAAGTTAAAAATCTTATACAACAGAAATATAGTAAACAAAATCCAGTTACTATACATGATTTAGTCAAAAAAATAGAAAATCTTAAATAACAAGTAAAAATTTTACAACATAATAATAATAGTTTAAATTATCGTATTTCAATAATAATATTATTTTATTAATATAATATAATATAATATAATATTAAAAAAACTTAAAGATAAATAGCAAACCTTTACATGAATTCATTTACAGAAACATAACCGAGGAAAGAGAAGAAGAAATAGAAATAGGATTTTGATTTTTCTTTTTGATCTTCTGACTTATCGGTTTATCCAATCGACAAACCGACTTTAGTTCTGGGATCGTTGACACGAGTTCTTCGATTTGAGGTATAAATTTTATAGTTTTGGTGATGTTTGAAATTCGTCGATTTTTGGAATAAATCCGATAAATTGTTAAATCATAATGAAATTGAAGATTGTTGAATAGTATATGATTGTAACGAAGTAGGGATGATTATAGTGATGTTGTTTTGAATTATTCCTAATTTATTATAATTAGGGATTTTTAATCGTTGGATTGAGATCGAAGAGTTGTTTGTCAGTTGTTATTAATTCTTATTATATATTCGGAGTCTACGAAGTATAGGCTACACGTTGATATAAAGTTTTCATAATTCGACGGATGTTGTAAAATAGCCTATTATTTGAAATTAATTAATTATGGTGTATTTGATGGTAGTATTGTGAATTAAATAAACCAGAATATTAAATTGTTGAACGATAAGAATTTATAATCGAATTTTATATTTTGTTGAATTAATTGTTTTTGGACTATTTTATGCTATATATTGAGGTTGTTATGATTGTGTTGATACGGTGACAATGATCTGATAATTGTTGTTGAATTATTTAGATACATCTCACAAGCCTCGGGATCAAAGAAATAACCAGATTATATATATACTCGATTATCAGTTACGTGTTGACGTACGAGCATATGTTGTTATTGTTTAGTATTGATGAATAATATTGCGTTGAACGATGGTAAACACTGCTATTGGGTGATTTGATATTATATATGTTGTTGTTTATTATTGTTGATGTTGTTGGCTGTCGTTGTTGGGAGACGTCACGTTGATGTTGTTCGTTCAACGATATTGCTGTCGCCGGAGTTGGGGTGCGATGTATCATTGATGTTATTCGTTCGACGATATTGCTGTCGCCAGTGTTGGGGTGCGACATATCGTCAATGTTGTTGTTCGTTCGACGATATTGCTGTCGCCAGAGTTGGGGTGCGACGTATAGTCGATTTTGTTGTTACAGTGTGATGTTGTTGAGGTTGTTGATGGCATATTATACAGAAACGGCAAAGGGGGTATTTCTGTTATGATTTCAGTTATATTTTGTGTTGTTAATATAACTGTTATGTATTACGATGATGATTGTTGTATATGCTCACCATTTGAGGCTGTTTCTATTGGACAGGTTAAGGACTATGCCGTGAGACAGGATAGTGGTAAAGGACTAGGTGTGTCTAGTCAAACAGTCCTGTAGTTGATAATAGATAGAGACAATATAGCTTATTGTCTTACTTGAGTTGTATGTGTGTATTTATTATACTATTTCTGCTACACTGACGTAGATAGTGTTGTGATTGTCACGCCCCGAAACTCGGGATTTGACACCGGCGTCGTTTAACAATCACACAATTGAAAACAACCAGCCTCGTAGCATAGTATAAACCGAAATACCAGTTTATTAATCATAATCTCAAAAACCAAAGTCTTTACAACTGAAATAACTAATTTTGCGAAAAACGTCTAACATGAAATTGAAAGTACTAAAATTCAAAAAAAACAATAACATGACTAAACTAAATCACCAAATTCACCATCCCCAAAATTGTTCAGATTCCTCTTCTTCAACATGTTCTTCGGATTTATCTGGGTAAGGGTGTAAGGGGTGAGTATTTTGGGAAATACTCACCAAGTGGGGGATATCGAACACAACATAAAATTTTTTCAATATTTTCGAAAATAACACATATTTACAACATACTTTTCATAATCGTAACATCGTATTCATATCATTGTAACACTCCGATTTTTCACCTTTCATGGTTTACTGATATCAGTCCCTAAGTTTTGATCCTCTAAGGGGGCGAGGCCATAAAACAGTTCTATCCCACTGTTAAGGGCCATATGTTGGAATTACACCCATTTTCAGGGAATTCTCACAGTGTCAACGTATAAACGTACCAAGATTTTTAAAAAAACGTAGACGGTGTTCGACCGAATTTTTCTTTAAAAAGAAAACACATAACCGAAAATTTAAGAATTTTAAAATTTGCCCACTTACCTTGAATTCTTGATGAAAAAAAACCGTGAATAACTAGGATTGCTTGCACAGGAATTTTCGAAAATTCCTCTTCGGCGGCTAGACAGCGGCAGCGCTTCGCTGTGCTCGAAAATCCTTGGGAGACTAGGGCACAAATTTCGAAATTTTGTGTGATATGAGGTGTGATTTTCGAGTCTACAGGGCCCTTCTATTTATAGGGGTTGGCTGTTATCGTGATCAAGAGTTATAGTACGTTTGAACTCTGAATCAAATCTTAATCCAGAATCATGATATAATCGTGATATTGTTCGAAATCTTAAACCTTCCATCCCCTAATTTTCGAAATTTGCATTACATATATACACTGTTTAATTTTGACTTCTAGGGATTTTATTATCTCTTGCTTGATTTTTATCTCGGTATCTCAATATCAACTCAATTCTTGGATTTTTATCTGCTCAATTTCAAATACTATACACGATATTATTATTAACTCAATCTTGGTAAAATCTTACAAATCTCACATCCTAAAATGAGATAAATCCTGGTATCCAAAATATACTATCGTGATAAATGATAAAACTTAAAATTCTTGGATTTTACATCCCTCCCTCCTTATGGGATGTTTCGTCCTCGAAACT
This sequence comes from Primulina tabacum, assembly GCF_025594145.1. NCBI lineage: Eukaryota > Viridiplantae > Streptophyta > Magnoliopsida > Lamiales > Gesneriaceae > Primulina > Primulina tabacum. Next base: position 6,882,492 of record NC_134555.1, on the reverse strand, counting down.
TGGGTTGGCTTGGTCTATGAAGAGGTACGGGTATTGGTTTCTCATCCTTTCTCTTAGCTCCCACGTGGCTTCTCTTTCGATGTGGTTAGACCATTGAACCTTGACGTAGGGAATGATTCGTCGTGTTAGTACTTGGTCCTTAGTGTCCACGATTCTAATGGGAACTTCTTCGTACTTCAGCTCTTCTCCCAAGTTACTTTCAATCATGAGCGGTTCTGCTTCCAACACGTGGCTTGGGTCCGAGATGTATTTCCGTAGTTGGGACACGTGGAAAACGTTGTGAATTCTAGACATGCTTGGTGGCAGGGCCAATCTGTATGCTAGTGTGCCCACCTTTTCCAAAATCTCAAAGGGTCCTACATAACGGGGATTTAGCTTCACAGCTTTACTGAATCGGACAACTCCTTTCATAGGCGACACTTTTACGTAGGCCTTCTCGCCAACGTTGAATTCCACTGGCCTTCTCTTCAGATCTGCCCAACTCTTTTGTCGATCTTGGGCTGCCTTGAGTTTTTATCGAACTACGGTAACCTTGTCTATTGTTATCTGTACGAGCTCGGGTCCTACTATTGCTTTTTCTCCCACTTCATCCCAATATAAGGGTGATCGGCATTTCCTCCCATACAGGGCTTCGTATGGAGCCATCTCAATACTGCTGTGATAGCTGTTATTATAAGCAAACTCGATCAATGGTAGATGATTGCTCCAATTGCTACTGAATTCTAGGGCGCAGGCTCGCAGCATGTCATCCAGGGTTTGAATTGTTCTCTCGGTTTGGCCATCGGTTTGTGGGTGATAGGCCGTACTAAGAGTCACTTTAGTTCCCATGGCCCCCTGAAAGCTCTTCCAAAAACGTGAGAAGAACCTTGGGTCTCTGTAAGACAAGATGCTCACTGGTACCATGAAGTCGTACAATATTGTCCATATACAGTGTAGCCAACTTGTCCAGATTATAGTTCATACGGACGGGTAGGAAGTGTGCAGATTTTGTAAGTCTATCTACAATTACCCATATTCCGTCTTGACCTTGCCTCGACCTTGGTAACCCCACCACAAAGTCCATGGAGATATGTTCCCACTTCCACTCAGGTATCTCCAACGGTTGCAATAATCCTCCGGGTCGCTGGTGCTCTGCTTTGACCTGTTGACACACTTGGCATTTAGAGACAAATTCTGCCACGTCTCTTTTCATTCCATTCCACCAAAAATTCATCTTAAGGTCTTTGTACATTTTTTTACTCCCTGGATGGACTGAAAATTTGGACTTGTATGCTTCTGACAGTATTTCTTGGCAAAAGTTATCGCTGTCTGGTACACACAGTCGTCCTTTCATCCACAGGACTCCTTTGTCATCAATTTGTAGATCTTGAGACTTCCCGCTTTCGACTTGTCCCTTAAGTTTCTTTAGCTCAGGGTCTTGATCCTGGTTTAACTTGACGGTCTCTTGCAGACATGGTCTCGCAGAGAGAGAGGCCAGAGTAATCTTGCTCTCACTTTTCCGACTCAGAGCATCGGCCACCTTGTTCGCTTTACCCGGATGGTAACTGGTAGTCAGGTCGTAATCCTTCAGCAGTTAGATCCACCGCCTTTGCCTCATGTTCAGTTCTTTTTGGGTGAACAGGTACTTGAGACTCTGGTGATCTATGAAAATTTCACACTTGGCACCGTAGAGATAGTGCCTCCAAATTTTTAAGGCAAAGACAACTGCTGCTAGCTCCAGATCATGCGTAGGGTAGTTCTGCTCGTGCGGTTTCAACTGCCTTGATGCGTAGGCTATTACTCTTCCCTCTTGCATGAGTACGCATCCCAAACCTTCCTTAGATGCGTCGCTGTAGATGGTGAATTCCTTATCTTCATTGGGTAAGATTAGTACTGGCGTGGATGCGAGCTTTTCTTTTAATGTCTGAAAACTTTTCTCGCAACTTTCGTCCCAGACGAACTTGGAATTCTTCTGAGTGAGTTTAGTCAGTGGTATGGCGATTGAGGAAAAACCTTCGACAAACTTTCTGTAATACCCTGCCAGTCCAAGAAAGCTCCTGATGTCTGTGGCGTTCTTAGGTTTTGTCCACTCTGTAATTGCCTCGACTTTCTTGGGATCCACTGATACTCCTGCTTCAGAGATTACGTGTCCTAAAAAGGATACAATCTTTAACCAGAACTCACATTTCTTAAACTTAGCATAGAGTTCCTTCTCTCTCAAAGTCTGAAGTGCAATGCGGAGATGCTCTTCGTGATCATGTTCGTTAGAAGAATAGACGAGGATGTCGTCAATAAATACCACTATGAACTGATCCAGGAATGGCTTGAAGACTCTGTTCATTAGGTCCATGAAGGCTGCAGACGCGTTGGTCAACCCAAACGGCATCACTGTGAACTCATAATGCCCATATCTTGTCCGAAAGGCTGTTTTGGGGATATCTTCCGCCCTGACCTTCAGTTGGTGGTATCCTGTCCTTAGATTCAGTTTAGAAAATACTGCGGCTCGCTTAAGCTGATCAAATAGGTCGTCAATCCTCGGTAGGGGGTACTTGTTCTTGATGGTGATCTTGTTCAGTTTTCTATAGTCGATGCACAATCTCATACTCCCATCTTTCTTCTTTACGAAGAGTACTGGTGCTCCCCATGGTGACACACTGGGTCGCACTTGTTTTTTGTCCAGCAATTCTTGGAGTTGTTCCTTTAATTCCTCGAGTTCAGCTGGCGCCATCCTGTAAGGCGCTTTCGAAATTGGTGCTGCACCAGGGACCAGATTAATTTCGAACTCAACTTCGCGGTCCGGGACTATCCCTGGGAGTTCTTCTGGAAAAACATCCAGGAATTCGCATACTACTGGGATGTCTTCTATCTTCAGTTCGACTTCTCCTTGTACTTCGCTGATCATGGCCAGGTAGATATCTTCTCCGGATTTCATGGCCTTCCATGCTTGGGAAGCGGAAAAAAGTGATTTCCGTTCCTTGGATTTACCATGATACACGATCTCTTCCTGATTTGGGGTTCGGAGCTTAACTCTTTTCCTTTTACAGTCCACTATTGCATTGTTTCTGGCTAACCAATCCATTCCTAGAATGATGTCGAAGTCGGCCATAACTAATTGTATTAAGTCTGCACTGAAAGTTTGATTACCGATACTGATTAAACAGTCCATGTGAATCTCGTGAGTTTCGATGGCCTTATTTGTAGGTGTGGCTATTCGAAAAGGTTCGGCTAATAATTCAGGCTTAAGTCCTAGTTTCTTAGCCAATCTCTTAGATACAAAAGAATGCGTAGCACCACAATCAAATAACGCATACGCAGGCACTTTTTGAATTAGGATGGTACCTGACACGACTTCATTGGCGTCGTCGACCTCTTCTTAAGTCATAGCAAAGACCCTGGTGTTAGGCATGCTTTCCTTTGGCTTGTTGGGGTTATCTTTTGAATTTGGCCCAGTTCCCTTATTGGGCACGGCGGCTTGGTTGGCGGCAGTAGGGCATTTGGCAATTCGGTATCCCGATTTCCCACATCCGAAGCATACACCACTGTTTCTTCGGCATTCTCTCAAGTGTCGTAAGTGACAAGTTGGGCAAGGCTTAATATCCTGGTAGCTTGAGGTAGGCGAAGGCCCTTTAGATGGTCCACCGGACTGGTTAGGCTTCTTGAAAGTCTGATTGCTACGTGAGGACTGACTATTCATGGGCCTTTTGTTCTTAAATTCCTTCTCCCTGTGCTGGATGTCAGTTTCAGCTTGGATAGCTGCACCCATTAGATCTAAAAAATTCGCGGGTTGGTAGACTGCTAGGGCTGATTGGATCCTGTTGTTCAATCCTTTTTTAAAACGGTGTCCAAGGGCATTAAACTGGGAGGTGTATTCCACAACCGACATATCCGGAGTTTGAGTGAAGTTTTCAAACTCACTCAGTTTCTGCAGTCTGACCTCGGCTGGATAATACTGTTTCAGAAAGGCTTCTCGAAATTGCTGCCAAGTCATTGGTCCTGCAGCTGTCATGGCTGGCGAGATTGCTTCCCACCATTTTCCTGCTTTATCTTCCAGGAACGGCACAGTCACGTCCACTTTTAGTGCCTCGGGAACTTCCAATAGTCGCAGCTGCGTCTCTACACTTTTCTGCCAACTCTGGCTAACTTCAGGGTTTGCAGCTCCACTGAAGGTTGGACACATGTTCTTGCGAAGCGATTCATAGTGGAACCTAATTTCATTAGGTGGTGGTGGCTGATTGGCGTTCTGGTTTCCCAATCCTTGCAGTGTTGTCGCCACAATGGTGGCTATGGCCATAAGATCAGCTTGGCTTAAGTTGACTGCAGGCGGGGGTTCATTCCCTTGCTCGTTCTCCTGTCCGCCTTCACGGTTGGCATTAGCGTAACGCGGGTTGCGGTTTTGTCTTGGGGGTCTACCGGCCATTTCCTACAATTGCAAGTTTTAAGAATTTGTTGTACGAGTAGAGTTCATACAATAGATTGTGCTGAAATAAATTGAAATCAATGAACCAAATAGAACAAATTTTTATTGATTTCTAGAAGAAAGAACATGACCAATCTAAAGGAAACAAAAGTCGTACTGAATAAAATAGCAACAACGGAAAAAGTAAAATAAAACTCCTAGAACAAATTCACTAAGATATCCTAGTCTAATCCTCTATCTCTCCATCCCCAATGGCTACTACGGGCTCCTCAATCTCTATGGGCTCTTCCTCTTCCGGCTCCTCCTCCGGCTCTCCTTCCTGAAGTAGCTCTACCATATGAGTGAGCTGGGCCTTCTCTGTATTAAGCTGGGCCACTTGTGTCTTCCACCCCTGAACGTCTGCCTCTGCCTCGTCCAACATATCAATGGTAAGCTGGTGGCACAGTTCGTAATCCCTCTTATTCTGCTTGATCTTGTTCTTCAGCGCTTCACCCTGATGAGCCAGATGCTGGTTCACCCTTGCAATGCTGCTTATAGCCTCACTTAAATTCTCTAGTCGCTTCTTGTTCCTGGCACTTTGCTGTTTTTCTTCCTCCAATTCTTTACGGTATCGGTCGATATCTTCTTGCATCTTTTTCTCTCGATACAAGCCATGCTCTATGCCATCCGTCAAATCCATGTTATCTCCTCTTACCAACTCTCCCTGATAGATTGCGTTGTTAAGTTGGGTTCGTATTACCTCTTTTTCTGTGGCTAAGATCGCATTCTCCCGTCTTCTCTCACCTAGTCTGGCTCTAAGGCGCTTTATCAGGCGCGACTGATTATCAATGGCAAGCTGCTTCATGTGGATGGCAGCCTGGGCACGAGTGCGGAATCGGGGAGACATTTCCTGAAAGAAAATAAAAAGGAAAGTGCTCAGAATATCATCAATATGACAGAATAAAATATCAGGATAGGGTAAGATACTGAAAATTAAAAATTTTCGAAAATTTCCAGAAATGAAAAGTTTTGAGATAGACACGTGTCGAGAGGGTGTATGCTGGCGGGTTGACTCGTTGAATCGGCAGAGTTGACTCGCCGGGTTGACTCGCCGGAGTATGGTCGGAGCAAAGGCGTGTGTCGGCGAAGGGGTCAGGATCACGGAACCGGTGGTGGCACGGAAAGAACCGGTCGGAAAACTACCTAATTTGGCCGGAACTCGCTCAAACTTGGTGGACTCACTTGAAATTGGGCGTTTCCGATGGGTTGATCCGATCTCAAAATTGATTGTTGGGAAAAGTTACCCATGGGTATTATAATGTTTGGGTAAAAGGAATTGAAAATCGGAGTAGGATTGGTAGGGTAATTGGATGACATAAGATTCGGCGTTAGGGTTTCGGACGCCCCATCGTAGATCCGAAATTCCGATTGCACCCGAACGCGAAACTTGAAATTGTTAGAGGGCTTTTCTTCGTCTCATCGAGGCGGTTCTAGAACTTGTCTCCGATCGAAGAAAAAGTACCGGAATCGGAGGAAACGCGGCGGCGCGCGTAGACGCCGTTCGCCGGAATTTCCCGAAAATTTTCCTTTTTTTTTAATCGATTTTTCCCACTCGGATTATGAACCTGGCGGCTCTGATACCACTTAAACGTCACGCCCCGAAATTCGGGATTTGACACCGGCGTCGTTTAACAATCACACAATTGAAAACAACCAGCCTCGTAGCATAGTATAAACCGAAATACCAGTTTATTAATCATAATCTCAAAAACCAAAGTCTTTACAACTGAAATAACTAAATTTTGCGGAAAACGTCTAACATGAAATTGAAAGTACTAAAATTCAAAAAAACAATAACATGACTAAACTAAATCACCAAATTCATCATCCCCAAAATTGTTCAGATTCCTCTTCTTCAACCTGTTCTTCGGATTTATCTGGGTAAGGGTGTAAGGGGTGAGTATTTTGGGAAATACTCACCAAGTGGGGGATATCGAACACAACATAAAATTTTTTCAATATTTTCGAAAATAACACATATTTACAACATACTTTTCATAATCGTAACATCGTATTCATATCATTGTAACACTGCGATTTTTCACCTTTCATGGTTTACTGATATCAGTCCCTAAGTTTTGATCCTCTAAGGGGGCGAGGCCATAAAACAGTTCTATCCCATTGTTAAGGGCCATATGTTGGAATTCCACCCATTTTCAGGGAATTCTCACATTGCCAACGTATAAACGTACCAAGATTTTTAAAAAAACGTAGACGGTGTTCGACCGAATTTTTCTTTAAAAAGAAAACACATAACCGAAAATTTAAGAATTTTAAAATTTGCCCACTTACCTTGAATTCTTGATGAAAAAACCGTGAATAACTAGGATTGCTTGCACAGGAATTTTCGAAAATTCCTCTTCGGCGGCTAGACGACGGCAGCGCTTCGCTGTGCTCGAAAATCCTAGGGAGACTAGGGCACAAATTTCGAAATTTTGTGTGATATGAGGTGTGATTTTCGAGTCTACAGGGCCCTCCTATTTGTAGGGGTTGGCTGCTATCGTGATCAAGAGTTATAGTGCGTTTGAACTCTGAATCAAATCTTAATCCAGAATCATGATATAATCGTGATATTGTTCGAAATCTTAAACCTTCCATCCCCTAATTTTCGAAATTTGCATTATATATATACACTGTTTAATTTCGACTTCTAGGGATTTTATTATCTCTTGCTTGATTTTTATCCCGGTATCTCAATATCAACTTAATTCTTGGATTTTTATCTGCTCAATTTCAAATACTATACACGATATTATTATTCACTCAATCTTAGTAAAATCTTACAAATCTCACATCCTAAAATGAGATAAATCCTGGTATCCAAAATATACTATCGTGATAAATGATAAAACTTAAAATTCTTGGATTTTACAGTGATTGCACTATTTTGTCGTATATGCATTATATTATTACGTCGTCGAAAAGAAAATTTTTTATGCATATGACGCCACATGTTGTATGATTACGTGGCGAGGTTTGGGACGCCACAAATCCTAAATCCGATTCCTACATTTGAGATGCATGAATACAATGTCAAATTGTGCATTAGTAATCAATCTCCACGATGTTCGAAGCCAATCGGGCCGATTAAGAACTGAAAGGATACCATCGCAAGTAGTTCTTCGAGTGTTAAGATATGGTCGGTGTCATAAAAGAGGCCACAATCAACGAAGTTTCAAAGGACCCATTAACTAGCCTTTGTGTTATGTTTTGTTAACTTAGTTTTGTGTTTTTTGACGTACAAGTAAAAATCTTATATATATATATATATATATATATATATATATATATATATATATATATATATATTATGTGTCTCATTATATAATGATTGATAGGAAAACAACTAATACATTTTCCAATTCACAGGAAAAGGAGGATGGTACAACAAAGAATTTGCGAGACCACGCCAACAAGAAGGTTTACTCGATCCCGGTGTACTAGTATTGGTGATGCAGCATTGCCTTTATGATCCTTTTGCGAGAATCACTTTTATTTTATGGTTTTTGGTCGAGTCATGTACTTGTGATATTAGTTTGGACTTTTGTTCATTGACTCTTAGTTCTTGTTGTTTTTTAGGTTTAGCTTGTGTTAGAAACATGGACTTGCGTATTTTCTGTAATATTTTATTTTCATATCATTTGTGTCCTAACAATATGTAACTTGACTGTTGTCAACTAATATATTCACTGTTTTGTTACCTTGTTGGTTTTGTTGCGTGCCCCATTCTTTATTTTGCTACTGGCGCGCCCCATTTTGTTTTGTTTTTTGCTGCTGGACGTGCGCTGGTGCGCGCCCCATTTTGTTATTTTGTTGTTCCTCGTGCGCTTGTACGCGATGGTGCGCGCCCCATTATGTTATTTTGCTGCTGGCACGCCCCATTTTGTTTTTTTTGCTACTGGGCGAGCGCTGGTGTGCGCCCTTCTGTTGGAGATATGGACTTGTGTGTGCATTTTCATGCTTGTGGTTACCCTCTTAATATATGCTCAAATTCTAGCTTTATATACTCAAATGAAAACACATTATACTTATTTTCTTAAGTTTTATACTGAAGTTAACTAATTTTATGCCGGAATGTTTATTATATTGACATGTTGCATGCATAAAAATTATGGTGAAGAGTTGGTTTCCCAACTTTGAATCATCAAATCGAGATATGATTTTGCATTTTCATGCTTGTGCTTCCCTCACTTAATTTATGCTCAAATGATATTTTTATATATCCAATTTAATATATAATATGCTTAAATCGTTGGTGTTGTATGCGGAAGTTAACTTAATTTATGCCTGAAATTTTATTAAATACACTTGTGTTGTGCGTATGAAAATGATGGTGAGTAGTTGGTTTCCCAACTCTTGATGTCACTAAAAATCGAGATATGGGTGTGTATTTTCATGCTTGTGTTTTCCCCTTTAAATTATGATCATTTGATACTCTTATGTACCCAATTTAATTCATAATATGCTTAAATTGTTTGTGTTGTATGCCGAATTTAACTTTATTTATCCCAGAAATATTTATGATATGCACTTGTGTGTATAAAATGATGGTGAGTAGTTGGTTTCCCAACTCTTAATGTCACAAAAAAATCATGACATGGGTGTGCATTTTCATGCTTGTGTTTCCCTTCTTAAATTATGCTCATTTGATACTCTTATGTACCCAATTTAATTCATAACATTCTTAAATCGTTTGTGTTGTATGTCGAATTTAACTTTATTTATGCCAGAAATATTTATGATACGCACTTGGGTTGTGTGTATAAAAATGATGGTGAGTAGTTGGTTTCCCAACTCTTAATGTCACTAAAAATCATGATATGGGTGTGCAATTTCATGCTTGTGTTTCCCTCTTAAATTATGCTCATTTGATACTTTTATGTACCCAATTTAAACCATAATATGCTTAAATCATTTTTTTGTATGCCGAATTTAACTTCATTTATGCCGAAAATATTTATGATATGCACTTGTGTTGTGTGTATAAAAATGATGGTGAGTAGTTGGTTTCCCAACTTTGAATCATCAAATCTAGATATGGGCTTGCATTTTCATGCTTGTGTTTCCCTCACTTAAATTTTGCTCATTTGATAATTTAATGTACTCAATTTAATCCAAAATATGCTTAAATCGTTTGTGTTGTATGCCGAATTTAATTTTATTTATGCCAAAAATATCTATTAAATACACTTGTGTTGTGTGTATAAAAATGATGGTGAATAGTTGGTTTTCCAATTCTTGATGTCACTAAAAATCGAGATATGAGTTTGCATTTTCATGCTTGTGTCTCCCCTTAAATTATACTCATTTGATACTTTTATGTACCCAATAATCCATAATATGCTTAATTCGTTTTTTTTATGCGAATTTAACTTCATTTATGCCTGAAATATTTATGATATGCACTTGTGTTGTATGTATGAAAATGATAGTGAAGAGTTGGTTTCCCAACTTTGAATCATCAAATCTAGATATGGGTTTGCATTTTCATGCTCGTGTTCCTCCCTTAAATTATGCTCATTTGATACTCTTATGTACCCAATTTAATCCATAATATGCTTAAATCGTTTTTGTTGTATGCCGAATTTAATTTCATTTATGCCGAAAATATTTATGATATGCACTTGTGTTGTGTGTAGGCTGGCGAGACGAGGAAGGAAGGTGCGAGAAAGGGTGTGTGTGGCGCAAGGCGAGAGCTGGGAGTGTCTATGGCACGGGCGAGGGGGGCAAGGCTCTGGCAGGGAGTGAAGGCTGGCGAGGGACGAGATGGAGAGGCGGCGGGGTGCTGCGGGCGAGGGTGAGGCTTTAACTTGGGTGAGTTGTCGGATCAAATATCTCGTGTTTGATTGCTATAAATTTGTAAGTTTGTGTAATTATTACGGGGGATTATTCGGATGTGACCATTCAAGTTATGATGTTCATGTTGTATGGTTCGTAAATTTGATTTACACTATCCTCATTGGTTGCAAGTTTGTTTAACCAATGTTTGTTTGAATAACAATCATTCGATCAACTTTACCTAAAACTTTTATTAACTTTAGATTTATGATTTGTTAAGTGTGATTCTTCGAACATGTTTATGTCACGGAACTCTTCTTACAAACTGTTGTTGTAGTAGAACTCCGTGAATCATTCAATAACATGAAAATAAATACAAGGCGCGTATACCTCACTCACTTAAGAAACTATTTACTCTCACCATGGTGATGTTCTCGGACTAAGCAAATCTTCATCCAAGATACAACGAATTCATAATAATATTGTCTCAAAAGTGCACGTTTAAAAACAATCCTGAATAACTTTGAATTTTTTTATTCAAACTTGATAATTGAATATCTGTGTATTGTTTATGCAAAATAACAATATCCAAACAACATGTATTTTGAGATAAAAATAGATTTTGCAAGCAATTCAGAGGAAGTTGTATGTAGATTTTTCTCAATTTATTTGAAAATGTTGAATGGTTCATTATGTATAGTCTATGAATCATTCATTCTCTATGAAATAAAATGTTTTATATATATATATATATATTCAGCAGGGTAATTATTGACATTTAAGTTTTAAAGAAGATGAGACTATACGACTTGTTAAGCTACATTATGAGTTCGAATGCTGGATTTCAAGAAAGTATGCTTTGAATGTGATGCAAATGTTGGGTAAATCGGTTTTTACGTGTCAAAACGCAACGGAAATTTTTTTTAAAAAAATTATTTGACATTCAATTAATGTCTTTAGAAGTTCATATGATTTAAACAATAAAAACATTCATAAGGTGTTAGTAAATTTATCTTTAGTAAATTTACCACTCAACACCAATTATTCCAGGATTCGCGGATATAGCACTTGTAGTATTCTCCATGAACAATCTTCTTGAACTCTCTTCTTTAATCTTTCTATCGAGTCCACGACTAAAACTTTTGTTCATCTTCTAAATTACACTAGAAATTTAGAAGAGATTTATCGTTTGAGATCAAAAATCAAGAGACGGCTCAAACTCTATTTTCTTGAGGTGGCCGGATTTTGAGTGTTTTTGGAGAGAATTTTCGAAAATTATGATTAAGTGGAGGCTAGGGTTTTGTCTCTTACTTTAATATTGAAACATTAACCTATTTTCCACAATTGTAGGTTTAAGTTCTTTAATTAATATTAATTGAATTAATTAATTAATTAAATTAGTTCGAATTAATTAATTTATTAAAGTCCATTAAAAACTTTAATTAATTTTCATGTTGGACTTATACTTATACAAATCCATTATTCATTCTCCCACTATATTTAATTTAATATTTAATAAATTCAACATTTGAATATAAAATTTTAAATTCTAAATTTTTATAAATTCAACTTCTTGAATTTATTCTTTTCAATTTTTAATTATTATAAATTAAACTCCTTGAATTTACTATCTCATAATTTTATATAAATCCAACTCCTTGAATTTATTCTCTCAAATTTTAATTATCATAAATTCAACTCCTTGAATTTACTATCTCATAATTTTATATAAAGTTTCAACTCCTTGAATTTATTCTCTCAATGAGAACAAATGATTCAGTGTTTGTGTGACCCTCAATGGTTTAGGGATACATCTAGCCGTGGATTCACAACTCTTTGTGGTTCAGAAAATTTTTATTTATTCTGGCTTACTCTAAATTGCCTAATTCCATGCACCAATATTTGATCGTGAGAATGTCATAAATCATTTTCTAATTAAATCCATCGAATCATGGTAAAAGCGTCTAGTAGCATCACCCCATGATTCCATAGGTATCACTGATAGTGCGTGCAAGAACCAACCGATTATGATTAACGTACAGGACGGTCCGTTCATCTCATATATCCCGATTGAATTTGCAATCGTTGGTTCATCAAGGATTGCATATTAGATTCGATAGCTATGTGATACAACATGAAATATTCATTGTGTCATCGTATGTACAACTAGTGTCATCGTATGTACAACTAGAGAACCCCTTGTCTCTAATATACATCTTACACTCTGACCAGAGATTTCATGCACTACTGTTTCGTTATATCACATATGATATCCACACCCGTAGTTGAGAGGTGAATCCCCAACTACAATGTACTGGCTCCTACACGTGTCTCAATTGCACCCAACCTCGCTATCTTGTGAACTTCACGGAGTCGATAAACAAGTCAAAGCACAATCCTAATATGTAGAGCCTCAGTGTTGTCTTGGGTCTTATGGACACATGATGTACAATCACAACCACAGACTTTTCCTCTCAATGAATGATAAACACTTGGAAAGTCCGATGGGGGTTGTTCGGTATAATCATCATATGATAATTCATCTGCATGATTGAACATCTCTATTTCCTTACCATGAAACACGGTACACAACATCACAGATGCTAGTTTCAAGCTCAAGCGACCTTTATCATCATTTTTAGACTGTTGAATCGACTATGAACGGATTTAGAATGTATAGTGTTTACAATTGAGTTTCAAGATCGAATTATGATTCATTTATATTAAAGTATAATCAAAGACTTTATCTATGTCGATTGCATGTGTATATAGATAAAGTGAAATGAAACCATGAAACGTAAATTATATTAAAATAAAGACTGTTAATTACAAATGAGTCAATAAATTTCTTACCGTTAACCTACAAGACATCTATTCTAACAGCAAATATGATGGTCGATGCCATATATTCTTTAAGCGTTGATATCTCATAATGCAAAGATTTTATTATAAATAAACATGATTTTTCAATTGTCTTTACTCGACAAGCAAAGGAGTGTGCCTATGCTTTGGCCAAAACTTCTCGTTCCTATTCTAATCCCATGGTGTAGACTGTGGAGTGAATATCCGAATTGTATATTACATTTTTTGAATAATTTATATACCAATATTGCTCATTATTAATAATACATGTCACTTTGTATGACATTTCATAAAAATTAGAGAATTCATATTCTATATACCAATATATTGTATTGCCAATATATGCTCGACTATTCTCTCAATCCAATAATTATTTCAGTTCTTTTTTTCATTGACGTATATGTTTTTTTGTTCTTATCGATTATTTTCTAGTTTACAAAAGAACACAGCACGGTAAGTGTGGTCCCAAGAATTGGTTATTAATAATTTAAAAATTGAGAATATCATATTTTAAACTTGAAATTTTCATGTAGTTTTTTCTTGATTTTCTAGATCTACACGTGAATATAGAATAGTAAAGATAAATATTGCATCTGATGAATTTAGAGATAAATTCAATAAGAAGAAGAATAGAGTTATTAATTAATTATCTACCCACCTTCACTTACATGAAAATTCCTTATATAGATATATGTTTATCATAATATTTAGTGTTATAAAACTCTAACGGTTGAAAATAAAGAGTTGAAATTAATTGTTGAAAATAAGAGTTGTAAATATTAAAAATTAGTGGGTGATGATGTATGTAATGATATATTTATTTTTAGATTATTTTCAAAGAAATTCTATAAATAGATCTCTCAATTTGTGAAGAAGAACACAATTGAGTAGACAAAATTTTATAAAGTGTGTAGTTTAATATATTTTGTGAGTTTGATATTTTTACTTTTTACTGTAATTTTTTTATTTTGACACGTTATCAGCACGATACTCGAAGGTTCGGTTCTCCATATTTTTCCAAGCTCAAAAACAAAAGAAAAAGTTAACAATATTCAAAAGTAAGAATATTTATTTTATTGTTTATTTATTTTTATTGTGTATATATTTAATATATAATATCATGTTATTATATAAAAGGAGTCTATGATACCTCATTATAATAACGTGATGTGATTATATTATTACATTACTTATATAATTTTATTGTGTTACTACTTATTTATTGTATATATATATTTGAATAATATCATGTTATTATATAAAAGGAGTCTATGGCACCTCATTATAATAACGTGATGTGATTATTTTACTGTTTATATATTTTTATTGTGTTATATAATAATTATATATATTTGTATAATGCCACGGTATTATATAAAAGAAGTCTCTAACACCTCATTATAATATTGTGATGTGATATACATAATTATTTAACCATGATTAACATTATATATATATCATATTATTACCATAAAATTTATATATACAAACATTTATTTTTTTAAGATTTTCGAGATATTGTGAACTTATCGCATGCCTTCTTGTGGCGGAAAAGAACAACGAGCTGCTAATGAGAAATCATCAGTCCCGACCCATTGGATCAACAACATTTTCAGAAGTAAATTAATGTTGTAAGTAAAAATGAATTTAAACCTGGAAACCAAAATCAAATTCAGAGACAAGGTTTTGGTCGGGGTCGAGGTCATGGTCTTGGTTGTGGACGTGGACGTGGTCTAGTCGTGATCGCGGCCGTGGTTTTGAAAACAATCGAGATAATTACTTCAATAACTCATCTCAACCACCCACTAAAAAGACATCATGAGAATATGAGTGTTAATGAAAATCAGTCAAAATGATTTGAAAGTTCTTGTTTTAGATGCAGCACTCTAGGACATTGGTCTCGTATTTATCGAGCCTACGAGCACCTTTGTACGCCCTATAAAGATTCGATAAAGGGGAAAGAAAAAGAGACCAAATTCATTGAACACAATGACCGTTTTAGTGATTCAACTCATTTTGATGTTGCAAATTTTTTGAATGATTTCTCTGAAAATGATCAATATATTGGTGGAATAAAAATGTAAAATATTTTATTTTTCATGTGCTCATATGCTAATGTTTTATTGTATAATTATGATATGAGTTTTATTACATATATATTGTCAGTAATTTTTTTCATCACATATTTTTTTTGAAGTTCAAATATAGAAATGCTTTGAACAAAGCTAAACAAGAAAACAATCTCATGAAAGTTTGCATACCTGATAGTGGTACAATGCAAACCATTCTCCGAGATAAAAGATATTTCTTGGAACTAAAACCAACAAAAACAATGGTGAATACAATATCAGGTTCTGTAGACTTGATAAAAGGTTGTGGTAAAGCACATTTTTTGTTACCTAATAATACAAAATTTCTGATAAATGATGCTTTGTATTCACCACAATCGAAAAGAAATTTGTTGAGTTTTAATGACATATATTCTCATGGGTATGATACTCAGACAATAAATGAAGGAAATGAGAATATATGTGTCTTACCACATATAAATCAGGAAAGAAATATGTAATTGAAAAACTACCAATGCTCCTTACTGGATTGCAATATACACATATAACTCCAATTGAATCAAACATGGTAGTTGATAATTCTTCAATATTAATCAATTGACATGATCGATTAGGGCATCCTGATTCAACAATGATGCAAAGAATTATAGAAATACACATGGTCATCCATTGAAAGACCAGAATATATTTCAAAATAATAAGTTTCAATGCAAAGCAAGTTCTCTTGAAAAAAATATTATAAGACCATCACCAGCTAAACCAAACTGAATCACCTATGTTTCCTGAACGTATCCAGGGTGATATTTTTGGGCCAATTCATCCACCATGTGGACCATTTAAATATTTTATGGTATTGATCGATGCCTCCAGCAGATGGTCACATGTATGCTTATTATCAACTCGAAATGTGACATTTGCAAGATTACTTGCTCAAATAATAAAATTGTGAAATCAATTTCCCGATCATACAATCAAGAAAATTAGACTTGATAATGCTGATGAATTTACTTTCCAAACTTTCAATGATTATTGTATGTCAATGAGAATCACTGTTGAGCATCTTGTTGCTCATATACAAACAAAAAATGGATTAACTGAATCATTGATTAAACAATTTACAACTGATTGCTAGACCAATGATTATGAAAACAAAAGTCCCTGTTTCTATATGGGGCCATGCAATTTTACATATTGCTGCATTAATTTGCATCAGACCAAGTGCATATCATAAATACTCTCAATTGCAGCTTGCCTTTGGTAAAGAACTAGACATTTCTTATCAGAGAATTTTTGGATGTACGGTATATGTGCCTATTGCACCGTCCCAACGAACAAAAATGGGACCTCAAAGAAAGATCGAAATTTTATGTCGGTTATGATAGCTCATCAATCATTCGATATCTTGAGCCTCAGACAGGTGACATGTTTACAACAATTTTTGCCGATTGTTTATTTTAATGAGGAAATCTTCCTAATGTTAGGGGGAGAAAAGAAACATATCGAAAAAAAAATTACATGGTATACATCATCATTGTTACATTTGGATCCAAGAACTAAACAATGTGAAAAAGATATACAGCAAATTGTGCACCAAAGAATAACTAATCAAATACCAGATGTATTTGCAGACAGAAAAGGGGTAACTAAATCATATATACATGTTGTAAATGCCCCTGCTCAAATTGAAATTCCAAAAAAAACAAATTGAAGACACTCATGATGTCATTAAACGCTTGAAGCATGGAAGACCAATCGATTCCAAAAATAAAAATCCTCGAAAAAAAAAGCATAAAGAAACACGATAATCACAAAAGAGATAATCATATTCCGGCAGAAATATATTATGATGAAAATATTCTGTTAGAACTAAAAACTGATGAGAATCGTGAAATGTCTATAAATTATAGTAATACTGAAAAAATATGGAACCGAAAAGATATAAAATAAATTGGTAAAATATTTTCTTACAATGTGGCATTTGACATCATAAATGACATTGAAGATCATGAATCAAAATCTTTTTGGTGAATGTAAAAATCGGACAGGACTGGATAAAATAGAAAGATGTCATCCAGGTTGAATTGGATTCGCTAAATA
The DNA here is from genome assembly GCF_025594145.1 of Primulina tabacum. Classification (NCBI taxonomy): domain Eukaryota; kingdom Viridiplantae; phylum Streptophyta; class Magnoliopsida; order Lamiales; family Gesneriaceae; genus Primulina; species Primulina tabacum. The sequence continues at coordinate 6,865,251 of NC_134555.1, read as the reverse complement.
AACGTAACGTTTTTGGGCCTATAGTCCTTACACCTGAAGGTGTAAAACCTGTTGGGTACAAATAGGTCTTTATTCGAAAGAGAAATGAGAAAAATGAAATAGTAAGATATAAAGCTCGACTTGTTGCACAAGATTTTTCTCAAAGGCCTGAAATTAATTATGAAGAAACATATTCTCCTGTTATGGATGCAATTACATTTCGGTATTTGATTAGTTTGACGGCTGAAAATTTAGAAATGCGTCTTATGAATGTTGTCACAACTTACTTATATGGATCACTCGATAGTAATATATATATATATATGAAAATCCCTGAAGGATTTAAGATGCCTGAAGCACAAAGTTCAAAATCCAGAGAATGTTATTCTGTGAAATTGCAAAAATCATTATATGGGTTAAAGCAATCCGACCAAATGTGGTATAAATTTATAATCGGCTAAGTGAACACTTAATGAAAAAAGATATGTAAACAATTCAATATGCCCTCGCGTTTTAATTAAGAAAACAACATTCGTATGTGTAATTATTGTTGTATATGTTGATGATTTAAACATCATTGGAACAAATAAGAAAATTTAAGAAGTTCTCTCGTACTTGAAGGAAGAATTTGAAATGAAGGACCTTGGGAAAATAAACTATTATCTGGGTTTGCAAATTGAACAAAAATAATGTTGAATATTTGTTCACCAGTCAAATTATAAAGAAAAGGTCCTTAAACGTTTTAATATGGATAAATCAAATCCTTTAAGTACTCCAATGGTTGTTAGATCATTAAACATAGAAGATGATCAATTCATTCCATGTGAAGATGATGGAGTTATTCTTGGTCCAGAAGTACCATATTTAAGTGCTATTGGTGCCCATATGTATATTGAAAGTTGCACAAGACCTGATATATCCTTTGCTGTAAATTTATTGGCAAGATTTAGCTCATATCCAACAAAAAAGACACTGGAACGGAATTAAAGATATATTCCGTTATCTACGAGGAACGACAGACTTGAGACTTTTGTATTCAAAAATACCAATCAAAGCATAATTGGTTATGCTGATGTTGGGTATTTATCTGATCCACATAAGGCACGTTCCCAAACCGGATATGTATTTACTCGTGGAGGCACTGCAATTTCTTGGCGTTCACATAAACAAACAATCTTAACAACTTCATCATATCACGCCGATATTATTGCACTACATGAAGCAAGTCGTGAATGTGTGTGGCTAAAATCAATGACCGAACATATCCAAATCTCACGCGGATTATCATTCGACAAGAAGCCTGTGATACTATATGAAGATAATGTTGCATGTGTTACTCAAATAAGAGAGGGATACATAAAAAACGATAGAACTAAACATATTCCCTCTAAGTTATTCGCATTGACCCAAGAGCTTGAGAAGAATAAAGTTATTGATATTTGTTACATTCAATCAAGTAAAAACTCATCAGATCTCTTCACAAAGGAACTTCCTACGACAATATTCAGAAAGCATACATATAACATTGAGATGTGCAATCTACGAAATTTGTGAAGAATTGTTCGTGTTAACACGAGGGAGAGTTTACGTGACTGTACTCTTTTTCTCTTACTATGAGTTTTATTCCAATGAGTTTTTCCTAGTAAGATTTTTAACGAGGCAGTATAAAACACGTAATGAAGACAATCATTGTATCATGATCATTATCACAAGGGGGAGTGTTGAAAATAAAGAGTTGAAATTATTGAATATTGAAAATAAGAGTTGTAAATATTGAAAATTAGTGTGTGATGATGTATGTAATGATATATTTATTTTTAGATTATTTCCAAAGGAATTCTATAAATAGGTCTCTTAATTTGTGAAAAAGAACACAATTGAATATATAAAATTTTATAAAGTGTGTAGTTTAATATATTTTGTGAGTTCAAGATTTTTACTTTTTACCATAAATTTTACTTTTTACCATAAATTTTTACTTTTAACATATACTATTTTTTTTCCATAAACTAGAAATTATTGTTAATCAACTCACATTTTACAAAGGTGTTTAAAAAAAAAGGACGAAACTCTGTGATCAATGCTCTACCTTTTTGACAAATCAAGAGATGCAAGAATATGAGCCGTCACGTTTGCTGATCTTTTACAAATTGTATATGAACCGACGAATAAAAGCCACGGTTGATGTTTCATATGCATTTATATGGTTGATTCAATTCTACATATAGGGGCACTACCCCGTGATAGAATCAACACTACAAGAAATTTCAGAATCAACAACACACATACGACAACGGTTTTAACTAAAAACGTTGTTAAAAGTAATACAACCGTCGCAAATTTCAAAAATTCATTCCCGCCCAACTTTCCCTCCATTTTCTTCCACTACTCTCTCTATAAATACCTGTAAATTCGCTCCATTTTCTTCCACTTCATTTCACAACACTTAAAATTTTTCTCACTTACACGATTTTACAACTTCACAACACTTAAAATTTTTATGTCTTACACGATTTTACTACTTCACAACACTTAAAATTTTTATCTCTTACTCGATTTTTTTACCACTTCAAAACAATTAAAAATTTTATCTCTTACACGATTTTATCACTCCACGACACTTAAATTTTTTTATCTATTATACGATTGTACCATTTCACAACACAGATTTATTAAATTCATAAATTTTTTTTAATTTTACCTAAAATATTCGCGACGGAACTCGTGTAAACTGTCGCTAAGTAGCGATGGTTTTTCACATGAATACTGTCGCTACATTTAGCGACGATGATTAATAAAATGTTGCTAAATTTAGCGACGGTATAACAAACAGTCGCTAATTAGCGACGGTTTATATATGCTTTCCGTCGCAAATGATATATGCGACGGTATCCAAAATCGTCGCAAATATCATTTGCGACGGTTTTGAAAACCATCGCAAATTGTAGCTACGACAACGGTTTTTCATTTGAAAACCGTCGCAAATTGTAGCTACGACAACGGTTTTTCACCGTTGTCTTTGAGCGAACCATTTAACAACACTTGCTTTAACAACAGTTTTAAAAGGGCTACGACAACGGTTAAAAAACCGTTGTCGTATGGCATTTTTTTTGTAGTGCAAGGGCCCAAATTTAGCCACATATACAGCCACATATACATGGGGTTCACTAATTTTTTTAAAATCACATATGTGTGTGAATCTTGTCTATCCAAATTATGTGGGGCATCGAAGCTACCCATTTAGGTAATGTACAATACATTTTAGAATAACTAAAATAATCCGGAAATGATTAAATTAATATAATCGTTAGATTTTCCACATTAAAATTGAATTGTTTTTGAGGAAACATTAAAATTACTTTTAACACCACAAACATAATGTATAAAAACGTAAATACTCATCCAAAAAAGTTATCAATTAATACTCGAACAACTACATGTATTGTTGATTCTACCATTACGGAATAAGAGAAGTGGGTAAAAATTTGTGTGAGACGGTCTCACGGGTCGTATTTTGTGAGACAGATCTTTTATTTGGGTCATCGATGCAAAAATATTACTTTTTATGCTAAGAGTATTACTTTTTATTTTGAATATCGGTAGAGTTGACCCGTCTCACAGATAAAGATTCGTGAGATCGTCTCACGAGAGACCTACTCAAATTTTAAAGTTACACATATTCTTTTAGACAACTGCTATAAATCTTTTTATATTCATAGTTAGAAAAATTTATGTTTTTTCGACTTATTAAAATATTAACATTTTTGTTTTTTATATCCTAATAAAAAGATTGAACAAAACTGTATTTTAAATTTGATAAAAATAACAAAGTGATAAGGTGAATATTTAAGAATTAAAGATAAAATAGAGATTTAAGAAGATATATAAGGATATTTTGGAGAAGTGAAATACAAAAATAAGATTTTTTTTGAAAAAAGTGGGATTTGCCAACAATTTTTTAAAAAAACATCTTATGATTTATTTGCAAATTTTTACGAAACAAATTATGTAAGATCTTAAAACAAAAAAGAAGTTATATTTAATATCTGTTAGATACATTCTAAGCGAAAAAGTTGACTCGATTCCATCTTATTTTCCACTCAAAATAAATAAAAATAAATAAATAACGTACACCGTCTGTATTCAATATTCATCCAATTTCGTACACCACATTCCTTACGCTTGCTAAATATTAGGCCCACGTCCATAATAAGCCATTTAACTCTCAATAATACTTCACGGTTTAGCAAGTCCAATAATTAATTAATTAGAAAACCAGTATATATATCTATCCAAAAGGTCATAATAATCAGTTATAAGGAAATGACTTGGTATGAAATTGTTTTCACGTTTGTAGGATTGATTTTATGGGAAGATAATGTGGCCAATATATTGTTGCATATATACGGATATTGATAGAAGAATTAAAAAAGACTTTGAGAGTAGAGCCGCTGGAGTTTTCTCTGAACACACTCATATTTCAGAGTTGAAGATTTTCGTGTGAAGATTTTGAGTGATTGATCCACGTTTATGCCGTGTTGTTGATTGATGTTGAAGACACGTGAAGAACAACGCTGGCACAAAGTGTTGATCGAAGAGTGTTCTTCTATTGTTTCTTTAAGCAACTTCGTTTTATGCATCTAGTTTTGAGTTTGGTTTATTTTGATGCATCTTAATTCCTTGGAGTGTCAAGAAATTTAGTTTTGTTATACTCGCTAGTATTGTTTTGGTGTAAAAGATTTACATAATTTTCTAGTGAATTTTTGTCATGAGTCATTGCACAAGTACAAATACTTGTGCATAATTTAATATGGTGCTTATTTATTAAAAATTTACGTGTGTGTTAAATAATCAATTTCCGCTGCATGTTGTGTACTGGTGTTGAAAACACCATAGCACAACACTAACATATGATACACACAGTATAATTTATTTCCTATCCGTTTATGATCAATAGACCCTACAAGTGATATCAGAGCCAATGCTTGATACACTAAGTGATTGATTCTTGTCTTCTGTTGTATTTACATGAAATACATCAATAGATCAATGGATCCATTGACTTCAAATGTTGTTTTTATACCACCGGTCTTGGATGGATCGAATTATGCGTTTTGGAAAGTCAAAATGAGGATATACGTAAAGTCCATCGAGGAAAGTGCTTGGAAACGGGTTCTAGATGGTTGGTCACCACCTGGAATTGTGGATGCTAAGGATAACAACCGAGTAAAACCTGAGAGTGCATGGCCTAATGATGAGGTCCAGACTTCAAATTTCAATTATAAAAGCACTCAATGCTATTTTTACCATTGTCGATGTCAACATGTTCATCCTTATTACCAATTGCACATATGCCAAAGAAGCATGAGACATTCTCCAAAAGCACTGTGAATGATCTGAAAGTGTCCGCAGAACCAAACTAAGGATACTAACCTCCAAATTTGAGAGCCTAAGGAAGGAAGACAATTGTTGAATATGATCGAAAACTCCGAGATATTGCCAATGAAGCCTTCAGTCTCGGTGATCCCATTTCTAATTAAAGGCTCGTCAGTAAGCTACTAAGATCTCTTTCTGAACAATTTAACATCAAGATTTGTGTCATTGATGAATCAAAGGACACGTCTACTCTGAATCTAGAAGACTTAATAAGCTCTCTTAGGACTTTTGAGATGAATCTGGACATACAGATAAGAGAAAAAGGGAAGGCCATTGCACTGCAAGCTTCTGATGACTCCTTCAACAGTCTAATCCAAGAAGTAAATGAATCTGATCTCGGTGAGGATTTAATCTTCTTGATTACTAAGAAGTTCGGTGATTACCTAAAGAGAATGAGAGACAAGAATAAAATTATGCAACCACCGAAATCTTTTTTTGGCCCTTCTGATAGAAATAAACTGCAAACACCTGCCCAAGGGTATCTTAAACCGAGAAATGAAGTGATCGCTTGACCAGAAACCAAAAGACTGTACTCTGTCCAGCGTAGAGAGTGTTCTGGATATGGGCATTATGCAAATGAGTGTGCTAATCGATTTCTCAGAAAGAAAAGCATGGCAGTTTCCTTGAGTGATGAAGATTCTGATGAAGAACTTGAATCCAGTAAATGGGATGAGTTCACCTCCCTGTCTGCCATTTTGAAGAGTACACACCAACTGCAAGTCAATCTATATCAGTTGCAACACCAGGACGCAAAACTATTCAAAGACACTATGCCTCAATGCCAAATCTCTTGGGAACTCAGACTTTAAAGAAATCCATGAATCTGATCAAGAAGAGCTTACCATAGAGACTGTCCAGATGATGTATGAAGAGTTGTATGATGATTGACTTAAAAGAAATGAGACAAATTATGCGCTCTCAAACAAAAATACTGAGTTAAAGAGCAGTTTGTTTCGACTTGAAGTATTGGTGAGTAGAAAGGACATTGAACTTTGCAAGGTCAAAGATAATCTTGAGAAGGCCTCAAAATTGCAAAATTCAACTCAAGTTTATCAAAGCTTGACTCAATGCTAACAACGGGGAAGGACAAAAAAACTGATTTTGGATATGTTGAAAGTGTTTATGAACATGGTGAATCTTCCAACTCCAAATCAAAATCAACTGTGTTTGTAAAAAAAATTGAAGACAAATATGTCCCCTTAATGGTGAACCCTCCTATGAAGACTCTGTCAATCTCAAAGCCAATCTCAGAACAAACGCTGAGACAATCTCAGAACAAATGCTGAGACAATACAGAACCTCTTCCTCTCCTTTTAAAGTTGACATGCCAATGAAGATTTCACAAATCAAGAAGCCAGTATCAACTTCTAAACAAAGCAAAGAAAGCGAATTTTTATCTGCCACAAGCCTGGTCACATCAAACCCTTCTGCTTCAAACTAATAAATGACTAACTGAATTGGAAATCAAATCGGATGTTGCACAAGGTGTTGCACAACACCAAGCACAACACTACAATCAAAACTTCTTCCACTAAGAAAATATGGGTACCCAAAACTGTTGATCGATGCAATGTCATTTATACTTCTTTAAAAACTAACATTGCAGGTGCATGATATTTTGACAGTGGATGCTTACGCCACATGACTGGATCTAAATAACACCTCACGAATTATGTTGAAGTAAAAAATGGGCGTGTAATCTATGGTCGTGGTGCCAAAAGAAGAATTGTAGGCAAAAGAACCCTGAATGTGGACGGGCTCCCCGAGCTTCATAATGTTCTACATGTTGAAGGACATAATTCGAACTTAATAAGCATAAGTCAACTTTGTGATGATGATATACATGTTAGGTTCAACAAAAATAATTATGAAGTCTTTAATGAAGCCAATGTTTGTGTAATGTCAGTTGCTCGATCTGCTGACAATTGCTATCAGTTGGGAGAATGTTATGATTGCTATAGTGCCAAGATGAGTGATTTAGACCTCTAGCATAAAAAACTGGGACATGTAAGCTTCAAGACCTTGAAGCATCTGTGTAAGTTTATGCTGTGAGAGGTATGCCAAATTTGAGTTCAGATAATGCTTATGTCTGTGGACCGTGTCAGAAAGGTAAACAAACTCGTGTTGCACATCCGATGTTGCAACAATTTGGGACAACACGGTGCCTTGAACTCGTAGACATGGATCTAATGAGTCCAATGGACGTTGAGAGCTTGGGTGACCTGACAGGAAAAACCAAGGAGGATGACACTGAATGACTGCTGGATGTAAGTGAGCCTCTGACAAAAAACGGTGTTGATTCTATGTTGAGACCAGTGAGACAACACCCAGCACAACACCGCCACTGAATCAAAGAGAAACACTAGATGACGAGGACAATGATGATGAAGTTAATAATGACGGGAAGGACATTCCCAGTAAGATTCAGAAAAATCACTCATCATCTCAAATCATTGGTGAAGTGCGTGTTGACATTCAAACAAGGAAAAAAGAAAAGTGGACTACCTCAAAATGATTGGGTTAGCCCGCATGAGCTCCACGTTTTCCCAGGTGTCACTCTTGTTTTGTGTCTCACATTGAACCTAAGAATATTAATGATGCTCTAAAAGACGAATTCTGGGTCAATGCTATGCATGAAGAACTTGAACAATTTGTGCGCAATGATGTATGAGATTTTGTTACTAGACCATCGAATACCAATGTTATTGGAACAAACTGGATTTTAAAGAATAAAACAGATGAATCCGGTAACATTATTAGAAATGAAGCTCGGTTGGTTGCTCAAGGGTATACACAGGTTGAGGGGGTGGATTTTGATGAAACCTTCGCTGCTGTAGCCCGAATTGAGTTAGTCCGATTGCTGCTTGCCATAGCATGCCATATGCGTATCAAATTGTATCAAAAAGATGTAAAGAGTACATTTTTTAATGTAATTTTGAATTAGGAAGCATATGTAAGTCAACCTAAAAGATTTGAATATCCCCATCACCTGGAGCATGTCTACAAGCTGAAGAAGGCTCTATATGACCTGAAACAGGCTCCACGAGCATAGTATGGTAGGTTGGCTGATTATTTGATCCACTTGGGCTTTGAACGAGATGAGGTTGATAAAATCTTTTTTATTCAAAAATTGATGCATGATATTCTAATTTGCCAAGTCTATGTAGATGACATTATCTTTGATGCTTCATCACAAAAACTTGTTGATAACTTTGTTGAGTGCATGTCTTCACAATTTGAAATAAGCATGGTAGGATAGTTGAATTTCTTCCTTGGGTTACAGGAACAACTGCATGATGATATATTTCTGTGTCACTCCAAGTATGCTAAGAATCTGCTTAAAAGATTTTCAAATGATAATTCCAAGCATATGAAAACTCACATGGGGTCAAGTGAAAAACTGTCTAAAGATGATGTTGCCGATGGTATTGACAACGCAATGTACCGTAGCATCATCGGTAGTATTTTGTACTCAACTGATACTAGCCTCGATATCATGTTCAGTGTGTGTTTGTGTGCTAGGTACCAAGAAAATCCAAAAACATCACACCTAAAAGCTGTGAAACGTAAACTTAGATACAATGTAGGTATACTAGAATTAGGATTGTGGTACACACAAGAGACAAATAAAAATTTGGTAGGTTTTATGATGTTGACTGAGCCGGAGACCTAGATAATATGAAGAGCACATCGGGTGAGTGTTTTACCTAGGGAATAATCTTGTGTCCTGGTATACTAAGAAACAAAATTGTGTCCCTATCCACTGCTAAATCTGAATATGTGGCAGCAGCTAGTTACTGCTCACAACTTGTCTGGATGAACCAAATGATTAAGGATTATGGTTTTCATAATGACATAATGATTGTATATTGTGACAACTCCAGTGCTATAGAAATTTCCAAGAATCATGTTCAACACAATCTAACAAAACACATGGACATAAGACATCACTTTATTTGAGATTTGTTTGAAAAAGACATAATTCAACTGGAATTTGTTAGGACTGAAAACCAGCTGGCTGATATATTCATGAACCTTTAGACTTTGAGAGATTCTCCAATCTTCGGAAGCCTCTCAGCATGTGCGTACATTAATCATATATCCATGTTGTCATTGGTGTTGCCAACACCTTTCATGCATGTCCATTTTTAGGATGCTAGACATACTGTATAATCATAATCATCCTATTTTATTGTGTTATGTGTACTAATTATGGTAATCTCCTATGTGTGCACCCTAACTGAGTACAATTTTCCAATCAAATTGTGCCAGTGTTTTATTCTCAATCTCAATCTCAATCTCAACCATCAAACAATTGAAGAATTTTCAAGAATCTCTTGAACATGTCCAATACGAAAGAGGTGAATTGAGGAACTTGAGGTTTTTGATGAAAAACAAAAAAAAATGGAAAAATTAAAATTATTAGATTAGAAGAAAGTGGAAAAAGATACCTACAGAAGTCCTTTGAAGACCGTTCTTCTAGTGTGAGAGCTACCATTTCTAAGTCCAAATAGAGATGGAAAAAACTACCTAGAGGATCCTTTGAAGACCGTTCTTCTAGTGTGTGAGCTACCATGTCTAAACCAAAACATTTTTATGGAAGGATTGACTCATAACCAGTGGTGTTGCAAACATGAAGTTCCAACACAACACAATTTATACATTGCCTGACATTTCGATATTTTATCATATCTGAGGCATATTTAGGACATGCATATTGATTTTTTTTTTCGTGAATTCATAATTAACAGTGACATATCTTTATCTAGCCTATGACAGCTGATGAAAACTTGATTACACAAACTTTGAATTTAAGTGAATAATTGTATCAGTGGTTTATAATCGACGTGAGTTTTATTGGGATAACTTTCTGGAATTGTCATAAAACGAGTTTGAATCGATTTTACCGTTAGATGAGGATGCGAAGAGCAAAACTGCAAATCAAGCCTGCAAATTATTACCGTTACTGTGTAGATTTTTTGGAACAGAAAGATCGTATCGGTGTGATTTTTTACCATTAGAGTAAGAACATGTATACATTGTTACCGTTGAACCCTTGTTAATTACTCTTGCTTATTTTCACTGATTACTCTCTATCGTTCCTTGCCCTCATTTTTTTCTGCGTAGTTCTTGAATTCTCTCGTAACCTTCTCTCACATTTTACAGATGGATGACAATCACTTCGACCCACTAGATATTCGAAGCGAGATGGCTGCTAGCAGTGGTGTTCCTTCCGGTGTGGAAACACCGCCCTCAACACCACCAATAGTACTTCCCACTGAGAATACACTACAGATGGTCGTTGCTGCTCCGGAGGCTGTTCCAATGGAAACCATTGCTCCTGGTGAACCGGGAAAACCAGTTGATATTGACAATCCTCTGGATTACGAGGTTTATCGGAGGGCATTTCCCCCGCAACCTATGCGGAGATGCTCCAAAAGGAAAGCAGGGTATGACCCTGACTTTGCACCTGCGAAGAAGGCTCGCTCTGTCTCCTTCACAACAAACGTTCTGGACCCTGACTTCTCATCTGGAGATGACTCCAATGACGAAGATTTTGAGTTGGTCGCAAGACCACGCCCCTCTGTTGCAGCGGAGAATACTTCAACTTCATCCTCTGTAGTTCCACCACCGACAGTGGCCGAGCCAAAGGATTCTTCGGGTGATCCCAGTTTTTCTTCTGAAGACGAGAATTCACTGGCCGAATTTCTCTCTCGTCTGAAGGAAGAAAAGGCTGCAAAGAAAACTCCATCTGATGAAAATGAACCCGATGAATAAATGATGCGAGAGTTCGAGGAAAATCGACCTGAGTCATCTGGGAGCTCTTCGTCTGAATCTGATTTTGAATTAGAAGAAACTAAAGATAGTGCTGACGAAGAAGCTGAGTCTGATGTGGATGTTGCGGGTACTGAGCCCGGTGTTGTCAACACACAAGACAACACCTCCTCTGAAGATTATGATTTGACCGACTCCTTCTCCACCAAGTTCTACTCTGAGTCGACTGTGTCCCAATGGTCACTCTATGCCCACAGAAAATTCATCGAAGAGAGAAATATTGACAGTGAGGCTTATGAAAGGCACAATCTGATTGATTTCCTCCATGCTCGAGGATTAAGTGCGACAGTAGACTCTGTGATGCCCTACGCAAGAATCCCAGTACTCGAATTCTAATAAAATCTTGTTTATTCCAGCATCGGTGACAGGAGTTCTACCAAGTATGGCGCGTGTTTGTGCGAAACTCCATCTATGACTTCTCGCCTTATCCATAAATGAATTTTATAACACCCCGACGGAAGGCGAGGAGGATGATATTCCTGATATTGACACCATCACATCCGTGCTCACAGGTTGCCTAATCACTCAGTTTCCGACCCACCCCAAGCGACTTGTTGCAGCCAACCTGATGTCTTTTTACTCTGTCCTCCACGAGACAACTATTCGGGATTGGACTCCTTCTTCCAATACAACTGTGGTTACCCGACCACAAGATGTCACCTTGTTCGCCATTGATACTGGTCTCACCTTTAATTTTGGATAGTTGGTGTTCAACACCGTCCTGAAATTTGCTGAAGGAAGATTGAAATCAACAAAGCTCCCTTTTCCATCCATGATCTATGGGATATTGGAATCACAAGGGTTCATCAAGGAAGATGATGAGACCCTATCTGATGCAAGAGAAACTCTAAAGATCGCTCCTGCCTATTTCAAGGGGAACATGAAACTGGACCTACCCTGGTCAGCGACTGGTGGTGCCACTGGTGTTGGCAATACGGGGTCCACATCCACCTCCACTCCTGAAGGCTATGTCATGCTCTCTGCCTCACATCTACAGGCACAAATTGACTTTGGTTTGCAGCAGATTCAAAAGGCCAAAGATGTCTTTGCCTACTAGGAAGACCAAGTAGCTGAATATAGACTATTTCTGGAAGTAGACCTACATTCTGGTAAAAAAAAGGGAGCAGTGAGCCAAAAATGACAAAGAAAGATGATGCTAGTACCTCAAGTTCAGCTGGAAGAGATAAAACTGATGACCCTGATGAAGCATCTGGATGAGCTGATACAGACACCAAAGAAGAAAAAGACTACACGAGTTTCTGTAGTCTGTATTGCTGAGTCTTTTTTTTGCTGTACCCTTGTGCTTTTTTCGCTCTTATGTTTGTTAACTACTTAATGAATTCCGATTTCATGTGTCTTCGTATTATTTCTTATGATTTCCAGTGTTCTATGTTTGTTAGGGTCCTGAGAGGGTGGCCTAGGGGCTAGTCGTGGTGGATAAGGGCTAGGGTCGAAAGTTGGATGATAGCACGGGCTAGGGTTTTCGAAATTAAGGCAAGGGTGCAGTAGCAGTTCTAGACTTATTCATGGGTCTTGTTCGGCTTGATTTGGGTTGAAAAATGTTAGTTATGTGTTAGGAAGCTTTGGTTCAAATTTGGTAAAGTTTGGTTAAGTTTCGAGTCCATACGAGTCAAAATCGAGATATACGTCTAAGTTTAAAAACGAATCGGGAAATCTATCAAAAAGCTAAGTTTTAATCCTAAGGAATATTTATGGGAGTGTTTTAAGGATATATGTTAAGTTCGAAATGATTTGGGACGTCGCTTCGAGGTCTAGGGTTAAATACGAAAAATTATGCTTCTAGGGGTAAAACGATCATTTCACACCTAAAAATTAGTAGACGTCATGGCATTACCCGGAATGATGTAAAATATGTTAATATGATTATTTTAAATGTTTATAGTATTTTATGATGAAACGTTAATGCTAAGAGATATGTTGAATGTTTGGTTTTAAAGAAAAACGATGATTATATGTATGAATTTTTTTAAAGTGATGAAAACATGAAATGTTGAAGGAAGTGAAGTAATTGTGACTAATACGATGATACGATGATACGTAAGGTCAAGACTCAGTTGACGGCTGAGTGTCGCTAATGTCCCCGCTGTCCAGTAATGTGGTTACATGTAGATGGATCCATCGACCTTTAATACGAATATGAAACTCACAATTAACGATCTGAATTCAACGAAAAGGAAAACATATACGTATATGATGATATGGAATATGTTTATGATGATACGAAAATGTTTATGGTTATGCAAGTTCATGAAATGTATATGTTAAGTAAAAGTATTTTCACTCTTGCATGTGATTGTATACGTATTACTCGTTATTATGATTATGGTTTTCTGAGTCTTTAGACTCACTAGGTGTGATTGATGCAGTTGAGCATGATACTAATGTTGATGGAGGTTTTGATGGTTGATCTTGCTGGACTGAAGGTACACATAACCCGATGACCAGCGTTAGTTTTCCGCATTTATGATTAAAGGTTTATGTTAAAGATTTTTACGACTTTTATTATGCATTTGAGGGGTTTTTGAGAGAATGTTAGAGTTAGCTTTATTTTGAAATATTGCTAAATTTATGTTTAGTAAAACGTTTGACGATTTTATGTTTGAATTCTCTCTTTTGAATTTTCAAATTTAGTTGGTTGTTTTATTTTAAAAATAGTGCAAAGTATTTTAATATATATATATACATATATATATCGGCCGAATTAAATGAAAAGAAAAAAAATTTCTAGTATTTTTTAAGAAAACGAGTAGTGGATGTTTCAGTTGGTATCAGAGCATTAAAATAAATAAGAAATTTGATAACTTGCATGCATGTGGTTCACGTGTACCTTCAAATTTTCAAGACGTTAAAGTTGCTCTACGTTAGTTAGGAGTCCAAATTGTAGTAATATATTTAATGAAACCTTATATAAAAACATATCGTAATCGTAAAACAAGAAAAAAACGCGTATATCCAAAGGAGTCAACAAGCATTGATCATTTATGCATAAATATTCCAATTACACTTCATTTCTCTCTGCAATTCTTGTCATCTAAATCTAGATGTCTGCATACAAAAATGCCGAAGATCGTTTCATAGTTTTTTCTATCGGTCATTATGTTCTTCCCAAGGCTCGTCGCAGCATTCATTTTCTTGGTGGGTTTTGCTTCAAGCGCCACCCTCTTACCCCCCGACGAAGGTGATTAACTTATCTCTACCAGTGTAGGATTTTCCATTTTTTTTGTAGAAGAGGATGGAAAAAAACTGCGGGTTTTTGCAGTGGATTCTCTGCAGAAAATAGCAAACACTTTGGGGAAGACTGATTGGAATTTTAGCGTGGATCCGTGCAGCGGGTTGGCGGGTTGGGTGTCCCAGCCGGCCGAAACATACGAGAATAACGTCACATGTAGCTGCATAAACAATACTGTTTGCCATGTTGTTAGTATGTAAGTGTATATATATAAACCCATTAGGAAATCAAAATTACTTAAAATTATTTTTCAAGTATAATTATAAATTATATAATTTGACTAACCAATAATATTTGCGAGAAGTTCTCTTTTGAGACGGTATCACGAATCTTTATCTGTGAGACGGGTCAACCCTACCGATATTCACAATAAAAGTAATACTCTTAATATAAAAAGTAATATTTTTTAATGTATGACCCAAATAAGAGATCTGCCTCACAAAATACTATCCGTGAGACTGTTTCACACAAGTTGTTGCCAATATTTGCAGCGTTCTCAAGGGACAATCTCTTCCCGGAACAGTGCCACCGGAGATTGTGAGGCTCCCTTTTCTTCAGCAAATGTAAGAAACTGCGCCAATGCTATAAGTTTTTATTTATTCATTATTATTATAAATAATATTTAAATTATTTTGTAATTTGCTTGTGTATAATAGTTTATGTATTAAAATATTTAAGTAACATATACTGAATACATTAATTATTAAATTAAATTAATTATTTATAGAAACATATTAGTAGGTATTAAATTGAAGAGATATTAATTAATTGTTAAATTAATAATTTATTGTTTGAAAGAGTTTTTTTAATTCAGCAAACATAAATTTAATTAAATAAAAATTCATTGTGTTAAGTCAATGTATACATCATATTATTTTGAATTAATATAAATAATATTCTTTGTATCGATTAATCAAATATAATTTATCGTTTAAACATAATAACAATATAAATAATTTTTTTTTAAAAATCAGACAACAATATAATAATAATTTACAGAAGTTTCTTAGTTTTTTTTTAAATTTTAGAAAATTATTAATTTATGATATTAAAGAGATCATAATTTTATATATGGGTATTTCGAAAAACTATTTTCTTATTTATTTATCGAAATTATTAATTTAAAGTAAGCAAAAATTTGTGTAAGACAGTCTCACGGGTCGTATTTTGTGAGGCAGATCTCTTATTTGAGTCATCCATGAAAAAATATTACTTTTTATTCTAAGAGTATTACTTTTTATTGTGAATATCGGTAGGGTTCACCCGTCTCACATATAAAAATTCGTGAGATCGTTTTTCAAGAGAGATCTACTCAATTTTAACATATTAATTCAAATTCCCATCGAGAAAAAACATTATTTGAGTAAAGATAAATTTAATTTTCTATTACACATTTTTGTACTGGTCTCTTGCTGAGCTCGAAATCAGGGAGTGTCACTAATTTTAACTCTCAAAATTTCGATGCCATTCTATTTATATGCAGTGATCTCACTCGCAACTACCTTAACGGCACAATCCCTCCGGGATGGGGTTCGATGAAACTCGTAAACATGTATTGCATTGCTTCTTTTTATCCTTAAATTTCACAAAATAATTGTTGTTGTTTATGTTTTGAGTTTGGCACTAATTCAACGATACCCTGGCGCAGTTCCCTCCTCGGAAACCGGGTTACGGGTCCGATACCGAAAGAACTCGCCAACATCAGCACACTAGCGAATCTGTAAAGTTTTTCTTGGATACCCATTTGTGTTTTCTGACAGTTTTTCATGTCAAAAGTGAAATTTTGATCTGATTAAGGTTTTCTCGTTTTCTATTAATCGAAAATGTTTACAGTACCTTGGAGTTCAATCAACTGACAGGAACTATACCTCCAGAGTTCGGGAATCTTCCTCGTATAGAGAAATTGTAAAGTCCTTTAATTTGCATTATATGTTAACTGCACCTTTTTCCCTCTTATTCAGGGGCAGATTTTGCTAGGAGAAGGGACCTGCATCGGTGTGGATGTTTATTTTTGTGCCTTTATAGTCTGAATATATATGTACTAAGTTTTTTTGAGAGAGGATGTTTTCCTTCTAGTTCCGACATCGGTGTGGATGTTTATTTTTATGACTTTATATTCCATGCTTATGTTTCTTTGCGTTTCTACTTGGTTTGGCTTGATTCTCAATCTGATCTTTTCACAATATTTTTTTATGACGGGAGGCTCTTTACTTCAAACAATTTAACTGGCGAATTACCGGGGACACTAGCGAAGTTGACCACGCTGAAGGACTTGTAACTTTCTTACTTTTTATTCATTTCATTTAGAAATTTGTAACTTTTTCAACGTTATTCACTTAAGCATCTTTATTGATGCAGTCGTATCGGTGACAATAACTTTACAGGAAGCATACCGGACTTTATTCAGAACTGGACAAACATAACGAAAATGTAAGACTTAATTGGCCCTCATTACTTCTGCCATCGTCTGAATTTGTATCATTTTTCATTGAGTTTTACTCACTTGTGACTTGAACTTGATCGTTTCAGAGTGATGCAGGGAAGTGGTTTGTCGGGACCAATTCCGTCCAGTATTGCTACCCTTACTCAATTAACCGACTTGTGAGTATATGCTATGATTCATTAATATTCTTTATATTTTATGGGTGAGACAGCGATATTGGGTATGTGTGAGCAGTAACCCAGCTGTCTATATGGAGCATTTGGTGATTTGGGGTACCGCACAATTTAAAATATTTGAGTTGCACCCCTTGTTATTACATTTATAGTATTGATAGGATTATAGACACTTGCTTCAAAATGCAATGAAATGAATTGCTAAAGGAAAAAGATCGTGATAAGGAAAATCCGATTCTATATGTTCAGGAGAATCAGTGACCTCAATGGAAATGAATCGGCTTTTCCATATGTCGGCGATATGACAAACCTTAAGACACTGTGAGTATGATTCTTGTGATGATAACAATTTGGTATTGCTGAGAAAATATTTGCTGCCCAGATAAAACTGTTGGATTTGGTTGCACAGGATTTTGAGGAGTTGCAACATCGTAGGACAGCTGCCAGCTTATCTGGGAAGAATGACAAAGTTGAAAATCTTGTTAGTAAACCCCTTTCTTCTATGAGAATCCATGGAGAGATCGTGTTTTTTCGTTGTACTTTAAAATGCTTTGAATTGTTGTGTACTTGACGAAAAAAATAATATTTCATAAACATGCTGTCAAGTATTGATTTCTCTTTCGAAAGTTGTCAGTACGAAATGAAGTAGTTCATGGACATGTTTCTTTTTTCTCGGCACTATTTTCATCAATTCAGTTTTTAACATCTCTTATGCAGAGACCTCAGTTTCAACAACCTAACTGGACCAATTCCGGACAGCTTCAGTAAATTATCAAAAACAGATTTCATGTAAGGATTTTGGTGATGGTGAGCAAGTTTATTCGCCACATTGTTGTTGAATTAATGGCTTTAATTTGATCCCATAGCTCAAAAATCAAAATGGAAAATTTTGTACTAGTTGAAGCGAAGAGCTTATGGCTGACCTGAAGAAGACGTATGTATAGGCAGCTCCGCTGCAACTTTCAAGCCGAACAGATTTGCTTTGATGACATATTAAAAGGAAATATTGCATCTAGATAAAACTAGGTGTAAAAGTAGGCATTCTTCATGTGGGAACAACACGTTTTGCCAATCTGAGAACCCCAGCCATCTTCTTCTTTCTTCACTTTTTAGGGGAGGCTTTTGGGCATATTGTTATTATAACAAGTCTTTTTACCTTCAACACACCTCAAATTTGTCGCAAGAAGTTACTTTGGCGTCGGGGTTCTTATAATATAAACATCGCAATCATGCTATTATATTAAATGGTTATGGTAGCACCAGAAGTGTGAACTTAGATTCTTTAAAAGTTACTGTCCTGTTGTTTGTTCAACTTTCTTTATGTCCCATGTATGACCCTTGTCCAAAATAACTACTTAAATCTAGCTTCTATAAGCTATGGGTTTTGCGTGAATATAAATAAATGGATTCACTTTGTATCAGTGCTTCGAAATAGACTACTCCATGTTTAAATTTGACAGATGTATTGTGTAACAAGAAATATTTTTAGATTCTCTAATTTGTAATAGCCATTTTCCAGCTATATAACTGGGAACTCCCTCTCCGGGGTGTTGCCTTCTTGGATGCAGACAGATGGAGACGTCGTGTAAGTTTTTTATTTGCTCTTACTTCTCTGAACTCTCACTTCTCATTAAGCCAAATTACACCACAATATACCCTAATAATTTGATATTATTTGTGAATAAATGGTACTATTTAGTCAAATTTATCTAAGTTTTATCCCAAGTGTTTCCATGTCTCATATCGTGGTGTAGAAATGTTGGGATCTTAAAATTTCTTGATGATTTATGTCGTCTACGATAGTGGAGCCCCAATCTTTCCTGCTTAGTTTCAGTTTCAAAAAACAAGTGACGGGTGAAATTCACGGGATTATATAGAGTTTTAGATTACAAAGAGAGAACAAGATGTTTTATTTTCTTTATCAGATTATGGTAGATCATATCAGTCATAGAAACCGTAAAATGAAAAACGATAAGAATGCACTGTTATTTGCTTATGAAATTGATTTACTTTTTGTTACAGCGATCTTTCATACAACAATCTCACTTACGAAAATTCACACTCAAGTTGTCAGCCGCGCAAGCTGTGAGATTGCTTCTACTCATCTTTTGGTATAAATTTGTTTAGTGATTTTTAACATTAATGTCACTTCACCTATCGTTCTATCAGGAATTTATTTGCAAGCTCGAAGGCCAGTACACCGTAAGTTTGTTGCATTTCTTTTGTCAGAGTTTAGATTATTCATATTGAGCTAACTAGTTGTATACTTGTGTTGCCTTGCCAGTGGTGTTGTTTCCTGCATGAGAAGCTTTCATTGTAATCGACGTAAGTTCATATATTTGGACAGATTGTTTCCACCCATTTTCTCATGTTTGCTGATAATGTTCCATTTCTTAGAATAGTAATTTACGTTTCAAAACTACCAATGGATGACACAATGAGAGATCGAAGATCTAACGACTTACCTTTTAAGTTTGTTTCAGAAACCATCAGTAAAATTTCCTTTTATGTTCTTTTGTCACAGAATATTACTCCATGCATATAAATTGCGGTGGGAAACAAGTGGCCGACGATAAAGGTACTACTATCTATGAGGGTGATGGGAATTCTGGCGGGCCTTCAAATTTCTTCCAGAGTATGTCGAATTGGGCATTTAGCAGCACTGGACATTTCTTGGACGACGCTCGCCCCGTAGACTCATATATCTGGGCCAACAGCTCAAACATGGTCGGGGAAAATCCTCAGCTGTATATGGATGCACGACTCTCACCCTTGTCGTTGACTTACTACGGGTTTTGTCTGATAAACGGAAATTACACCGTGAACCTTTACTTTGCTGAAATAATGTTTACTAGTGGCCCGCAATACAGTAGCCTTGGGAGGCGTTATTTCGATGTTTACATTCAGGTATTAGATGCAGCACTGTAATCATCGTACAAAGAAGAGTCAAAATTTAGTACTAAATAGTTGATAATTTTATGAATCTTTTCAGGGGAAGCTTGCACTGAAAGATTTCAACATCTAAGATGAAGCCGGTGGAGTTAACAAGCCATTGAGAAAAAATTTCACAGCTGTTGTAACTGATAGTACGTTGGATATCCGCTTCTTTTGGGCTGGAAAGGGAACAATTGGCATTCCTGACAGAGGAGTGTATGGCCCACTAATTTCAGCTATATCTGTAGATTCTGGTAAGCTGTGCTTCTCCCTTTACACAAAGACGATATGATTGAATTGTTGGGGAAATGTCGATGATTCTCATAATCTACCTCTTTCTCTCATACTTGTTCAGATTTTCCGCCACCTTCAGAAAACATAGGCAGAGGCATTTCTGGGGTAGCTATTGCTGGAATAGTGATTGGGGTTCTTTCTACGGTCTTGCTGGTTCTGTTCATTCTTTGGTGGAAGATCTGTCGGCGACAAGAAGATACCTTGGAAAATGGTACTCAACTTTGGTATCTATTTCTTTTTAAGCACGCGACATGATAGTTATTATACTGCAAGTCTCTCTTTTTATTGCAGAGTTTAAGAATGTAGACCTCCAGACTACGTCATTTACCTTGAAGCAAATTAAAGCCGCCACACATAATTTTGATCCGGCTAATAAGATTGGAGAAGGTGGTTTTGGTCCTGTCTACAAGGTGACCTGGAGAACAACTAATCTACAAATTCATTTTCACCAGTTGCCGTTTTTCATAGCGAATTTTCTAGTTTATCTTCTTATTTTTTGGTTTGGGATTGGATGTTTTCTGAAGGGAATTATGACAGATGGTACTATCATTGCTGTAAAGCAGCTTTCTTCGAAATCAAAGCAAGGGAACCGTGAGTTCGTCAACGAAATAGGCATGATTTCGGCTCTACAAAATCCTCATCTTGTGAGACTATATGGATGTTGTATTGAAGGAAACCAGCTGTTGCTTATATACGAGTACATGGAGAATAACAGCCTTGCTCGTGCATTATTTGGTGAGTTTCAATATGAGCTTATGCCTTGACTTCAATTTTTTTGTTTCTGATGGATGCAACAGTAGGTGTGTAAAAATTGGTCGAGTCGACTAGATTCAAGCTCAGTCAAGCTTTCACGATTAATCTGTAGTGACTCACAAACTTAAAATTAGTTTTAAATATTTTGACTACTATATAAGTAAATGTTTATTATTACAATTATCATATAAAAATGTCAAGTTATTTTATGTATAATCCTAAACTTATTATTTTAGTTGTGCTCAAGCTCGTCAAAATGTTCAAACTCGACTAGTAAAACATCATTAAAGTTTGAATTATTACAGCAAGACGCTGTACTCGCCTTCCATGGATTTTTAAAATACTTGACTTGTAAAAAAATATTGAATCTTGACCAAACTCAATGCTTACAGGTCCCGAGCAACACCAGTTGCACTTGGACTGGCCTACGAGGCATATGATTTGCATTGGTATAGCAAGGGGTTTGGCTTATCTGCACGAAGAATCAAGACTGAAAATTGTTCATCGTGACATCAAGGCAACAAACGTACTTCTTGATAAAAATCTAAACCAAAAATCTCCGATTTTGGGCTTGCCAAACTTGACGAAGAGGAAAATACCCATATAAGCACACGAATCGCTGGAACTTAGTGAGTAACCAATCAATCATCACCGATCCATACTTATACCATGCTTCATACTACCATATACAAGGAAATTTACCATTTTCTTTTGTTTTCCAGTGGATATATGGCGCCTGAATATGCTATGCGAGGCCATCTGACGGACAAAGCAGACGTATACAGTTTTGGGGTGGTTCTTTTGGAGATTGTCAGTGGAAGGAGCAATACAAGCCTCAGGCCAAAGGATGAGTGCTTCTATCTTCTTGACTGGGTAACATAGCTAATCTTACTGATCATTTTTATACATCTACAAAAATTAATTTTCCATGCAATCATATTTCAAGACAACCGAAGCATGAACATCATTGTTCAATTTTACATGGTGCATCAGAATGAACTAGTTATATACTCCGGCAAGAACAGATGCAATGAGGAGAGCAATGGAGTTGCCCTCCAAATCAAACTGGGATGTCAAAAATTCGTCCTTCTACTCTAATATTATAGAAACATAAATTATTATTTTAGCACATGTAACAGGAGTTCAAGATGAATTTAGCTTGAATATTTTCAGGATGAACCTAAAAACTATATATATTAGGTCAATTTGCACCCCTACTTATTAGTGAGGCAGGCAAACCGATCATTTTCCAGTTGTCCTAAAGAGATAATAAATAGAGATGAACCAAATTAATTTATATAATTCTAACTTCTATCTGGTAAAGAGTACAATAATACAACTTATACTTGTGTTAGACTGCAGACTTACACATTTTATAAGAAGTAAAACGGAGTTTTGGAGATGTATGTATCGTTTTGAATATGTTCAAATATATTTATTCACCCCTCTTCTTTTCTCTGGCTCTATCATTCAGGCTCATTCCTTGATGCAAGATGGAAATTTAATGGAACTAGTTGACCCCCGATTGGACTTAAACTTTGATGCAGAAGAAGTTATCACAACTATCGACATAGCTCTTCTTTGCACTAGTGCTGTAGCCGCAGAAAGACCAAGTATGTCATCTGTGGTCAGCATACTTGAAGGAAAGACCCGTGTTGAAGAGTTTGCTTCGAACTTGAACAACCCAATGGATGTGATTAAACCCAAAAAAATGGGAACCGAGGAGGATAAGGTAGAAAAGTTTAATGACATTCGGGGACAGAGTATATCAATGGATGTGCCTTGGACTGCTTCAACTGCTGCTGCTACAGATCTTTATCCCGCCCCTTTGGACAGTGATTACTGGGAAAAGAGGGAGTCGTAAGTCATATAAACAGGGGCGGAACGTAGGTGACCTGTGATCGATTAAATTCTTGGATTTGTCATGGTGTCCCCCACGGTTGTCTGTTTTATTTGTACTAGTAAGAAATATGTGTTTATTTAATTATCAATTAGATATCCAATTAAATTAAAGATGATGTTTATGTTGAAAATTTTCAAGCACATACGTGTTAATTAAAGTATCCGATTGAATTAAAGACGATGTTCATGCTTAATATTTTGAAATACATATGTTGAAACAAATATAGCTAATTTTGTCAATGAATATATATTCCAATTTTTTTTAACTTTTATGAATTGTTAAAAATTTGTATATTTCTTGTTATATATTTGGTATTTCATAAGGGACAATTCCAAAGAAATTCCTAAAGCCTATTTTCAATTAGAAAACAATCTTCATGTCAGAGAATTTTTAGTGTGACAATCTTCATGTCAAACTTTTTAGTTTAACTCATTGACATTAAAATATTAAAAATAGCATATTACTTTGTCACATGTTTCACATAGACTTCTTTTCCACTTAGTTTCATCTAACTCTAATAGCAATCCAATTATTATATTTAATTTCTTTGCTACTCATTGAAGTATTATTGACAATAATTTAGCTTGTTAGAAAAAAATTATGGTATTCTAAAATTTAAATTAAGTACTTACCAATAATTATATATGCAATAATTGAGTTCTCTTAATTAATTATTATTTGACTCCAAACAATTGTTCTTTATATACCAATTACATCTTCTTAATATTGAATTCGATAAAATTAATGACTATTATTGCTATTTTTCGTAACCTTGTACCAAAAATTGTATGATTTTATGAAAACTACTCTATTATCTAGTTAGTTTTGCATATTTATGTTTACTATGTTGTGCTTGTAAGAGAAAATTAGGATTTTGGTCATATAAGCTGATATGTTTTAAATTTTAGTCATGTAATTTCTCGGAGCTTGGCTTTCATCCTAAAACTTGATTTTTTTTTTAATTTCAGTCCCTTTTTTGTCTGAAATCTTTAAATCTAGTGAATATTTTTCTTATTTGACATTAATATTTTCCTATGCAGCCCATGTGACGATAATTAAATCTAAATTATATATATTAAAATCTACATAATCAAAATGAAAAGGTTCATACCATTTTTGAAATATTAAGTAACGTGCTAATTTATTTTCTCTCTTTATTTTTGTTTTGGTGAATTTTTTTGTGTAACATAGGTCTTATTTAGTAACGTGCTAATTTATTGATGAAATATTAAGCAACTGTTTCAATAGCTCACTCCAATCAGGACTTATCACGCTGCCTGTTTTGGAATTCTTAGTGATCACTTTACACTTCTGGATATTTAAGAACCCTCGGTTCACCAGACCACGTAGTAAATCAAATAACCAAAGGTTACTGATATAAAGAAACAATATGTTTTGAGTAGCACGAGGTTGATCCTTGAATGATCAAATATATTTATGATGAGTGCGTACTTGATGAGTGATGAAGTATGAAACTTTTAGTGCGCTCAAGATCTTCATATATGGAAGCTTAGTGATGTGGCAATATAGAGGTTGAAAAGCTTGTATGTCGTATGCAAAAATCAGCGGAGTGCTTTTGTAACACCCCGAAAATTTAGAGGTCCACGCGAATCACATGCATACGAGTTATTAAATTTCTTATGTATATCAATTAATTGTTTTAATTGCATGGATTAATTATGTTGTGCATATTGACATGTTTAAAATATATTTTTCTACATGGTTGCATTAAAATGTATTTTTAAAGGTTATTCGAGTTGCGATCGAGGAACGGAGACCGAGGGCTGAAAAATAGAAAATGTTTCTATTGGTTAATTGTTTTTAATTATTTTAAATAAGGATGATGCTCTTTCTTATTTTTGAAAATAAGGATTTTTTAGGTGATTTTATACGTCGGGACGTAATTTTTATCGATGTTGGTTTTTCAACAAAAACGCGAACGTTTTGGCAACCCGGCTATAATAAATTCACAAACTTATTCAAGCAAAATTATTTTAAATATTTTAACTAAGCACTAACGGGCCTAATTTACATACTTAATGGGCCTAAGCCTTGTTAGTGTTTTATTAGCTATTTAAAGTGCAAAACCATTTTCCCCACACCATTAACCCACGCCCCACACCCCTTGGACATTCAAACTCTCATCTCAACACCAAATACACGACACACACACACAAAATTTTGAAGGAAAAAGGCATCAAGTTTGCTAGAGTTTTCAAGTCGTCGTCCCTCGTCGTCATTTTTCAAATCTTCAACGATAATTCTTGCGTTTTACACGCAAAGGCACGCCATACATCTTCTTTTCTTGTCTATCACATCATATTATCGGTTGAAATTACGTTTGTATGATAAACATGATTCCCTTATTAATATTTTTGTGATTATGCCTATGCATATGCTAAACTCATGAATTTGGTTCCAAAACTTGATATATTGATGCATGAAGAGGCTGCCATAATAGGGTCACTAAAAGAGAAGCTTTTAGGAGTGTTTAAACGCCCCTAACCCACGGCTCAAGGGCTGCACGCAAGCTGGTAGAGGGTTGGTTCGAAAATCTGTCACAAGGGATTGAAGGGCACGGTTATGGGAAGTAAGTGGCTTGCTTGGTCATGACTTGAGTCCAGGGGCTAGCCAAGGTCGGTGAAGGGTCAGGGGGAGAGTCCTAGCCAGGCTAGGACTCGAGTTAAGGGCTGGGGAAGGAGTCCTAGCCACGCTAGGACTCCTACCCGAGAGTGGCAAGAGGCACGCGCAGGTTGCAGGCTTGCACATGAGTCAAGGGCTCGGCCTGGGGTTATAGGGCTGGGCAAGGTGCATCCTAAGGGTCCTAGGTGAGTGCTGGAGAGGCTGGTTCGAGAGCCGAGTCGATGGTTAGAGTCATAGGCACCTAAACATGAGTCCTTGTCTACATGGGTTTCTCGGCCACTTCATGTGAAAGATGTGGTTTTGTTATGGGGCTAGGGGAGGTTTCCATGAGTTCCTAGGGTCCAGTGGACGTAGGTGCGATGATTTACTTCACGGGCGAGGTCTCTGGTTCAAGTCCAAGATGGCCCAGCTCTTCCCACGTCGGAGTCACCATTGACTCTATTTATTATTATGGTAAATCAGTGTATCATGATCTCAATCTGAGATCTTATTTCGGTTCGGGGGTGCCTAAGGGTGTTGGTCAGTGGTTGGTCCAGCTTGGATCGGGTGTGGTTCGTGAAAATCGGACCATGGCTCGGGGTCGAAACAACTAGGTCAAGTTAGGGTTTTTTAAAACCTAAAATAATCAAAACACGGCTCAAGGGGGTCGAGTCGTGGTTCATGAGGGCTAAAATGATATAAAAGTCTAAGTTTGAAGTTTAGGAATTTTATTTTAAAGTTTGGGATTTTTTTCGGGATTAAAACACCGTCAAAACGATTAATTAAAGATAAATTAAAAAGTCTCATTTTTAAGCTAAATAAATTTATGAGAATTTTAATTTAAGCTTAAATAATTATTTGGGACATGTTAGAGTCAATAAAATCAAGAAAAAGTCATAAACATAAAATCACAAGTCCAGGGATAAAACGGTCTTTTTATACCTAAAAAAATTAGTAAAGGTCATGACAGTGCTCTAAATGCTTTTTTGTAATACTATGATTATTTTTAAAATGTTTATGAAATTTTACATGATTAAATTATGAGTTTTAAATGTCTATTGGATTTTTATGAGTTAAGGTTGAGATTTAAAATATATGTTGCATGCTGGGTTTCAAAAGAAAATGATATTTGTGCATGATTTTATAAAGTGATGAAAATATGAAATGTTGATGAAAGTGAAGTAATTGTGACTAATGAGAATATGATGATATGATTGAGGATAGACTAAGGCTCAGTTGACGATCTTATGTCGCTGATGTAACCGCTACCCAATATTGTGGTTTCATGTAGATGGATGCATCGACTTTTGAGGATTGAGGAAAATCACAATTAACGATCTGAATTCAATAAAAAGGAAAAATGTTTATGATCATGATGAAAGGATACATGAGGAAAAGAAAAATGTTGATGTTTAAGTTATGCATGTTCATATGAATATTTTGAGGATGATATGAAAAGGTTTACGAAAATGTTTATGAAAAGGCTTATGAAAATATTTATGAAAAGTTTATGAAAATGTTTTTATTTAAAGTTTATGCATCATGAAAATGTATATGAAAATGGTTATGTTTAAAGTTTATGCATCTTCATGAAAACGATATTTTAAGTACAAGTATTTTTACGGCGCATGTGTTCTGTATATGTAGTATTTGTTATCAAGGGTATGACGTGTTGAGTCTTTAGTCTCACTAGGTGTGATTGATGCAGGTAATTATGATAATAATGTTTATGGAGGTTTTGATGATTGATCTGACTGGACTGAAGGTGCACATAACCCGAGGACTGACACTAGTTTTTCGCACTAACTATGATTTATGATTTTAAGTTATGTTAAAGATATTCTATGATTTTTATTTATGTTATGAGAGATTTTTGAGATGTTATAGTATGGGCTATACTTTTCAAATAATGTTTTTAGGTTGAGTAAAACGTTTGATGATTTTACGATTCTATTTTCCTTGGATTTTTAAATGTTAGTTGGATGTTTAGTTTTTAAAATGGTGTCAAGATATTTTAAACTATATATATGTATATTTTGAATTATGGAAATTAAGGAAGAAAAAAAAATTTCTGGCACGTTTTAAGAAAACGAATAGCAAACATTTCAGTTGGTATTAGAACAAAGGTCCTGTAAAGGGTTGGCCACCATCAGCGTCGGAAAGATCAGTCGTCAAGCCTCAACTTGTAAGTTTTCATGTTTTATATGATTTTCCGATGTTACATGCATAATTATATGAATTATATGTTTACGTCACATGTTTAATAGCTCTATGAGGATATATGATTTATATGCTTTGGATTTTTTTTATACGTGATACATTATGAAATAAGAAATTATTTGATTTTAATGCATGTTGGCTTTGTGGTGCAATTGGACTATGTTGATTTTTGGGTTGTAGTATTTACGTTCTACTTTTTGGGCCATAAGTTAATCGTGAATATTATGAATGCTTTTGGGACACGTAAATTTTTCTAAGAAAATACTGATGACTCGTGGTTACTAGTGAATTAATTTTTGGGAATTTCACTTAAGGGATGATTATTCGAGGATTGCAATGATTTTGAAAGTAAAAAAATGTATAAATTGGGATTTTAAGTTTGATGAAAGGTAATATTGGTTATAGGAATTGATTTTGGGCTAATAAGCTTAAAATTTTTGAAATTATGTTATGGTAAACCTGTAAAAAGAAATTAAGAATGCCAAAAACATATGGGTTAATAGTAGGATTTTCGAAATTAAGGAACAATTGGATAATTTTTGAGGAAATTAAGAAATAATTTTGTAATTTTTAAGGAATTTGGGAACTAGTTTAGCAATAAGCGATAATTGAACGGTTTAAATGCTAAGAATTTTTGATGATTTGGGCTCGAAATGATATTTAGAACCTTGGGATATCTTAGGTTATAACGTTATAAGGGATGTTAATTAAGAGAATTACAAGATGAATCAATATTAAGCATGGAGAATCTAAGCGTCAGTAGGTGAGTTTGAGATTTTAATGTTGAAATTTGATAAGTTGATGAACATTTTGGTTATAAAATAAGGAAAAATAATATACGATAATTATGGTCATCCATCTTTTAATATTGAGAATTGTAATAAAAATTTAAATTCAAGGTTATAATAGTCTTTCCCCCTTTTTGACATTACCATGCATAAGAAATTGCATGATTTCGGTAAGTTGAGCTCTTTGGGCATCCATCCGCTGATCAACGTGAGCCTGTAATCTAGAGATTTGCCCTGAAAGCTCGGTGCACATGTTGATATATGAATAATTGTGCCGTTCTTGTCGGAGGGAAAGACTGCAATTCATTGCAAAAAAATTCCTTGGAGAGGTAAGATTTCATAGACTGAAAAGCTTCTTTAAGATCAATTTACTTCCCGTTGAGGGCAATAATCGATTTATCCATAAGCTCTAGGAGGTCCAAAATTAACTTTTAACCGTCTTCCTCAAAAAATTATTCATCTGGTTAGAAGAGGTCCGATGAAGAAGTCATTCTAGCCTTGATGGAATCTAGGCGGGAAGAGGGTGCTTTCCCGTTTGACTTTGAAGGCTGTGGTTCATCGATTTCGGAAGCTAGTACATCAACCGCCTTGTTATAAGCAACAAAAGAAATATGAATTGCTTCATTGAGGACTTCTTCTGCCACAAGATCAGTCGATGGATTCTGAGGAATAAAAGAGACTATAGGCAAAGAAGCAATAGTTATATTGTCATCCTTGTGTACAACATGTGAAGATACTAAGGATTCTTTGGGAATGACCTGAACGGGATCAACAAAAAATTCAGACTTTGAAGGAGGAAAGGTTTCCATATGGGTAGTTCCCTGATCAAAGTCAGAAAGAGATTGCACCACTTCTTTGGCAGAGATGAGAGGCACTTCAGACAGACCGATGTGTGTCTAGAGAGTAGGTACAACTTATTTAGACTCTTGAATGGGTGTAACTTTGACATGAATCTCATGCTAAGAGTCCGGGGAACCAAATGCATTTTGTTCGGTGACTGTCTTATTGACTAAAGCCTCCATGGACATAATGATTTTGGCGGTTGGCAGGATTTTGTCCTCACCATTGGTCACAATATTTTCAACAGGAACCTCTGGAATAGAAGAAGTAGTAAGCACGGCAGGAGATGAAGTTGGTGGTACCTAAATGGTAGAGAGATCTGCGATATGTTTAGAGGCCATCAGTTCATCAAGATGCAAATCACTGTCAAACTTGCCCTTATCACCACTTGCAGCCAATTGAAGTTCCTGCCGCTTAAGAGTGATAACCGTTGAGAGTTGTAGGGTGTTCATTTCAAGTTGAGCTATGACAGATGAGTCATCCTTTGCGGTTGGACAAGTAGGAACAAAATTGTTCCTCTTCAGTTGAATTAGAGCTCGAAGAGCACTTTCCTTCAGCTATAACTCCAGGAAGTCTCTTCGTAGCAAAGCGGTTGGAATATCAGAGGCTTATGTCCACTCTAATATTGAACGATCAAGTTTTGCAACCGCTGTGATTTTGCCGGTCTGAACAAGAGAGTCGAATGTTGTGAATGTTAGAAATTCAACCCACTTATCAAACATCTCCATTTTCTTTTGGACAATCTCATTGATCCTTTCGCTTGTGAGCACAATGGAAGTGTCCACGGTTTTTGGTTTGGGTGGGTCTTCAACCAAAACTTTCTTCCCCTTTTTTGTAGGATGAAGGAAAGGAACACTGGAGAAGGAGGATGTGATTTCTGGTTCAGCGACTTGAATCCCATTTAAACTCCTTACTTTAACTGCAAGAATTGGAGGAGGAATCAATAATGCAAAGAGATGCTTGATCATCTTGATTTTCGGAGCTTTGGCCTTTTATCACCGAGCTGTGAGATATAATCAAAACACTGTAATTCGCCAAATTTTCACTTTGGTTGATTTTGTGTTCCAGCTTCTAACTTGAGAGAGTAACTTCACACTTTAGTAAATATATTTAAAACACAATAAAAAGTTGTGTTTTCATTAAAATCAAGATTTTTTGTGTTTCTCAACCCAAAAATCTTCCCTTTTTTATGATAACAAAACTTGGATAAACAATCATTTCGTCTTATGATCTGATTTTAATGAATAAACGGTTTTTCCTCGAGCATGACCAGGCTAAAAATTGTACACCAATGCAATCCTATACGAGTCTAGTTTGCAATGAAAAAAACGGTTTGTCATTTCGACACTCGAGCAAAATGTTAAGTCATTTTTCCCACAGTTGGTGCAAGATGCTCGAAAATTCAACTCGGCATATATATGTTAGAAAAATATGAAATTTCGAATTTAAAGAACAAAATCAGTTTAAAATTATCTTTCAAGAACAATCCGTTATAATATCAATTGATAGGATCGTTTGAGAGACAAGCATTGAGTTAGAATAGTTCTATTCTTGAAATATTGAACACCGAGAAATTAAATCAAATTTGGCTTTCAAACCAAGCAGAAGACGATCAATATAAGTACTCACAAAACCCGATTAAACATTTTGAAAAGCATTTAAAAGATATGTAAGTTAAATGTCATTTTAATCACCGAGCTGTGAGATATCATCAAAACACTGTAATTCGCCAAATTTTCACTTTGGTTGATTTCGTGTTCCAGCTTCTAACTTGATATAGCAACTTCACACTTTAGTAAATATATTTAAAACACAATAAAAAGTTGTGTTTTCATTAAAATCAAGATTTTTTGTGTTTCTCAACCAAAAATCTTCCTTTTTTTATGATCACAAAATTTGGATAAAAAATGATTTCGTCTTATGATCTGATTTTAATGAATAAACGGTTTTTCCTCGAGCATGACCAGGCTGAAAATTGTACATCAATGCAATCTTATACGAGTCTAGTTTGCAATGCAAAAAACGGTTTGTCATTTCGACACTCGAGCAAAATGTTAAGTCATTTTTCCCACAGTTGGTGCAAGATGCTCGAAAATTCAACTCGGCATATATATGTTAGAAAAATATGAAATTTTGAATTTAAAGAACAAAATCAGTTTAAAATTATCTTTCAAGAACAATCCGCTATAATATCAATTGATAGGATTGTTTGAGAGACAAGCATTGAGTTAGAATAGTTCTATTCTTGAAATATTGAACACCGAGAAATTAAATCAAATTTGACTTTCAAACCAAGCAGAAGACGCTCAATATAAGTACTCACAAAACCCGATTAAACATTTTGAAAAGCATTTAAAAGGTATGTAAGTTAAATGTATAAAAAAAATTTAGTTTAGACATTTTATCAAATACTTGATATGCAATATTTTTGGTATTTGAAGAACACATAAAATGCTTCAAGAATTTATCTTAAAAACATTAGCAATAATTAAATGCAATAAATAAATAAACACAAATTTATTTATGTATGCTCGGAGATTAACTACTTCTATGTTACCCTTTCTTCCACTTAGGAAGGATTCACGAGAAGACATTGATTTATACAACTCATTGTACAAACGCATTTCAACTTAAGACTTATATATTGCCTAATTGAAACTCCTAGCACACTCATTTAACAGCAACCTTACAATTCGCATAATATATATTGTTGGAAACAAAATTATGGCGTTTGACAAATTGCCAACTGATTATGCGAACCAACTGAATCTAACTTAGCAACTGAATATAGTAAACTGATCTACGCAACTAAAACGCAACTTAGTTATTCTCCTCATCAGTTTATTGCCCAGCAGCTGATTAATTCAGCTGAACGCGTCATTAACAACCGACAAATAGTACCACTACAGTCTGCAACTATTAGTGGAACGCCACATTTCAGAGGTCACAGAGTACTGCCGTCAGAAGAATAACGACGTGGCATATCAACAGATATAATATTCAAACAGCACTTAATGTTACCGTTGAAATGGAAGCTTATAAATAGTTGAAGAGGGCAGCTGAGAAACCAACCAACCTACAACGAATTTCCAAGCTTGCTGTTACGCTGCAAAATTCTTTTATTGCATTCAAATATTGAAAGCTCTCACTCACTTGATATATCAGTAGCATTCAGGCTATACATTTGAGCTTAATAGCACTTTGTAATATCTGCAAATTCTTTAAGTCGTGCTAAGTTCAGTCAAGGACTGTAAAAGCGTTTGTAGCTAAGAGTTTCAGTTTTGGCATTGATAAGTCCAAACTGAAGTGGGTCAGTACAAATATTGTATTTGATCAAAGTCTTTTAGTGGATATCCTATCTTCGTGATAGAAGGGGTGACGTAGGAGTTATTCAAGTCTCCGAACATCCAGAAACAATTGTGTTCTTTTACTTCAGTTATTATATTTCAGTTAGATATTCTATCTTTCAGTCAGTTCATATTCCACAACTGTTTTCTTCAGTTTAACTGATTGTCATTGACCGTCGTGATACCTAGAGTCAGTTTGTAACCAAACTGAATCCAAATCTCGAAGAGAATTTATAATTCGTGAAGTGTTTATTCAACCCCCCCTTCTAAACACTTTTCATCCTTCCAACCGATCCTTTCAAGTGGTATCAGAGCAGTTGTATTTCGTCTCAGAATATCTTACTCAAATTGTTCAGTATGTCTTCTTTTAACAAGATTCCAATGTTTTCCAGAGAGGACTTTGATGACTGGAAAATAAGAATGCAGGCTCACTTAGCTGCACAAGATAATGATATGTGGTACGTTATAACTGACGGACCCATGAAAATTTTGAAAGCCAACACAGCTGTTGTCATCACTGATGGGGCACCTCATCGTATAGAAAAGCCCAGAGAAGAATGGACGACAGAGGATAAAAGAAAAGCCAATTTGGATAATGTGGAAAAGGACATATTATACAAGACGCTGGATAAAGTAACCTTCAGCAAAATCAAAATGTGCAAGACAGCCAAAGAGATTTGGGAGAAGCTAATCCAGCTTTGCGAAGGGAACGAACAAACCAAAGAAAACAAACTTTATGTTGCTGTTCAGAAGTTTGACAATATCAAAATGAGAGTTGGTGAAACGATGCATGAATATGATGAAAGAACCAGCTGCATCATCAATGAATTAAATGCACTTGGAAAAGTGTACACAAACAAAGAAGTTGCATTGAAGGTAATCAGAGGTCTTCCCAAGGAGTGGGATGTGAAGACCATGGCAATGAGAAAATCCAAGGATCTGAACAAAGTTGAGCTTCATGATCTATTTGCTGATTTGAAAGCTTACGAGTTTGAGCTGCAAACTCGAGAAGGAGAATCTTCTACTCCAGCAGCCACGACTGCCTTAGCTGCTGTTAGAACAGAGTCAACTGGCTCAGTTGAAAAAGCTGCTGATCAACTTAGCAATGATGCCATGTCATTGTTCATTAAAAAGTTCGGAAGATTTATGAGGAAAAATCAGGGAAATTTTCAGAATAAATATCAAAGAAGCAATTCCAAGGAAGAATCAAACGCTTGCTACAACTGTGGCAAACCAGGTCACTTTATTGCTGACTGTACCAAACCAAAGAAAGACAGTCAAGGCTCAACTGAAAGAAGAAAGAAAACATATGAGCACAAAAAGAGATCTAAAGATGATAAGAAGTTCTCTAGGAAGAAGCATGAAGTGCTCTTGGCTGAAGAGAGCAAATCAAAATGGGCAGAAACTGACAGCGATGGGTCAGAACCAGAAACTTCATGCAGTTCTAGTGACAATGAAGAGGAAGTGAAATGCTTGATGGCTGGTGATACAGAACTGGGGTCCAGCAGCCAACAGGTATTTGGCTTTAGCTCAACTGATTTTACCAGAGAAGAACTTATTTCAACTTTGCATGATATGGTTAGTGAGTATCATAAGCTTGCCTTATCATTTGAAAAGGCTAGAGTAAAGCAAACTGATCCTATAGACAATAAGACTAAAACTGATGAATCAGTTGATATATTGAGTCTGAAAAAGGAGATTGCTGAACTCAATACTGAAAGAAGCAAGGATCAATTAATGATTCAAAAGTTAATGCTTGAAAAATCAAAGCAAACTGAGCTTATTCAGGCTTGGAACAAATCATCTGCTGCATTGACTGATATACAGAACTCACAGAAATCAGTTACTGATAAAACTGGTTTAGGGTTCAGTAACCAAGATGAAAAGTCTCCCAAAGATACTCGACCAAAACTGATTATGTGCAAAGGAAAATATATTCACTTTGTCAAATCAGTTATGAAACAAGAACAACCGGAACCAAGTAAACTGGTTGAACAACCAACTGAAAGTATGAACAAGGGCAAAAGATGTGGTATTTGTTATAGCCCAAAAGAGGTAACTGATTCACGCAGTCAGTCACCAAAAAGCTTTAGCAAAAATTATTCAAATGGCTACTCCAATTACTATAACAGGAAGCCAGTTCAGAAAAGATACTGGCTGAACAATCAGTTGAAAAAGGGCAAATCACATGTTGTATCTTCTGCATACCATACACCAAGCACACACAGATCGGGAAAGACCATCTGGAATACAGCAACTGGACGGTCAGTTAGACTAATCCAAGTCTGGATTCCTAAAGGACTAATCAATTTCGGACCCAAATAGAAAAGGGTACCAAAATCTTATCTTGTGTGTGATTGCAGGTAACAAGTACAAGCATTGAATCAATATGGTATTTGGATAGCGGATGCTCACGACACATGACAGGAGAGTCAAACTTGTTATCTCAACTGGTTAAGTACACTGGACCAAACATCAGTTTTGGAGATAATTCCAAATGTAAAACAGTGGGTAAGGGTAAGCTTATACATGGTAACTTTATCATTAATGATGTTTTATTAGTTGAGAATCTCAAGTATAATGATAAAGTTACCATCTCAAGTATAATCTGATTAGCATCAGTCAATTATGCGATAATGGATTCTCAGTTCAGTTTGACAAACATTCTTGTTCAGTCAAATGCTCAAATAATGAGATCATCCTAACTGGCAAACGGTGTGGAAATACATACAAAGTTAGTTGGAATGATCAACTTTATGCACCAGTATGTTTAGTTGCTTCAAAATTTTCTCAAAACTGGTTGTGGCATAAGAGATTAAACCACCTGAATTTCAAATCTATTGCATATCTGAGTAACCACGATCTTGTCACTGGTTTGCCCAAAATGGATTTTATCAAAGACAAAATTTCTCCAGCATGTCAGTTTGGTAAACAAGTAAAATCTTC
This sequence comes from Primulina tabacum, assembly GCF_025594145.1. Lineage (NCBI taxonomy): Eukaryota > Viridiplantae > Streptophyta > Magnoliopsida > Lamiales > Gesneriaceae > Primulina > Primulina tabacum. The sequence goes on along the minus strand of NC_134555.1, from coordinate 6,829,488 downwards.
TTTTAAAACCAAGGGCCGTAAATCCTCCTCCCGATGCTTAGAGCTGTTGCACATGGATCTATTTGGTCCAATACCGGTCGTGAGCTTAGGGGGAATGAAATACACCTTGGTAGTTGTAGACGATTTTTCAAGATTTACTTGGGTTATTTTTCTCAAGACAAAAGACCAAACTGCTGCACAACTGATCAAGCTTTTCAAAAGATTATTAAATGAAAAATCAGTTGGTATTGATAGAATCAGATCCGATCGAGAAACTGAATTCATCAATCAAATTCTTTCAAATTTTTTAGAAAATACTGGAATTAAGCATGAGCTCTCAGCAACTAGAACTCCTCAGCAAAATGGTGTAGCTGAAAGGAGAAATCGGACCCTTAAAGAAGCTGCTAGAACAATGCTTGTTGATTCGTGTATTTCTCAAAGATTTTGGGCAGAGGCAGTAAACACTGCGTGTTATACTCAGAACAGATCAATGATTAATAAGAATCATATGAAAACACCTTATGAGATCTGGCATGGAAGAAAAAGTGTGGTTCCTTATTTCAAAATATTCGGCTGCAGATGCTTTATTCTTGACAATGGCAAAAATTATTTAAAAACTTTTGATGCAAAATCTGCAGAGGGAATATTTCTTGGATATTCTTCGGTGAGCAAAGCCTATAGAGTTTTTAATAAAAATTCTCTGAATGTTGAAGAATCTATCCATGTTGTTTTTGAAGAAACTGTACTAACTGATAAGCCAACTGATCCAGTTGAGCTAGTGGATAGATTCACAGATATCAGTTTGGAGGATGATGATGAAGGAGACAATCATATCAATCAAAACAACCTCCAAACACCTGAACCAGAAGTATTAGATCAACCAGCTGAACCAGAAGCTGTTCCTAACTATCAGTTGATAGAGCAAACAAATGATATTCAGTTACCAACTGAAATCGCTCCAACTGAAACTGAAAACATTCAGTTGCCAACAGAAGCAGTTGCTGAATCAGAAGCAATAAACGCTGAACTCAGATGGAAGAAATCACATCCTCCAGAATTGGTGATAGGTAATCCATCTGATCCAGTGAGAACAAGAAATTAGATGCTCAATCTATTTATTCACTCAGCTTTTGTATCACAACTGGAACCAAAGAAAGTTGATGAAGCTCTTGCTGATCCAAACTGGATAAATGCAATGCAAGAAGAGCTAAATCAGTTTATCCATAACAATGTCTGGAACCTAGTTCCAAGACAAGTTTCAAAAACTGTTATAGGTACAAAATGGGTTTTCAGGAACAAACTGAACGAAGATGGTTCAGTTGTGTGCAACAAAACAAGGCTAGTAGCACAAGGTTATAGGCAAGAAGAAGGAATTGACTACGATGAGACATATGCACCAGTTGCAAGACTGGAGGCAATCAGAATTTTCCTTGCCTATGCTTCATTCAAAAACTTCAAAGTCTACCAGATGGACGTAAAGAGTTCATTTCTGAATGGCCACTTGCAGGAAGAAGTCTACGTTGAACAACCTCCAGGTTTTATCAATCATCACCTTCCTGATCATGTCTACCATTTGAACAAAGCCTTATATGGTCTTAAGCAAGCTCCACGAGCTTGGTATGACACTCTTTCAAAATTTCTAACTGATCACGATTTTTCTGTTGGATCAGTTGACAAAACTTTGTTCAAATTCTCCAAGAATGATCATATTCTACTCGTTCAAATTTATGTTGATGACATCATCTTTGGGTCAACTAACCCCAAATTATGCGAAAAATTTGCTAAGTTGATGCAGGAAAAATTTGAAATGAGCATGATGGGTGAACTGACATTCTTTCTTGGATTACAAGTGAAGCAACTGGAGTCGGGTATTTTCATTAGTCAAACTAAATACACAAAGGAATTACTGAAGAAGTTTGGCATGGAATCGTGTTCAGCTGCAAATACTCCCATGAGTTCATCAGTAAAACTGGACACAGATCAAGGGGGAATATCAGTTGAGATGACGCTTTACAGAGGTTTAATAGGTTCATGATTGTACCTAACTGCTATTCGTCCAGATATTGTATTTTTTGTTTGCATGTGTGCTAGATTTCAGGCAAATCCTACGCAATCACATTTCACAGCTGCCAAGCGTATTCTAAAATATCTAAAAGGTACACAAAATGTTGGGTTATGGTATTCTAAGGATTCATCTTTCAATTTAGTTGGATATTCAGATGCAGATTATGCAGGATGTAAGCTTGATCGTAAAAGTACAAGTTGATCATGTCAGTTTCTAGGAGACAGACTGATCTCTTGGTTCAGCAAGAAGCAAACATCCATAGCAACTTCCACAACTGAGGCAGAATACCTTGCTGCTGGAAGCTGCTGTGCTCAACTGCTCTGGGTTCAGCAATAACTGAGAGATTATGGAATTGACGCAAAAGAATCACCCATATTTATTGACAATACAAGCACGATTGCTATTACCTACAATCCAGTTCTTCACTCCAGGACCAAGCACATAGATGTCAGGCATCACTTCATCAGAGATCATGCCTTGAAGAAGGACATCAGACTGGAATATGTTTCAACTGATCAGCAAGCAGCTGATATCTTCACCAAACTATTGGCTGAGACTAATTTTTCTCATTTTCGCAATATACTTGGTTTAATTGATTTATCTTAATTTTTATCAGTTAATCTTTATCAGTAATCTTGCTTATGAGTTATTTGTCAGCTGATAAAATTGAAAACAAATACAGGAAAATAAAGACAGAGATAAATTGGAATGACATTTTATTCATCTGAAGAAATCATCATGGATTACAGTGTTCAATTCTTCCTGAACAAAAGCTCTCCACTTGCTCATCCATTGAGATAAATCTCCAGTGGAAGTCTTATGGAAGCTGTCAGATTCAGCCATAAGCTCTAGGATTCTCTTCTCCTTATAGAGCATCAGCTGATAATCTCTGTCATACTCGAATATATTCACCGTGTGTGCCACGTGCAGGCGCTTTCGGTATTTCTCCAGTTTCTCCACCAGGACGGGAGTGGTAGCCATCTCATTCTCCCAAAGTAACTGGAGTTCTTGTAAATCCTCCCAGTAGCAAAGGATTTGATGGAAGACTTCTTCTTCTATTGGCTCCTTCCTTTTCTCTAGTGCAGCTCGCATAAATTCTTCAGCCATATCCGGAGCTTTTGAACCACTTGCATCTGCCATTTTAGCTGTTGAATTTGTTTTTGCTGATATATTTGCAACTAACTGTTCTACTCTTATTTATAGACCAGGACAAGGAAGATGAAAGGACAATGTCATTACAGCAGACGTTTACTCTACTAAGCATCAGGATAATTTTAATTAATATTGCTTATAATTTTTATATGCATCTATTAAGGGGAAATATTGGTTTTAAGAGGTTAGCTGAGAAGACAAATGTCAGTCAACTCTCAACTGAAAGTTCTCAGTCTTACAACTGATCGTTCAGTTGGGTATTTCACTAATCTTCTCATATAAGCTATCTAATTAACCATATTATATTTTAAATCAAGTGACGTGACTGTCTGCTATCTCATGATGAATCTTATCCTATCTTAAAACGTGGACGCATATTAACTGTTTAATTTGTACACACGCTTACAGCACACATACACATGTTTTCACTCAAATTTTCAATGGACTAACACATGTCCAGAATTTGAACAGTCACGTACATAAGTACATTTTCCCGCTTAACTTCAGTTTATTCTTACGAGTACATCAACTATCAAGAGAAAACTTATACACTCCGAGCTTGTGTCTTGTGAAATTTCAGGTTTTCTTAATCTCAGCAATGGCAAATCAAATTCCGGCACATTTATTGAATGCTATGGCTATCAATTTTGAGTCATCCCTATCAATCAGAGAAGCCGATGTGAAAAATGTTTTTCTGAAACTTGAATCAGCAGGGTTGAAAACTTTCTTAGGGCAATTCTCTCAAGAAATCTATCCAAAGGAACATAAAGATATCTACTCAAATGGATTTATCAACTCTGAAGGTAACATCATCTCTACTGTCAACAATCAACTGTTGACCATTTCTGAGGATTCTCTTGGAGAACTGTTTTTGCTGCCTTCTGATGAGTTGGCACAACTTGCTGATGTCAAATCATCTGATATCGAAGAAATGCAAACCTTGCTTTCTGCTGATGGACGGAAAATCAAAGTTTCCGATCCAAAGAAGGAGCTGAAGCATGAGGTTCAGTTACTAGCCGACATTGTAGCCAAGGGGCTATTGGCAAAGGCAGGATCCTTTGCTGCTTTAACCTTGGAAAAATTTCAAGCCATTACTGTCATCATGGCTGGACGGAGACTCAACTAGAAGCACCTTCTTTTCAACATCTTGAAGAATATGTTCTCTTCCACCAAGCAGTCCAAAGGTTTTGCAATTCAACTGAGCTATTTGATGAAAGTCAAAGGGTTAGTAACTGATGATTCAGAGAGATTATCTAAATTCAAAGTGTTCAATGCCAAGAATATCTTGCCTCCAAAAACTAAGTTGGACATCACTCCTGAAAAATTTGTTAAGATCAAAACAGAGATTGGGACGCAGCAGGCTGTTTCCAAATCAGTTAAGATTGCCCAGGCTCTACCACAGAAGAAGACTTCAAAGCGCAAACTGCTTATCAGTGATTCTGATGTAGAGAAGACCCCGTCTCCTCCAATTGCCAAGAAACCACGGACACTGAAAACCAAACCTACTGCTACACTTGAAGTCATACCAACCGATAAGTTGATGAAATCAGGAGCTCAGCCAATCCAGGCTGTTCCATTGAAGGCAATTCCAACTGAGTCCTCAACTGAGGATCAGTTATCCTTGTTCACCATTCCGCCAAAGAGTATAATCATTAAATCTAGTGATAAAACCAGACTTGCTGGAGTAAAAGCTCCATTTATTAGTATTTCTCCTTACTCCCATTTACCATTTGTCAGACCAAAAGGGGTTGTGCTCAGAGAAAAGATTGATACAACTACTTCTGGATTAACCATTCCTCATATTTTGACTGACTCTAAGGGCAAAGGTAAAATGCAAGAAGAGCCCAGACCTTCGAATGCCATTCAAACTCACATTGATCTAATTTGGCAATAAGTCAATAAATTTGCTGAAGAGAAGCTCCAAGTTTTTGAAGAATGGGTAAATTTCAGAGTCTATGTTTTTGCCAAGGATCTCAACAAAAAGTCTAAGCTGAAAAGATTTATTGCTCTAGAAAGAGCAGTGCTGAAGTTTGTCAAATCTTCTTCAATTTATCAAGCTTTGCAGAGGAAGAGGTATTTCTTTGATCTTTCAAGAGAAAAGAAGCTGAAGCAGATTGTTACTGAGCTTCGGCAAAATTTCAATCCCACAAGTCCAACTGCATTCAATGATAAAGCAGTTTATGCTCAACTGGAGACAGATTTAATTGGACTACAAGCAGAAATTAAACAGTGAGAAATGGATCAAGAACTGATCATACCAGAATTTTCTCAAGAAATTGTGACTGAAGATCTAGCTAAACAATCAGCTGGAAAGTCTGATAAGGACAATACTGCTATCCTTTCTCAGAAAGCAGATGTCTCCTCATCTTCAATTGCTCCATCTTCATTTGTGTCACCTTCTCCTATTGATGATTCCAAGATGTATCCTGAAGCTGATTTGACACTAGCTCATATTGATGAAATCATTCAATTAGTGATTTAAGAAACTTCCACCAATGAACCCTTGTCAGTTGATCACTCCGCTGATCAAGCAGTTGAAGAGAATCCCATCTTAATTGACGAGCCAGTTGAAACTGTCATTTCTGAACCAAATGTTCAAGAAATAATGTCTGTTCAATCACCATATCACCACATTACTGAGAATCTGGAGGATCTATTGACTACTTCTGAAAATCCTCTAACTGTTGTGTCAGCTCGAATCTCAGATGATCATCAGGCAGAAGCATCAGTTCATGACCCTCTAGTTGAAGACCCTGCAAACTCTCACATTCAGCAGGAAAGCTCAAATGCTAATCAACTTCAGTCTTCACCTCCTCTGATCCAAGCAGAAGTAACTGAAACAGATATTCCAGCATCGACTATTGCTGCAACAATGATATCTGAAAGAACCATGGTGGTTTTTGATCGACTCTCTCAGAAAACTGGAGCGTCGGATCAGCCAAATCCTCACTCTGCCAAAGATCTCGATTTTGCTCTTGAAGAGATTAAGGACATTCAGCATAATATACAGAGAATGATTAATGATTTGTACAAAATTCAGCATACTCAACTAGCACATTCTCTGAAGCTAGAACATGCTGAAGAATTCAACTCAGAGAAACTGAAAGCAATTCAAGAAGCCTTAATCTCTCTTTCTCAGTCAGTGGATGCAATTCAAAAGAACAAAGGTTTGGCTCAGAGTCTCTCCATCACTCAAGACGTTATCAGCAAATGAGTTGAAAATCTGGAGACGCTTGTAACAAGCAAAATAGACTCGTTGCGAACCACAATGCTCTCTGCCGTCTCTAACATATCCTCTTCTGTCAATCTCTTATCAATCGATGTTCGGAAATTATCTCTTCAGATGTGTTTATTTGACAAAAAGGGGGAAGAGATTAAAGATCTGCTAGATCATCAAAAGAAGAGCAGTCTTTGAGTCATTGTCTGTTACTCAATTCTAAACTTTTATGTTATCTACGATGAGTTCAGTTGTTCAGTTATTTTGTGCTTAGTTTTGTCAAACACCTTAAAGGGGAAAATTGTTGGAAACAAAATTATGGCGTTTGACAAATTGCCAACTGATTATGCGAACCAACTGAATCTAACTCAGCAACTGAATATAGTAAAGTGATCTAAGCAACTAAAACGCAACTCAGTTATTCTCCTCACCAGTTTATTTCCCAGCAGCTGATTAATTCAGCTGAACGCGTCATTAACAACCGACAAATAGTACCACTACAGTCTGCAACTATTAGTTGAACGCCACATTTCAGAGATCACAGAGTACTGTTGTCAGAAGAATAACGACGTGGCATATCAATGGATATAATATTCAAACAGCAGTTAATGTTACCGTTGAAATGGAAGCTTATAAATAGTTGAAGAGAGCAGCAGAGAAACCAACCAACCTACAACGAATTTCCAAGCTTGCTGTTACGCTGCAAAATTCTTTTATTGCATTCAAATATTGAAAGCTCTCACTCACTTGATATATCAGTAGCATTCAGGCTATACATTTGAGCTTAATAGCACTTTGTAATATCTGCAAATTCTTTAAGTCGTGCTAAGTTCAGTCAAGGACTGTAAAAGCGTTTGTAGCTAAGAGTTTCAGTTTTGGCATTGATAAGTCCAAACTGAAGTGGGTCAGTACAAGTCTTGTATTTGATCAAAGTCTTTTAGTGGATATCCTATCTTCGTGATAGAAGGGGTGACATAGGAGTTATTCAAGTCTCCGAACATCCAGAAACAATTGTGTTCTTTTACTTCAGTTATTATATTTCAGTTAGATATTCTATTTTTCAGTCAGTTCATATTCCACAACTTTTTTCTTCAGTTTAACTGATTGTCATTGACCGACGTGATACCTAGAGTCAGTTTGTAACCAAACTGAATCCAAATCTCGAAGAGAATTTATAATTCGTGAAGTGTTTATTCAACCCCACCTTCTAAACACTTTTCATCCTTCCAACCGATCCTTTCATATATATTATGTCAAGACTACAAACACAATCTTTAATTATGTCTTTTATGAAGACTCACTCATCTAAACTTTGAAATTCAACTCTCATGTATATGTTTGAGTGATTGTGTGTGAGAAATTTTACAGTGTATGTATATATCAAATTTATCCTCACACTTGGGTTTGTTCTCATTCTAACTTATTTCTTAATATAGGATGCTTATGCAGTGAATCAACTTCCAAATTTTGTATTTATTTTTCAATATGTTATATAGCCTCCAATAGTGATATATACGTTAGGCACAAGAATATAATCGTTTGGAAAGATTGTTTATGGATTCCAACATTGCAACAGTCAAATTTGTGTTTCTGGCCATTTTCTGAAACTGAGTGTTGGTGCAATAATTGTCCCTGCTTGGTAGAGCGATCGAATTGTGGTTCTTGAGCTACTGTGCGGCTTAAAATATTTGAGTTGCACCATTACTACTAGCTATAGCTTTTGGTAAAGCGGCAAGCGCTCGGTCCTACAATTGGTATCAGATCCAAAGTCACGGGTTCGATTCTCATTGATTGCAAGGAGTGCAATTATTGGGAGGGAGATTGTTGAGTGCAATAATTGTCCATGCTTGGTAGAGCGATCGAATCGTGGTGCTTGATCTACTTTGCGGTTTAAAAGATTTGAGTTGCACCATTACTACTAGCTATAGCTTTTGGTAAAGCGGCAAGCGCTCGGTCCTACACTGAGCTGTTATCATATCGATCTGATCAAATTGTGATGGTATGATCTGGTCTGTTATGAGCTTGAGCTGTTGGCTTGATCTGAGATGTTCCAAGTGGCCAAGCTAGTACAAGTTGAGCTGTTGGCGTTGCTTTGTTATAGCTCTTGCTTCGTCGATTGCAAAGCAAAGTGATGAACATGAAAGTTGTTTCCCTTTCTTTTAGCTTTCCATGAAATCAAGAATCACTCAATTCCAAGTTCGCATGAGAAAGATATGATAGACAGATCAGGTTGTTAGAAATCTAGAACTTGTTCTCCATTTTGTGCAGAACCAACAACGCCATCGTGATTTATCATCTTCTTTTGATCCGATTCAGATTTTAACTTATGAAGATGATTTCTATAACGTTCTCTTAGCTTTATAATGCATAATGAATCGTTCAGTTTGAATAAATGAGTTGATTGATATGGTCAAAATATCAAAATTGCTCCATTCAATATGACTGTTGTTTCTGTTTTCATCAACTCAACCTGCAACTAATATTTTGCCTAGATAACTTTCACACCATTTGAGCTGTTGTGAAATATGAATTGTCTAAAATTGAATTTTCTATTCAGTCATTTTGGCGGCTTGTCGTTTTCATCATTGAACAGTGAGATATCATCAAAATACCGCAGTTCGCCAAATTTTTAGTTTGATTGATTTCGAGTTTCAGCTTCCAACTTGAGATAACAATTTCACATTTAATAAATATGTTAGAAACACAATAAAAAATTTTATTATCATCAAAATCAAGATTTTTATTTTCTCAACCCTACAGAATCATAATTAATCAATTCAACTCTAATCAAGTTAAATAACGCAAACATGATATCTATATTGTATCATTAACGTTCAAGAGATATAATAACTAACTTTGATGTCATAATATCTTTTTTAATAAATCAAAAGTACCATCTTCTCAAATTACATAAATAAAAATCATTTTATTTAATAAAAATTTATAAAAATCTATTTTGATAAATGTGTGTATCTATCATATTTCAATAAATATTTTTTTTATCTTTATCTAATTTTATTTTATTTTAAATTATTTAGTTTTAATTTAATATTTAACTTTTTTTAAAAAAAAATTATTTAACACAAAATTTTAATATGTATGCGTACATAGTATCATTTGAATCAGCCGCGTGATCACAGATTCAAACAAGATCACGTTGGCAGAAGCAACTAAAAAGTATACATCCTAGGAAACAGACAAATCCTACTAAATTCAACACAAATACACATCAGTTGTCTTCTACGACATTTAAAATACAATCATCAGCTTTCTACATATAATTTATTTCTGAAAACAAGAACACAAGGAACAATAGATCATAAAACGCCATGTAACCTTCACAAATCTCGAGCCGAAAACGGAAGATTTTGGAGGATGTATCAGAATTGTCGCCTTTTCTTGGAGCTCGTACCGCATGGTTCTTGGTGGAGACAGGAAATCTGGAACCATGGTGAACTTACATCGGGCACGAAGGTAGCACAATTTGATGGATTCGGGTAACTTTCAGACAAGTGAAGCTCGGATTCTGTATGCTGAGATGTGATCTGTGGCACGGCCCAGAATGTATCTGGCATCTGATCCAGACACTCGTTGGTCTCTTGTGATCCCTCAACAGCTCGGGAGCAAATGGAACCTCCAAATTTAACATTATTCGCCTGATAGGACAATTTAAAGGAAGCGAAAAAAATGATTCAAAAATAAAGTTTAGTTCAACTTGTGATACCAGGAAAACAGCAGAAATCACATCTGAAGAATCTGAAAGCCAATTTAAAACTCAAAAGGTTCGGTTTCTTTACTACAGATATACACATTTGGTCTACGATCCCAAGTAAGTACATGACTCAAACAACGAAGAATTAGATGATCACAGCTGCAACAAACGGTAGCAACCACATTTGTCTGAGAACTACAAATAAACAGATTTTCCTGCTCCTGCTCACTCTGTATAATAGAATGACAATTAATGGTGAGAAAACCATACCTTTGACAAGCCATTGTTCACGAAATTAGCATTCTGATTGAAACCAGAAATCCTGAGAAATTCATCCAACGGCCATTGCGTAACATTACCACCAGCAGAACCACTGGCGAAAGAAAGGTTTGACAGCGTAAAGTCACTCCCAACGATACTTGATGATACCGGGGTCATCGGCTGAGGAACAGAAAGAGATTCTGGTCCCAAGATTTTCTCATCAGAACGAGTCATACTCGTGGAAAATGATGGCCAGGATTCAGTTGGTTCGAGTCCTACTTTGACCCCAGTGAGTAAAAATCGCTGATGCAAAGATACTAAAGTATTCGTGCCGTGTATGGCAGCATCGCATTTTCGGCAAAGTAAAGTTCTATCCTGCAAGCAAAAGAAGTAACCTACAATTTCCTGCAATAAGCATCAAAGCCTATTCATAAAAGCGTGAATAGAAAATAATATACATGCATGGTCGAATATAAAAAGCGAAGATCGGGCAGCTAAAACTCAAAGTAAGCTCTTATATCTTGTGTCCAATGACCAGAAATATTCTTTTCCGACGACATCATTATATGTTGATCCAGTAACAACGATGACAAAAAAATAAATTCAAACTATATGTCTAATAAATTGAATCACCCCACTTGAATTTCTGACTCTGAGTTAGAATGAAAGCTTTGCAGTGGTCAAGTGATGCTAAGAGCATGCTTCGCCCGCTGGTTTCCTCGGCCATTGAAGCATGCAGAAGCATTCGCTGTGTGATGCTCACGGTGGGCTTCTCGCAGAGAGTTGAAGTCCAATTTCTTTCTTTCTTTTTTTTTATAAAATGACATCAACGGATTAATCTTGCCTTTGAGGTCAATGTCCATATTAATTTATACATTTAAAAAATGAAAATAAATTGGGAAAAAAAAAAGAATGATATGATGATCTGGTCATTGATCTTCCCATCCTTGAAAAAAAATACAAATTTAAAAATCATTAAAAAAGTGAAAAAAAAAATCTGATTATTTTTTTAAAAAAATTATGGAAAATCACCAACGGCTATATTCTGAAAATCCAACCACACTCCTAAATCACCAACGACCATATTCTGAAAATCCAACCACATTCCTATAAATTGACTGTCATTTACACATTTCACAAATCACAATTTCTTCTAATTTCATGAATCAAAGTTTATTCCTTTTTCATTTCATTTTAAATCCAAATACAAAATGAATCAATGGAGAAATGATGATATCAAAACTCATTTACCATATTCTTTTCAATTAAATTATTAATACTTTGACAACCAAATGTCGAGTATTATGTTCAACTAAACTCAATTCTCTCAAAATCCCAATGGAGTCCTTCTTCCTAAACCAAAAAACAAAGGGAATAAGATCGTTGCCGACGACAGAGGTGAATGGCCCCACAAGGAAACATTGGACGAAGACCGAAGTATGGAGCAACGCTTCCACCAATCCGACACTTGGCAATTATCAAAGCAACTAGTTTACGGGGATTAGTTTGGAAGGAATATAACCATGAGTTGCCATATGAATGAAAAGTACGTACACGGAACAACATGCAACAACATTTCACGGATGTTGTGAATTGATTGTCTGCTTTCCAAAACAAAATAAGAGATTTAGAAGGATTTAACCAAAGCGGATCATCATTTGAAAGAGTTATAGGTCTCCCGAACTCTATAAACACCCAAGATATATTTTCATACAGTCCTATTGAAAATCCTCTTTCCCGAGTGATAGATCTCGAATAATTATGATACTCCAATTATTGATCAAGTAATTGAACGCAATAAGATCCGGAAAATATAAATAAACCAAAAAGAAATCCGAATATGTAAATCAACAATTCAACAACATAGATCCGACCAAGCTACGTCGTCCTCTAGATTTAATAAATTAGTTCATGAATGAAAACGATAAAATAAACTCATGTTTTTCAGAATAACTAACTGACTAAAAATAAGAAGAAGAGAATCGAATCAGATTTGCGACTCCATCCCCGGTAGGTGCACTCTTTGTCTTTGTTCGTCGTTCTCGCTCCGTTTCTCTATATTCTCTGTCTTTTTGTGTGCGTCTGCGGCCCTTCTCCTTTGTTGCTAGGGTTTCAATTTTCACAAGTGCGTGAATGGTTGCGAAAGCCCAAGAAAAAGCCCGTACAGATCTGCGTTGCGCGCGTGGGCGGCTCCTCGCGCAGGTACGCGCGACTCCGCTATCTCTCCTCTCCTGCGTGGTCGGGGCCACGCGCGAGCTTTTGATCTCCCGCGCGCGGCTGCACAGGATCCAGCGCAGCCGCGCGCATGCTACTGGTCTCCTGCGCAGACCTCTTACGCATGTTGGTGCGGGGGTTTCCGGTGCGCGTAGTGCTGTCTTTTTTTCCTTTTTGCGCGTGCGCGGGTAGTGCACTGGCGTGCGTCTGCTTCTGTCTCGCACTTCCTCTGCTTTCTTGTTTACTTCATTCTTCCATTTCGGCATTTAATTTATTCCTTGTTGGTCGCAAGTTATGCATTCATGCTCGATTCCTACAATGACATAACAACTGCAAAAACACGTACATCCGCGTGATATTTGCACACTTTCATGCCAATTCTTTGGGTAATTTTAGTGCAAAACTTGCACTTATCACACACCATCTGACACACTCACCTCCGATGAAGGAGATTACATGAAGGAATTGGGCAAAACTATTAGATAAATGAAAATGAATGCCTTAAAAAGGTCATGAAAGGAGAATGATCGAAAGCTCCAAAGGTTGTAGATTTTCTCAAAGAAATGAAAGAAGAAGTAACAATATTATGAAAAGGAGGATGCCAAGATTGCTCTAGCAGAAACGCATTTTGCAAAAGTTGAGAGAAATATGGAAAAAATTTGGGAAATGAGGTTGAGGAAACTAGAAAGAAAGGAAATGGAGCAAGAAAATCTGATCATGGGAAAATATATTAATGATCCAAACCTGAGTAACGTTCAATGTGAGTATCATATGAATATTTAGTTCATAATTTGTTACATTTAATTATTTGTTTTTTTAATAATTGCCTGTATTTTTTAAAAATTGCGTGTAAGTTTTTTAATTGTGTATTTTTTCTAATTATATGTAATTGTATTTTTTAATTTATGTTTCAATTATTCTTTTTTTAAAAATACCAAATTAATAAATTGAATAAAAAAAATACATTTTAATAACATTTCTGCATCATCATCTCACAACTGAAAAAACATATAATAAAATTATCAACGCTGACATCGACATCGACATCGACTCTCCAAATTTTTCACACCATTAAACATGTCATCGTGTACTATCTTTTGACAAAAAAAACATTGTCAAAAGACAAGTCATAAAATCCATACCTCAAGACCTCAAAATCCAACCACGTACAAAAACAAATATTTACGATAAAAAATAATATTTTTGACATAAAATTTTAATAAATCAGAATATACATCTCACAAGATTTTTTTTTTTGCCTCATGAGATCGCCTTACAGAAATTTTTGTGTTATAACAAATAGTAATTAGTTATGCTGAAAAGCTGGATATTAGAATCTCGTGATCTGGACTCTTTTTTAATTCTCATAAAAAGAACATTTTTATTCTCATAAAAAAGAATAAAAAATTAATATATATAAAAGGACTGACCCCTGAGAATCCCAAGATATTTATCATTCAGAATATCATACAAAAAGGCCCTGTGAATAACAAAGTGAAAATATCTTCCGATTTTTGAGTGCAAAAAAACCGTAACAGGTAAATTTTGCAGTGACCAATTAGTTTACTATTCATGAACCCATCCACTACTCCAATACCATTACGTAAAGGTAAAGAAGAAAACAAAACCAAAAACCCCAAAAAATTATTATTTTTTTTTAGAAAAATGTACGAACCTGGCAGATATCACATTTTGGCATCTGAGAAGAAGAGCTGGAGAGGAGAACCCTCTGGTGCTTACTCGCGAGTTGATTAGCGGCGTGTACCTTCTGGTCACACCCCCAACACAGCGCCGCCTCGTCGGCGCAGCAAAGAACCTTCGCCTCCGCCGCCTCACACACGCTACACTGAATCTTCATCCTACTCCTGGTATTACTGAAACTAAGCAGAACCCATCTCACAAATCGGAGAAAAGGATATGGGCATACGAGTGGTCGATTGATATAGAGAAGAAATAATGGGAGAAAGGGGTCGGGTTCGGTGGGTTTACTTCAGAATTTGCGAGGTAGAGGGGTGTCGGAAGTATCTTTATATTAGTCTGATGCTTATCGTTGATCGTAAACAACGGTGAACTCTACGCTGGACCCCGTATATCCAATATACACGAATGAGGATATATTATTATACATGAAGAATTTTTTATATTTTAAGCTTAGTTTTGATGTACAAAAGAGAAAAAGAAAAAAAGGTTAAAAAAAAATAGTAAAGAAATAGGAAATAAATGATGTTTTTTTTTTTTTTACCATTTGAAAGTAGATGGAGAACGATCGAATCGTGGTGCTTGAGCTGCTGTGCGGTTTAAAAGATTTGATTTGCACTATTACTACTAGCTATAGCTTTTGATAAAGCGGTAAGCACTCGGTCCTACAATTGGTATCAGAGCCAAGGTCACGGGTTCGATTCTCATTGATTGCAAGGAGTGAAATTATTGGGAGGAAGATTGTTGGGTGCAATAATTGCCCCTGCTTGGTAGAGCGATCGAATCGTGGTGCTTGACCTGCAGTGCGGTTTAAAATATTTGAGTTGCACCATTACTACTAGCTATAACTTTTGGTAAAGCGGTAAGGACTGGATCCTACAATTAAATAAAAAATAAATATTTTCCAAAATTAATTCTTTTGTAATTTATTAGATTAATAAATTTTGAATAAAGCTTTTAATTAATTTTTAGAATATATTAAAAATATTTATATTAAAGTTCTGAATAATATTTTAGAAAGTAGTGATATATAAAAATAACAGAAAAATCAAAATCAAGATCAAAATTAAATAAAATAATAATGCAGACACTTAATTGAAGTTTATATTTTCAAAGTACAAAAATTCAAATTTGAATTAAAAAATAAATAAAACCTCATATTTAATAATATACTTATTATATATTTATTATTAAATATTTAATATATTTCCTGGATAATCACATAATTAATTATTTCTTTTTTTAGTAGGCGGGAACTTTCTAAAGTCGACAACAACTCAGCTTTTATATATATTAATATATCATTCATGCGATGCACGGAATATTATTTTATGTAACTAATTATTAAAATTAGTGAGATATGAATATTTGAATAATCATTTATAATTATTGATATTATGTAATGAATATATTTAAATTTTAAATATTATTATGAAACTTATAATATAAAAAAGTTTAAATCATATGAGATAACATTCAGATGAGGACAACAATATTTTGGAGTCAAGTTGATCTTTTTATAATTGCATTCGATATATTGGTTGAGTGAAACTTTTATTAATAAAAAACAGAAAAGATATATAAAAATTTACATATTATTCTGTATATTACAATTATAAAGAATAAATAATTTTTTTTCCAAAAAAATAAAAATTCTTATCTTTTATTATATAAATAAATTTGGTTAAAAAAATTTATTTATTTTTCCGAACAAATTACAAAAATATTTATATAAAATTCTGATTAAAATACATAATAATAGTAACAACATCAACACTAATAATATCAATTTATGAACATTCAACATACAAAAAATTCAGATGAAAGTTTTTAATAAAAATTTGAAAATGTAATATTATGTAAAATTGTATATTTTATTTAATATTTTAGAAAGTAGTGATTAATTAATTTATAAAAGTAACACAAAACTCAAAACCATAATCAAAATTAAATAAAATGATAATGCAAATATTTGAATGTAGTTTATGTTTTAAAAAGACATCATATTTAAATTTGAATTTTTAAAAAGATATGGAAATCAATTGAATTATTTATACAATTTATATTATAACAATTAAGTATATCAAATAACACAAAACTATAATTAAAATTAAAAGAATTGATATAAATATTGCATTTAAATATAGTTTTTTTATATAATTATGGCAAATATTAGAGAAGACATATATAATTATCCCTAAAAAAACCAAAATATGTACCGTTATCTGGCATTTCATTTTCCAAGGGAAAAATTATACTAATACAAAACTCAGATACAAAATCGGGTATATGAAGTATTATTCTAATATAATTAAAATTAAAATTATTATGTTTTTATATTAAAATTTGATGTAATTGTATGCACCGCGAAAATATTCCAATATAACTGTGATCTATATAAAAAGTATTATGCATAACGAAATTTTAAAATAACAGATTGCTAAGAATTTGCAGTGTTATGATAAATTGAAATCATTTAGTCTGATATAGTATAATTACTGAGAGTTCAATCAAAGTCTCAAATTTAAAATATATGAAGAAGATAATGAGTTAATAAGATAAAGATATATATTCATTGGTACGATATATTTTGGTTAAAGTTCAAAAACAAATCAAGGAGGATTTATATATGCTCAAAGTAGATAATATCATACCATTGTGGAGATATGTGTATTCTATTGCATAACAAGTGATATCAGACTCATGGTCTAGATCGAGCTATGTGGATGAAATCCTCATATACTTAAACGAAAGAGGTGAAAGTTCTAAGTAAATCCGTGATGAGATCGAAAAAGATGTTGCTCCAAGTATTTCGCATAAGACGTGTTCTTTCAACGTAATGGAGATGAGTGATCTCAATTAGAATGTATGAGCTTCCAAGTGGGAGGATGGACATATTGGTTTGAGGGGAGATCTGGATCATAAGAATAATGACGGTCTTTTGTTTGAGGGGATGATTGTTTTAAATTCAGCCAAAATCTCATATTGAAAATATATGGAGAATGTCATGTGTTAATAAGATTGGAAAATAACATCCATTGGCACGAAGTCTTTTGGTCAAATCTAAAAAACAAATTCAGGAAGGTTTATGCACAAAATAGACAATATCATATATATATTTGCGGAGATACGTGTATTTCAGTGTACAAAAATAATCTTAATCATCATGATCATCAAACGAATTTGTAATTATCGATCATGGAGTCGGAATCAGTTAGGATATTTTTCAATAAAAATTTAGAAAAGTTTTATGAGAAAACACATTCACTAAAATTTAATAACCATAAAAAAAAAAAATTATCTACAAAACCCATTAAGTACACTTAACATACCAATAGTCCGTATGGTCAAAATCTAATTTTCTTTTCCTCAAGCTGTAATAATATTTCTCGAAATTTTATCTAATTTGTTCTTTCGAACAGCGTCACTTGGGCCAATTGAAAATCATTCATTTGTGTGTGTATTAACAAGAATTTTAAATTAGGTAAAAACTTGTGTGAGACGGTCTCACGGGTCGTATTTTGTGAGACAGATCTCTTATTTAGGTCATCCATGAAAAAATATTACTTTTTATTGTGAATATCGGTAACGTTGACCCATCTCACAGATAAAGATTCATAAAACCATCTCACAAGATATCTACTCTTTTAATTAATATCGTCACCCAAAAATGTACGTCTGAATTGATTTATCGTGATTCTTAATTATACATTGCACGTTATCAAAGTGGTTGGACGCATGAATTTCGTTAGTACATTTTTTTAATTAATTTAACTAATAAAATAAATTAATATTTGGCCGATCAATACTATTTCTAGACCATCAAAAAGTACAATTACAACAATAGTACATTTTGTTATCCTTTAAGATTACAACTAACCCTTATCAAATAAAAACATATCCATGTGAATTTAGGGATGCGAGACTTACATTTACTTCATAATTTTTCATTCAAATCGATGAAAGAGAAATAAGACAAGTTTTGGGAATTATCATTTTGAGAATTTATGTTTGTAAATACTATAGAGTAGGTATTTTGTGAGACGGTCTCACGAATCTTCATCTGTGAGACGAGTCAACCATACCGATATTCACAATAAAAAATAAAACTCTTATCATAAAAAGCAATATTTTTTCATGGATGACCCAAATAAAATATTCGTCTAACAAAATACGACATGTGAGACCGTTTCAGATAAGTTTTTGCCAATACTATATTATTTTATGATATTTATAAACACGAGGTTTTTTATTTGACGATCATGTGATTGTTGAACGTCGTCGGATGTCTAACGTTTCGGTATCAGAAGATGACAAAACTTATTGACAAAAACTTGTGTTAGACGGTCTCAAGGGTCGTATTTTGTGAGACGGTCTCACAGATCTATTATTTGAGTCATCCATGAAAAATTATTACTTTTTATGCTAAGAATATTACTTTTTATTGTGAATATCGGTAGGGTTGACCCGTCTCACAGATAAAGATTCGTGAGATCGTATCACAAGAAATCTACTCAAACTTATTTGAATAACTTTAAAAGACCAAATTGTTCTTATTAACTTTATCTCAAATATAACCTCGTACAATATACTATGCAAAGTAATATTTATTTATAATTAAAATAAAATCGTAAAAAACCCACCCACACCCATTAATAACTCTCCTGATCCTACCGTATTTTGTCAGCCACATTTATCTCGATTAAATTAATTGACGTTTACAACACATATTATATTGATATAGTTCGTCCCACCCAAAATAATCAAAATAATAATTATTATTATTTCTGTGTGAACATTAATGAATATCTCCTTTAAAAGAAAAGAAAAGAAAGGTGTAGTCCTTTTTTAAATTAATTTGTCATTAAAAATTTTAAACAATAAATAATTTTTTGAAAAAAATCAATTTTTTTGTCATTTATTAGATGAATAAATTTTAATTAAATTTTTAATTATTTTGAAGAACATGTTCAAATATATATATATTAAAGTTTTAATTAAGATACATAATAATAACAATTATATAAAATTTTACAGACAATAAATATATCAATATTCACGATGATATTATTTTAAAAAGTTTAAAAACATTATATTACATAAAACATTATATTTTATTTAATATGATGTAGAGTAATGATAACTAAATATATCACATTTGTGATATAAAAGAGGGGTAATTTGACAATTTCCAAAATATGGGTGAATTTCTAATTAGTTTGTGAATTTATACATAAAAAGGGTAATATAGCATTTTTGTCATAAAAGAAGTATAATTTGTCGAGTATGGAAAAAGGGGCGACGGGACGAGAGTTGTAATACAAATCTATTGAAATTCTCTCTATTATACTGAAACAGAGCATAAATAGAGATATTATTAAATATAATAGTTTTTAAAATGATTAATTTGATATTTTTAAGTACATAAAAGATATATAATGGTTTTTAAACAAATAATTAATTATGAAAAAGTATATAATGGTCTTAACTATAAATATTCAGAATTGATTCAGTATCTACCAAATGACATCATTTTTATTTCTCTTTTTCTGCATGTCTTCACAACTAATCGTTATTAATATGTAATATAATTAGAGTTAATTAATAACTTTAAAATTTGCATTTAACGTAGGGGTGTCAAAATACAACACGTCCCGTCAACCCGACACGACCTAACGCGAAAAAAATCAGGTTCGGGTTGGTGTTTTTCGGGTTCGGGTTGGGTGGGTTCGGGTTAGTGCCAGGTTAGACGGGTTTCGGGTTAAGTCGCGGGTTGACCTGAAAACTTTTTTTTTTTTGAAAATATTACTATATTTTTATATATTGTATATTTATATGATAAATTTTCATCATTTAATATTTATTTTGTATATATTTTTTATTTTTTAACAATTGTTTATTTAATTTAGTAAATATACTTTAATTTTCTACAATTAAACTTTCAAATTTAAATCGAAAGTTTTGTTATTATGTATTTAAATTAAAATATTATTTTTTATTTTTTCAAATTTTTTCATTAATTTTTTTAAAAAAATAAATAAAATTCGGGTTAGGCGGGTTAGACGGGTTCGTGTTCGGGCTGAGGGTTTTCGGGTTGCTTCGGGTTCGGGTTGGGTTCGGGTTGAAAAAAATAAAAAATTTCGCGGGTTGACCCGAAACCTGATCCACCCGACTTGATTGACACCCCTAATTTAACGTGAGCCCAAAATAATTTATTGGATGTAATTCTGATATGAATGACATGCACATTTCGAGTTTATGCCAAACTTCAAGGAAAATTTTACCTCAACTTATTTCTCAATTATCCTCAAAATGGTTCTTCACAGGCTGCCCAAGGCGAAAGACTGCATATTGGTTCAGTGTAAGCAACAACATATTATAATTAATAAAGCAAAAAAAAAAAGCACTGATTAATCGACAGCTAGAAATAAAGTGTAGGACCGAATGCTTGACGTTTTATAAAAAGTTATAGCTTGTTGTAATTGTGCAATTCAAATATTTTAAATCACACAGATCGCTCTACCAAGCAGGGTGATAAACCCAAATCTTATAGGGATTTTATGTATTTTATTTTATAATATTTTTGCTTATCTGTAATTATTATCCCTAATTATGTGCTTATTTGAATTATTTTTGTAATATTTTTAGATTTGAATAAAAGAGAAAAAAAAGCTTAATTTGGGAGATAAGATGATTTTACAAAACTTTAAAGTAAATTAAAACCAAAAGAAAGAAATAAAATATTTTAAATTTTATTATCTTGAGAATATTGAAGTTTTGGAAGAAAATCTGTGCAGATCTTGATAAATAAAATCTCTACAATCTTATCTACAATTTTTGAAAATGAGATGGGACTAAAGGAGTTAGAGGATTAGGCTAATGAAGAAATATAAAAGACATAGTACCTGTGGCGCAAAAAGAGAAAGAAAAAAAAAACAGCGCAAAAGAAGATTGAGGAAGAGCGCAAATCAGAGGAGGAGAGATAGGAGAGAAGAAAGAGGCCTGAGAAGAAAAAGGAGGATAAGCATACAGAGAAGAAAAGGAGGGAGAAGAGAGAGAACGAAAGGGAGGAGGCAGAGGATAGACACGGAGGAAGGAAGAGAAGGCGGAAGTGCAGAACAGACGGGAGGAACAGAAGGCTACAGTGAAGACAACAAAAAACTACACAAAAGACAACAACAGAGAGGAAGACAAAAGACAGAAGAAGGATGAATTCCTCAACACACGCCAAAATTACTGAAAATTCCTCTTATTCCTTCTTTATTTTGTTTTCTTCTATGAAATTAAATATGAGTTTTCACTTTTGTTTTGAATTTATGGAATAAATTTCTTTAAGCTAAGACCACGATAGAGTCAAACAATATTTTATTTGATATTTGATTTATTTTCAATATATTATTTTTCTTGATTTTAATTATTGATTGATGGTGGTTATATATTTCTTGTTAATATTATGATCAACTATTTACATGTATGTTGATTAATCACGAATCAAAAGATGATTGATTAAATATAACAACAAAGACGTCATCAATACATGGTTAAACTGACTAGAAATAATATTCGGTTTCAGTTTGCGATTTTAGGTGAAAACTGAAATTCCACGAAGATTTAATGCATTTAAATCTAAATTCAATTAAAAATAATTGGCCTGTTAGATTTAAATAGGCTTATGAACTCGAGAAATCGTTTAATAAATAAAATTAGAGATTTCACCGTGATTATCAAGAATTAAATAATTAATTGAATTTTAACACGTGTCAACATAGTAGAATTTGGTATCATTGTATGTCTTAGTTCTTTATTTGAATTTGAATCCCTCCTTGATCGTTGAATTCGTCGTTTTGAATTGCAATTATTTTATTTAAAAGTTTAGATTAATATTCCATATATCATCTTTTTATTTATTTTGTCTAATTTAAGTTAAGTGATATAAATTTTAGTAATTAAATATTAGTCTTTGTGGGACATTTATTATAACTTGACCTAGTCCGCTTGCTAGATTTATTCTCAACCGAAATCGTCGGTCATAGGAGCAATTATTGCACTCAACATAATATGTCACAAATTTTGAACACAAGTTACGTACAGCCAATAACATTAATAATTGATGTGAAAACGTCAGAAAAATGACAAACAACAACGTATACAAAATCCGAAATCAAAACAAAATATGATATAAAATATAAAATATACGTTCGAAAAATAAGCATGAATTCATTATCGATTGAAAAAAGTATAAAATTATAAAACAATAGAATGATCGACGAACATTAACATAAAATGAACCTAAAATTTGGTGACATTTTGGATTTTTTTAGAGATTATGAAAGATGAAGCGGTAATTAAAATGAATTGAAATGATTGTTAATCAAAGTTTACGACGTTCGTGACTCTGAAGAAAAAGCTCATACAAGAGGCTTTATAATATATATATATATATACACATATTATCGGCCAACACTGGCTCCGCCAGTAATCACAGCTACATATCATGTGAATGGAAATGTATGGAAATAACTTGATAAACTTCTTCAAGTTGGGTTGGTGCCTCTTTTAGTATTTTCGTAACGGCCCAATCATTAATTTGTTGGTCCATAAGGCTGAGTTTGCATCTATTATTATAATGCTGTCAAATTCCTCCAAAAAAAAAAAAATTTATTAGTAATGTAATATCTTGTTTACAACTATCAAATAATAAATATATGTACACAACTGATTCAAAATAAATACATATATAAGCATTTCATATTTCCTTGCCATGCCTAAGTATAAATATAAAATATATAGTGGGATGGATACGACCAAATCAATCTCAAGTGTGACTCCTTCCAAAAGTACCATATCTAGTGTAATGATGACCAGTGGTACTTGTCATTATCCACACATAAACATAATAATAGTCCTTCCTTGGGGATGACCAAACGCACTGTATGGAACAACCATAATAGATACAAACAACATATAAATATAAAATTATATATGATAGGCAATGCATACATGTCCTGGATGTATCATGTCAATTGTTTATTCATTGATCATGTATCGAAATCAATCGAATCACTATCAAATCATTGAAGCTCGAGCAGACACACCATTTTTAGTCAAATATAAGAAAATATCCATATGATAATATTGGCAAAGTGCCATCAAATCCTGAATATCAATCAATCAATCATAAGAGTCATAATTTACTATGGCTTTACGAGTCACTTAATGACAAATCACAAATATAGTATCGTGATCATAATCCCAGAATCAATACCAAAATCCAATAATTTCTATGTATACGATGATCATAACTCAACATTCATGTCATGTATCAATTTATGTATAAAATGATATGTGTTAACAAAATATTTATTTTATTCATCGATATAACAATCATGAATGTCATGTGTGTCACATTAAATCAAGTAAGGCATATTGACATATAATTTCACACAAATCAATCAATCATATATCAAATGATACAGATACATGTTGTATGTTACTCGCTCGAAACATTTTTTTTACTCCAGATGTTCATGCTAATTGATCAACTAAGAAAATGTCGACACCAAAACAATCAATCTACATCATACAAACATTTTCTTTAAGAATTCATACATTCAAGTTTCTTAAAACATTCAAGTCTAGCCACAATCGTGTATTCAAATTTATGATTTCCTTTTATACAGATTCGTTATTAATTATAACGTCATTATTATAAATAACTTGTTTATACTCATTAGACAAATTACTTCATTTAATTTATCATATTAGAACATGACAATTAAAATCATCTCCTATTTATTTCGTTGTCAAGTCATTTAACACTGGTTAATCGGTCCTAACAATTCATTTCATCTTCATTAACAAAATTCAAATAATTAACTCAAACCATAATAAAATAGAATAAGGATTTTTTAAATTCCAGTTTGGGGCACAACCCAATTATCACTTGGCGTAGCATCTGGAGTTCACAAGTCTTGCTTAGTAAAGGAGTTATTGGAAGATTGGTCAGAGTCGTTCAATACAAGTATGGAAGGACCCTTGGATATTGAAAGGAAAATTAGTCTTAGTTTCCAAAATATAATTTAGTCCTTGAAATAATGGAATTTAATTTCCTTATTGATAAAATTGTGTGAAATATTGAATTAAAAGTTTTGCAGTTATAATATTTATGATATGATATTATTGATTTAAAAAGAGTTTATTTCTAATAAAACTCTTAATTTTCATGTCTTGTAGATTTCTTTTTTGAAGAAAAACTCTGAGAGAGGATGAAACTATAAATAAAGGAAGCAAGCTAAGAAAAGAGCTCCTTCGACAATTCGACTTTTGCCTCTTGAACTTTTGCTTGAACGTTTGGTGGCTGCACACTTTTGCACTCTTGCACGCCGTGATTTTCAGAGAAAATAATTCACAAGGACGTTGTTGTTTTGAAGAGTGTTGTGTTTCACGTGCTGCTATGATTGTTTGAGACATTAGTACACAACACACGTGGAAGTGTTGGCTGAAGATCACGTTTTGTTACTCCAGTTTTTGTCACTGTGTTTTTGCTTTCTTGAATACTTTTTATTCGGGTTTTTTGTTTTAGAAATCAATTGATTTTCTCAAAATGTTGAGAAAATTGATTTTCGTTAAAATCATTAATGTTGGTTTTTGTAAACTGAAATTGGTTTTCTAGTGATTATTTTGCCCTGAGCATCACACAAGTATTTATACCTTAAATATTTTCCGAGTTATTTTAATTTAAGTAATTTAATGGTGTATTAATTAATTCCGATGCGTGTTGTCACTACATGTTGTAACATTTGAGACAACGTTTAAATCGCATACACGCAACTCTCTTTTGTCTTTTAAAATTTCTGTTAAATAAAATACACCCCGTTCCTACAGATACGAAGCTCAAAAAAAAATTTAATCCGATCTTTGCCAAGGGAAGGCCTTCTATTACGGGCTGTGCATTATGGGATAATGAGCTACTCGAAGGAATTTTTAGTGAGCAGGATGTTGCTGCTATCACAAGTATACCGTTAATAGAAAGCTCTCGACCTGATTTTCGTGTTTGGCACTTCACTAAGAATGGTATGTATTCGGTGAAATCGGGATACCGTGTGATGATGGATAGTGAAGATGGTATTAATTTTTCTGTAAGGGGAACTGGAAATGGCTATGGCGTCTTCGGGTGCCTCCGAAAGTCAGGATTTTTTTATTGAAAGTGGGGCGTGATTGCTTACCTACATGTTGAGAAAAATTCGAATAGACAAACTCACAAAAGATCAGCAAAGCATCAACGAACAAGAAGAAGAGAAGCATTTACTTGGTTCGGATTATGATCAATCCTACATCCAAGGTTCTGGGAACACCCCAATATAATCCACTAAAATGAACAAAGTCTGAATGATTACAACACTCTAAACTTTCACAGAGCCACACATCTACCGAGTTGTCAATAAAAAACTATATGTGTATATCAAGCTTTGATTCAGAACTCGATCTCCCTTGATCCAGCAATTCTGAGCTCAAGAATTGTATAAAGAAGGAAGAGTACAGAGTGGATTTAATGCTCTGTATTGGGAGAGTTTTATTTCGTGAAGAGAATCAAGAAGGTAGGCTATTCAGTTATATCAGATGGAACAACTTCTACCCATAACCAACTTTCTTCCATTTAATCCATTGACTTATTTGAGATTGGTTACAGCCGTTGGATGAGCTTCCTTTTGTTATAGACATTCCAAGCCCTTCCCTGATTAATATAATGAGTCAAATAACTCTTCACAATTCTCCACCTATTTGGCTCATTTCAGTGGTTTCAAAACGATGTTCCCATGAACAAGACCTGGCATTCATTCCATCAAGTTGAGCAAGCTCAAGGCATCCTTGAGTTTGCTCACTGGAATAACTTTTGTTAACATGTCTGCTGAGTTAATCTTTGTGTCGATCTTTTTGACAATAACGAGTTCCCTTGAGATGATTTCCCTGACAAAGTGTAACCTTACATCAATGTGCTTTGTTCTTTCGTGGAATACTGCATTCTTTGAAAGATGAATAGCACTCTGTGAATCACAAAATATTGTAACAGATTTCTGTTCATAACCCAACTCAGTAATAAAGCCCTTGATCCACAATGCCTCCTTTACAGCTTCTGTGAGAGAGATATATTCCGCTTCGGTTGTTGACAAGGCTATCACATGTTGTAAACTAGATTTCCAGCTTACAACATTTCCTCCAACCGTAAAGACATACCCAGATAGTGACCTTCTTTTATCAAGGTCAGCAACATAATCTGAGTCACAATATCCTATGACTCCGCAGGTTGTGTGTTGTGATCTGGAATAAATCAATTTCAGTTTCTTGGTCTCTTTTAAGTATCTTAGCAACCATTTCACAGCCTGCCAATGTTCCCTACTTGGGTTGCTCATGAACCTGCTAATTAGGCCTAATCCATATGCTATATCTGGTCTTGTTGATACCATAGTGTACATAATGCTTCCTACAGCATTTGAGTATGGTACATACTTCATGTAAGCACGTTCTGATTCAGTATCTTCATCCTTGACAGATCTTAGTTTGAAGTGTGTACCAATGGGAGTATTTACACCCTTAGCGTCTTTCATACCAAAAATGTCCAACAACTTACATATATACACTTCTTGCGATAGACTCAAGATTCTTAAAGATCTGTTTCTGATAATATCCATCCCTAAGATACGCTTGGCTGGCCCAAGGTCCTTCATATCAAATTCAGAGTTGAGGAGTTCCTTTAGCCTCTGTATTTCCTTCATATCTTTGCAAGCAATGAGCATGTCATCTACATAGATTAGTAGATATATGCATGTCTTGTCTGGAAGTCTAGAGTAGTAAACACAGCTATCATGTTTTGATCTCTGGAACCGTTGGTTCATTATAAAGTCATCGAACCGCCTATACCACTGCCGAGGAGATTGCTTGAGGCCATAAAGGGACTTATGTAATAAGCAGACTTTTCCAGCCGTATCTTGTTGTCCAAATCCTTCGGGTTGTGACATTAGTATCTCTTCTTCTAAGTTGCCATGTAAGAAGACGGTCTTGACATCCAATTGCTTTAATTCCAAGTCAAATACAGCAGTGATAGACAGTAGAATTCTAATTGAGGTGTGCTTTACAACCGGGGAGAAAACCTCATGATAATCTTTGCCTTCAACTTGGGAGAATCCTTTTGCCACTAATCTGGCCTTAAATCTAGCTGCTTCTACACCTGGTATCCCTGTTTTTCTTTTGAATACCCACTTACAGCCAATGATTCTTTTGCCCTTTAGTCTATCAACAAGGGTCCAAGTGTTATTTTTATGTAAGGACTCAAGTTCCTCATCCATGGCTCTCTTCCAGTTTGGCCATTCCTTGCTCATTTTGGCTTCATTATAGCTGGTTGGTTCCTCAAGCTCAAATAGCTCAGCCACATTCAAAGCAAATGCTATGAAATCAGCATTTGCAAATCTTGGTGGCATTCTTATCTATCTTCTAATGCGATCTCTTGACAGAACGTAGTCATCTAGTGGTTGTGCATTATCATTATCCATTTGAACTTCCTCATCATTCTGGACTTCTTGCACATTGATATGAGGATCTGCTTGAGCCTGATTCTGTGATATGTCATAGGTATTCTCAGTCTGCGAGTGATTGCCACCATAAGGTTTTTGGTTTTCAGTGTTTACAGCTTCAACATTTCCTTCCAAGTCTTGAGGATTCACCTGATTTTGCAAGTCCTGCTCAACTTGTTTAGAGCTGGCAATTTCTGGAATTCTCATGTTAATTTTATAAAACACATTTTCATTAAACGTTACATCTCTGCTTATCACACATTTGAGATAATCTAATAGCCATACTTTGTAACCTTTTATTCCACTAGGGTATCCAAGAAATATACCTTTCTTTGCTCTAGGATTGAGTTTACCTTGTTTAACGTGAACATATACTACACAGCCAAAGGTTCTTATGTGTTCATAATCAGGTTTTATCGAAGACCATTTCATTTTGGGAACTAGAAACTCTATGACAAAAGATGGTGACCTATTTATCAAGTAACAAGCTGTTGAAGCAGCTTCAGCCCAGAATTTATTTGGTAAACCGCTCTCACTAAGCATGCATCTAACTTTATCCATGATGGTTCTGTTCATGCGTTCTGCCACACCATTTTGTTGTGATGTGTATGTGCATGTTCTATGTCTAAAAATTCCAGATTTTGCACAAAGATTGTCAAATTGTTGATTGCAAAATTCTAACCCATTATCTGTTCTTAGCCTCTTTATCTTATTTCATGTTTGGTTTTCAATCATGATTTTCCATTCAAGGAATTTATTGAATGCATCAGCCTTTGTTTTTAAGAAATAATTCCACACTTTCCTGGAATAATCATCAATTAAGGAAATGAAATATTGAGATTCAGAAAGTGAAAGAGGTACCTTAGAAGAGCCCCATAAATCAGAATGGATGTAATCAAGGGTTGATTTTGTATTGTGAGTGGCTGTGTTGAACTTCAGTCTATGAGCCTTTCCCAGCACACAATTTTCACAGAATTCCAGGTTGCTGATCTGCTGTGGATCCAGAAGGCCTTGCTTGCTTAGTTCTTGAAGTCCCTTTAGACTCATATGCCCGAGTCTTTTGTGCCACAAAGCTGTTTTATCCTTGATAGGTGCTATGATATTGTTTCTGAAGTGATGGTGCTACCTTGCAAAACATACAGCCCTAACTTCAAATTTCCTCTCATTATTACCAGAGATCCTTTTGCAACTTTCAGTACACCATCTTGTGCCTTATAGCTAAAGCCCTTTTGGTCCAGTGTACCTAAAGAGATTAGGTTCCTTTTTAGGTCAAGAATGAATCGAACTTCAGTGATCATTTTCACTGATCCATCCCACATTTTGAGTTTCACTGAGCCAACACCATGTACTCGGCAAGACTGATTGTTCCCCATTAGAACTTGTCCTGAGTCTTGTTCCTCGAAGTCAAAGAACCAATCTCTTCTAGGAGAAATGTGGTATGTGCACCCTGAATCCATGATCCATTGATCTTTTGGATCATCAGTTGTTATGGTTAGAACTTCGGCATCCTCATATCCTTGGAGTACATTTGCAACTTCTGTTCCTGAACTTATTTCAGTCCTCTGATTTGCCTTCCTTTGAGGATAATTTCTTCTAAAATGACCTTCTTTCTTACAGGTCCAGCAAGTCCTTTTAGTTCTAGACCATGATCTGGTTTGAGGTCTTTGCTTGTTCCCATAGCCTTTCCTTTCTACTGATCTGCCTCTTACATTCAAGCCTTCACCAGCTTGTCTATATTGTTTTCCTGCAGCCCTGAGATCCAACTCCTTCGAATAAGCAGCACCTGTGACTTCTTCAAGGGTGAGAGAGTCTCTCCCATACTTCAAAGTGTCTCTCAATTGATCATACTGTTTTGGCAAGGAGTTCAGCACGAATATGGCCTGATCTTCTTCATCAATTGTTACTTCTATGTTCTCTAGATCAGAGAGTAACTTTGTGAAGTCATCAATATTTTCATCTATGGACTTATTCTCATCCATCTTGAATCCATAGAAACGTTGCTTCAAGTAAATTCTATTAGGAAGTGCCTTTGTCATATATAGTTGTTCCAATTTGTTCCACATCTCACAGGCAGACCTTTCTTTTACCACTTTTCTGAGAATTTGATCGCTTAAACTCAGGACAATCGTGTTTCTTGCTTTCTTTAGAATCTCGGTTTTGTTCTGCATTGTGTCAGGCATTTTTGATTCACCATTTAGAGCCTCATCCAGCCCTAAGTTTCCCAGGTGTGCAATCATCTTTTCCCTCCACAGATTGAAGTCGTTCCTGCCATCGAATTTCTCCACCTCAAATCTTGATGTTGACATATTGTAGGTTTGCCCCTGGCCAGTAGACTATCCTAAAGAAATCAACTCAAGACTTCGGACGGGATCACGATCAAGTGGCTTCCTCCAGCTCAGTCATGATTCAACTATCAAGAAACTAACCTGGCTCTGATACCAATCTGTTGAGAAAAATTCGAATAGACAAACTCACAAAAGATCAGCAAAGCATCAACGAACAAGAAGAAGAGACACGCATTTACTTGGTTCGGATTATGATCAATCCTACATCCAAGGTTCTGGGAACACCCCAATATAATCCACTAAAATGAACAAAGTCTGAATGATTACAACACTCTAAACTTTCACAGAGCCACACATCTACCGAGTTGTCAATACAAAACTATATGTGTATATCAAGCTTTGATTCAGAACTCGATCTCCCTTGATCCAGCAATTCTGAGCTCAAGAATTGTATAAAGAAGGAAGAGTACAGAGTGGATTTAATGCTCTGTATTGGGAGAGTTTTCTTTCGTGAAGAGAATCAAGAAGGTAGGCTATTCAGTTATATCAGATGGAACAACTTCTACCCATAACCAACTTTCTTCCATTTAATCCATTGACTTATTTGAGATTGGTTACAGCCGTTGGATGAGCTTCCTTTTGTTATAGGCAGTCCAAGCCCTTCCCTGATTAATATAATGAGTCAAATAACTCTTCACACTACAAGATATAACCTTGGTAGAAGGGGTGTCATCGTCTATTAGAACTGCGTACTCTGTGGATCGGGAATAGAAAATACCTGGCACTCTCTAGTGAAATGCCCTTTTGCCGAGAACTGCTGGCACAAAGCTGGTTTACATGCCGTGATATATTCTACTGCTTCAGATTCTGATTCTGTGGAGGAATGTCTTTTTAGAATATTGGATAAGCTACAAGAACCGAGCATTGCTAAGTTTCCTATGGTTACATGGGCCATTTGGAAGCAAAGGAACAATAAACTGTGGAACTCATGCAACCTTTCTTCCCCAGATACAGTGTATACAGCCGTGAATGAATTATATGAGTGGATAGCAGTGAAGTCTCACGTGGTAGCTCATGCCATAGCAGTGCAGACTGTGAGTTGTGGCATCCACCCATTGAATCGTTTGTCAACTGCAATATAGATGCGGCTTTTCCGAATGGGGCAGAAGTTACAGGTTTGGATGTGGTCTTAGGGGATGATTCTGGTGGCTTTCATCTGTTTATTAAGGGAGACTGTCTGTAGATGAAAGGGAGGCTATGTTCTTATTGTAAGCTATTAGTTAAATGCGCAATATGGGTTATCAGAAGGTGGTGTTTGAATCAGACTCGAAAAGCGCAGTTGACGCATTTGGACATACAGAAAAATACCTGTCTGAATTTGCTTCTATTATATTGCTCGATGTAAGCTGCTCATGGTGGCAAATCATGAGCTCTCGACGAATGAAGTTGCTTATATTCTAGCCAAGAATGCATTCTACTGTGATAATCCTTGTTTATGGGATGAGACACCAAACTTTGTGGATGTCCTTCTCACCCCGATATGTACTCGACCTGACCATATTTCATTATAGACATTTTGGAACATTAAAATGCACTTGGAGAGATGAATTTGAAATCTAGGGATTTCGGTTAGTTTATTGTTTACAATTAAACAATAGATTAAGTCTTAAACTTACACCTTACTTTATTGATATATTAGTAATACATAGTAGAATGATTTTCAAATAATATCATTATTAGGTGAACTTGAAAGTAATCTTTATTAATATGGCATACTACATAAACATGTAAGGAGTGAATTTGAAATGTATGATCTAATTTATTTAAATAACAAAAATATAATTGAAATTCATAAATTTGAAATCCATTAATCAAAAAACAACCTAAATAGTGTAGGAAAATGAGAATAGTAGAAAAATGAAAATTATATTTTCTCGCTTTATTTTACAGTTACATCGCTTCTTGTAATGAAAAAATGCTAAGGCTGTGATCACCACGCCTTTTGTGTCATCTACTCGTGTACATTACTTAAATAAGCCAAAGATGCAATTAAAATTCCATCTTTTCTATAGAATGAGCACGTATTGGGAGGCAATAGTTAATTTTCCCTTAAAAATTTCAATTTTTCATCCAATCATTCACTCCATATATAAAGATATAATATATTTATTAGGATCAAAAGATTGATTAGAAGGTTTAATAAGCAATCTACCTAAAATCTCCGAAAAATCAGTTGGGTTAGCAACTTCTGAAATATTAGTAACTATGCAAAATGTGGCTCGCTAAACTATTTTGAACAATAATATTGCGAGACGAATATTCAGTTTGGCTAAGTAACTGATAAAAATTAAAGGACAAGAAAAATTTGTTTATGGAAGTTTGAAAGTGGTGTAATCATTGTCAAAAGAATTTCATTAGAAAACTTTGGCTTTTGACTAGAAAACTTTGGTAGTTACAAGCAATTTCAAAAACCCGCTTCAACATGGTTTTTTCTGTCCTACTGAAACTCTTAGCTATCACTCAACTAAACAAATCTGAATAAAAAAAACTCTTTATGTCAATTTACAAGCAGTTATGAAACAAATAACCTAGCACAATTTGATCCTCACAATGATCAAATAAAACTTTAAGTGTGTGCTTCAGCAGCTCTTGATCAGCAAGACTTTCACAAACTTAGTAATTCAATAACTGCTTCGAAGTAAGAAAGTTGAGGCAGATAATTCAAAAAACTGTCATTTTTCTAGAAGAATTTCAACGTTCAAATCTGAACAACTCTTTTTGAATCAAATTTATCCTTTACCAAAAATGACATCTTTTAGTCACATGTCATCGTCTTTTCCAGAAATAGTACCGATAGATAGTACACATGGATTATGAAACTTAACGGTTTCAAAGGTGTTATATACGAAAAATATTTTCTAATATCATAAGTCTGGCTGAAGAATGCAACTCTTATCTTTTAAAGAATAAAATTCGAACGACTCATAGTCTAACTGTTATGCATTTAGTGAGGTTTCATGTGCCTAATTGACTATGTCTGTTATAATAGATGTCTTGAGAAATCAACTCCATTCGAGAATTTAGTTTGGTTCGACTCTTTTAAATAGCCAGTTAGCCTTAGTTCAGCCGTCTTAAATTATTTTGTCAATCACTAAAACTTTAACTATCCAAAAATTTTCATGTTTTGGTGACGAAAAAATTATGCAATATGTTTCAAAAAATCCAATCAGATAAGGAGGCTGAAGTCGAAAAAAACGAATATTTTCCCAAGCATCCGATAATCCTAAACAACATAAAAATGCAAATAAGAAGCTTAGAGAATTGAGAAGAAGCCTTCAAAAGAAAAATTACACGAAATCTCCAATGCAGCCGCATGTTGTAAGACGTGTTGGGGTGAACGTTGGGATGGAGAAGGCGAGTCTCGATCGGGAGTAGAGGAAGAACAGGCAAGGAAGAATGCTCAGCAGAAGCAAAGTCATATAGAAAAGAAAAGATGATGTAATATTGGAACAATGGGAAGAAAGTTGCATTTATGAAACTAACAGCGAGTGCAAGTGTAAGTATTTGGTGTTTTTTTAACCTTTTTCTGGGAGAAATATTAGTGTTTGGAAGAAATTTTATAATTTAAATATCAAATATTAGGTTGCGGCAAATAATATATAGGTTGATCATTATTTCCTAACAAGTTTTGAAATATTTTTGGCACATTAGGATAAAATATTTTGAGCGGCTAATTGGTTGAAAGGTTGACAAAGTATCAGCTCACACAACTAATCGTGAAGTCCATGTGCGGCGAGGTGAAACATTGAAAATCTTGGGAAAATATCATAGACAGTGAGACACTCCAACAGTTGCAAACAACACAAAATTTCAGTTTTCATCTTCAAATATTTTTCATTTTTTAATCTATTTGAAGCATTTTACATCTTTTCAATTAGATATCATCCAAATTTATTATATTTTTCATGTTTTGTGAATTCCTTGTGATTTGTACATACATAATCATGACATAATTTTGTTTCTTCAATTTTCAGACTATTTCCTTTGTTTTTAACGTAATATTTTATTAGGATATTAGAACTAACAATCAAATTGAGATTCATAGTCGTTTTGTGTTTAGGAGTTAGATTTTTTTACTCTATTTGGTGCACTTGCAGCTGACACGCTCGTGATCTACAAAATTTGTGCAAACAAAAATTGGCACGCTTGGTGGAACGCGAAATATGCCGCCAAGGAAGAAAGAGAATGTCAATCCACGGAAGGGGAAGTTCTAACAAAATTGGTGAGGCTTCTGTAAGATATGAACATGTCCTAAAAATGAATACAAAAGAAACAAGTACAAAGAAATTAAAAGATTTCTTTGAAGATGCTTCCAAGGCCATTTCAAAGGCTATTTGAAACGTCATGCCCTTTTTATTGCTTTAAAAGTACTAGAATTTTTTTTTAATAACATTTCGACCAACTCAATTAATACATGAAAATATTTTTATAAAATATTTTGCCCTTTTTAAAATAAAACCTCAATCAACTAGTATTTAAAAATTCGAGTGAAATAGTCGTAATGTAACATCGTCTACTGTTTTACCAAACCTAAAAAGCAATAATTTGAGAAGTATAGCCCATACTAAACCTCCCAAAAATCTCTCAAAAGCATAAATAAATAGTCTTAAAAATCTTTAACTTAAATCAGTAATCATAAAGCGTAATGCGGAAAAGTAGCGCTGGTCCTCGGGTTGTGTGCGCCTTCAGTCCAGTCAAATCACTCATCAAGTCCTCCCTCAATACCACATGCATCCATCACATCTAGTGAGTCTAAAGACTCAACATACCATAATCTTTATAACGAGTAATACGTAATACAGTCAACATATAACGGTGAAAAATACTTGTACTTAAAATATCTTTTTCATGAAGAT
This sequence comes from Primulina tabacum, assembly GCF_025594145.1. Lineage (NCBI taxonomy): Eukaryota > Viridiplantae > Streptophyta > Magnoliopsida > Lamiales > Gesneriaceae > Primulina > Primulina tabacum. Next base: position 6,794,421 of record NC_134555.1, on the reverse strand, counting down.
GCATAAACATAAATATTTTCGTAAACATTTTCATGATGCATAAAACTTTAAACATAAACATTTTCATAAAATACTTTTTCATGACATGTAATCATAAACCTTAACTTTTTCCTTTTTCCTCAACATGACATGACATAAAACCTTAAACATAATCATGAACATTTCCTTTCTTTCTTCCTTTGTTGAATTCAGATCGTTAATTGTGACTTTCCTCAACATGACATGAAATGACGATGGATCCATCTACGTGAAACCTCAGTACTGGGCGGCGGGGGACACCAGCAACACTCTCACCGGTCAACTGGGCCCTGGCCTATCATGATCGAATAGAAATACGATCGTCGGGGCTCCCTCTGGGGCCTTCTCCCATAAATGGGCTCCCTCTGAGGCCTTCTCCCCTCACGATATTCCCATTCTTACCTCAAACCTCATAACCTCATATTCGTAATAATGGAAACACGATCGTCGGGCTCCCACTGAGACCATAACCCTCACGACATCGCCATCATTAACGAATTAGTCACAATCACTTCACTTCCTTCAACATTTATATTCTCACTACTTTATAAAAATCATGCATAACATAACATTTTGTTTTTGAAACCAAGCATGCAACATGTCTTTTAAATGTCTTCCATAAATCATAAAAATCAAATAGACATTTTAAAAATCATAATTTAATCATAAACATTTCATAAACATTTAAAAATAATCATATTAACATAAAAACAGTATTTAGGACACTGCCATGACCTTTACTAATTTCTAGGTGTAAAAAGACCGTTTTACCCATAGACTCGACATTTTACGTTTTCGACTTTTTTCTTGATTTCATGACTCTAACATGTCCCAAATAATTATTTAAGCTTACATGAATTTTTTCATAATTTTATTTGGAATAAAACTTAGACCTTTTCATTTATCTTTAATTAATTGTTTTAACGGTGTTTTAATCCCGAAAAATACCAAACTTTAATATAAAATTCCTAAATTCTAAATTTAGTCTTTTTATATTATTTTAGCCCCTATGGATCATGACTCGACCCCCGTGAGCCGTTTTCCAAATTTTTCTTTATTTTAAAACCCTATTTGACACCTAAACTTCGACCCCGAGCCATCTCTTAATTTTATCGAGTTACCCTCGGACCATAACGAACCAGAACCTGCCCAACATGCTGGAGTACCCTACTGGACCTAGGAAACCCATGGAAACCTCACCCCAAAGCCAAAAACGAAGCACCCCAATTCACTCCTTTTCTGGCCGAGGACTCCCCTTATAGCTAGGACTCTTCTTGTGCGTCCAGGCTCCTACCCGTGAGCCCAGACCCTGAACCAGTCACTCACCCACCTTCCTAGGACTCTAGTGCAACGCCTGGACCCAGCCCTTGAACCATAGACCGAGCCTCCTTCCCTGCACGAGCGGCGCAACCCTGCGCGCTGTGCTTGTATCTCACGGGTAGAGTCCTAGCATGGCTAGGACTCCTTCCCCCGCCCCTAGCTCGAGTCCTAGCCTGGCTAGGACTCTGCCCTTGACCCTTATCAGCCCCTAACCAAGCCCTGAACCCAAACCAAGGCCAGCCCTCCCCCTTGTGCATGAAACCCGAGCCCTCCCTCTTGACAGCAACTCGCGGTTGCTTGTTCTTGTTTCTGCCGATTTTTGTGGTGTTTAGGGTGTGTTTGCGTGACTCTAAAACAGGTGTAAACCACTCTTGATCCTTCCTTATGTCATGGCAGCCCCTTAACCAAATAATATACAAGTTATTGTATTCAAAAATCATGTTTTCTCATTTATACATGCCATATACCGAAAATTCTGAAAAATATTTCATGTTCTGCATGCACACAATAATTCAATCAATAATATGATATGATGGATGAGAAAAGGAGATGTATGGCATGCCTTTGCGTTATATACGCACGAAAAACCGTTGACGACGAAGAACGGAACACAACTTTGGCTTGTATTCTCTTCAACCCTACGAAAATCCTCCTTGGATGATATGTTTGTGTGCCGTGTGTGTGTAGGGTGGTGAGGAGAGAATTTTCAGATTTTTGAAAAGGTGTTGCCGATTTCCTTTGGTGCAAAAGTGTAGGGTTTTGGGTGGAGATTTGTATATTATATAGTAAATAAGGTTATTAACTCAAGTTTAGGCCTATTAAGCCAAGTTTAGGCCCATTAGTGCTTATTTAGGATCTAAATAAAATATTATCTTAGCTTTGATTAAATAAATTTGTGAATTTATTAGCCGGGTGGCCAGAAAGCTCGTATTTTAGTTGAAAAATCAACACCGATAAAATTTACGTCCCGGCGTATAAAATCACCTCCAAACCCTTATTTTCGAAAATACTGACAAGCATCGGCCATATTTTAAATAATTAAAAATAATCATTTAATAAAATCATTTTTTATTTTTTCAGCCCTCGGTCTCCGTTCCTCGATCGCAACTCGAATATTCCTTAAAAATACCATTTTAATGCAACATGTAGAAAAATATATTTTAAACATGTAAATATGCACAACATAATTAATTCATGCAATTAAAATATTTAATTAAAATACAGGAGAATTTAATAATTCAAATGCATGTGGTTCGCGTGGACCTTTAAATTTTCGGGGCGTTACACTATTTTTCCAAAGGCTATTTTTCCTTACGTGAAAATAGTTTTGGAAAATATTCTCATCAAATCCGAGAAGAAAAAGGACAAAGAGGTGAATTAAGGGAGTAACCAACCTAAAACTCATGGTCAGATGTCAAGAACCTCTAAGGCTGGTGATCTTCGCCGCCTACAGACAATACTCCCTAGCCTGGAGGAAACATCACCAGATAGAAGGGATGAATCCGTTGATCAAGACACAGTTGAACACTCAAGAGAATGACAGTGAAAATTCAAATCAAGTAGTGAATTGTGTGTATGTTATGAATAATCATTTGTACCATCGTGAATCTTACCAGGAGAGGGCTAACACTGTTTGTCAATAAGTAAATATTGGCGTAAATGATCGGGGTACAATCATCTAAGGAGGAGTTGAAAGAAAATATCATTGCAAGTACCACCATTCATTTAACCATACTACTATGTTACAATGCGACATATTTGCAATACTAATATAGTTAAAATTTGGTATATATAGTCTACATATATATGTAACAACATGGTCTTGGTTCGTTCACATATGTTCAATACCAATTGCATTGTTACGTTGCATCAAAATATGGTATAATTAGGCCTCTTCGCAATACCAATATAGTTAATATACAGATAAACCTTTCATCAACCATAATATCGTATCAATTCAACAAAAATACAATAGGAATTCCACCAATTCCACCTTAACATGCCTTATCTCAAAAATTTTATCCCTCTAAATCCATTTTCAATCACCCATATTCGTCTATTAGGATGGTAGTGACAATGTGTGCACTCATACTGTCTATGTTGCAATAATTCTGATAGTTCCATGTAAAGGGGTCGCCACGGAAGGACCGCGGAAAGTTTGGTTCGCCACTTTATAAGACGAAACTCTCGGTTGGAAAGGAGAAATGGCTCGACGCTTTAGAAGAAGAAACCCTCGGCTGGAAATGAGAGATATCTCCAAACTCTCTTAGATTTGTTGGACCTACGATAGAAATATTTTACTATCGACGGTGGAAGATAGTCGCCGGAGTGCAATGCCAAAAGAGGATAATTGACGGAGAAGAGAACATATATATTGATGGTGAGTGTGGAAGGAAAACATGATCCTGGATGGTTAACTAATGTAAAATGGTTAATATAAGAAAATAATTTAAAACTTAAGGGCTTAATGTAGTAGCTCTCGAATCAACTTTTGCACACACATAAATATTGAGCTAAAATCTGGAAAAAAAAATCGAAAATTTCAAAAAATTGTAGATCGAGATGACACAAAAAATACACATCATTGTCAAATCGTCAACCACCAAACTTACGTGTATTTCAACAAATTTTTGGAAAAAAACTCTAATATGCATAAACAAAGCTCAAACGAGCTCAAATATGCAAAACGAAGCTCAAATGTATACATTAACATGTCATCGATCCAAGACTAATGATCTCATCGGTAGAGGAAAATTGTCGTCATCGGAGTGAATAGTTGACCGGAAGAATTGATGGGGGGAGAAAATGACATTGATGGTAAGGATATTTGAAATAAAGGGGAAGAGTTCTTACTTAATTAAAATTTTTAATGCAATTTTTTTTTAAACAAAATCTTAATGAACAAGTTAATTGAAATGAGAAAGTAGAATTTGTTATAAATAAAAATTTACGATAAACAGTAAACATCTCAAAATCACAAAATATATCAAACTACACACTTTATAAAATTTTCTCTCTAGTTAATTGAAATTTTTTTCACAAATTGAGAGACCTGTTTATAGAATTTCTTTGAAAATAATCCAAAAATAAATACATCATTACATACATCATCACACACTAATCTTCAATATTTACAACTCTTATTTTCAACATTCAAATATTTCAACTCTTATTTTTCAACATTCAATAATTCTTTATTTTCATCACTCCTCCTTGTGATGATGATCATGATACAATGATTATCTTCATTATGTACTTTTATACTGTCTCGTTAAAAACCTTACTAGGAAAAACTCATTGGGATAAAAACCATAGTAACGAAAAAAGAGTGCAGTCACGTAAACTCCCTCTCATGTTAACACGAACGATTCTTCAGAAATTTCGTAGATTGCACATCCCAATGTTATATATATGCTTTCTGAATATTGTCGTTGGAAGTGCCTTTGTGAAGAGATCTGATGAGTTTTTACTTGATTGAATGTAACGAATATCAATAATTTTATCATTCTCAATTTCTTGGGTGAATGCGAAGAACTTAGGGGGAATATTTTTAATTCTGTCGTTTTTTATATATTCTTCTTTTATTTGAGCAACACATGATCTTCGTATAGTATCACAAGCTTATTGTCAAATGATAATCCGCATGAGATTTGGATATGTTCGGTCATTGATTTTAGCCACACATTCACGAATTGCTTCATGTAGTGCAATAATATCGGCATGATTTGATGAAGTTGTTACGAGTGTTTGTTTCTGTGAACGCCAAGAAATTGCAGTGCCTCCACGAGTAAATACATATCGGGTTTGGGAACGTGCCTTGTGTGGATCAAATAAGTACCAAACATCAGCATAACCAATTATACTTTGATTGATATCTTTTGAATACAAAAGTCCCAAGTCTATCGTTCTTCGTAAATAACGAAATATATGTTTAATTTCGTTCCAGTGTTTCTTTGTTAGATATGAGCTAAATCTTGACAATAAATTTACAACAAAAGATATATCAGGTTTTGTACAATTTGCAAGATACACAAGAGCAACGATAGCACTTAGATATGGTACTTCTGGACCAAGAAAAACTTCATCATCTTCACATGGACGGAATGAATCCTTTTATATATTAAATTATCTAACAACTATTGGAGTACTCAAAGGATTTGATTTATCTATATTAAAACGATTAAAAACCTTTTATGTATAATTTGACTGGTAAAAAAATATTTCACATTTTCTATGTTCAATTTGCAAACTCAGACAATACTTTGTTTTTCCAAGATCCTGCATTTCAAAATCTTCATTCAAGTACGACACAACTTCTTGAATTTCCTTATTTGTTCCAATGATGTTTAAATTATCAACATAGACAACAATAATTACACATCCGGATGTTGTTTTCTTATTGAAAACGCAAGGGCGTATTGAATTGTTTACATATCCCTTTTTCATTAAGTGTTCACTTAGCTGATTATACCACATTCGATCCGATTGCTTTAACACATATAATGATCTTTACAATTTCACATAATAACATTTTCTGGGTTTTGAACTTTGTGCTTCAGGCATCTTAAATCCTTCAAGGATTTTCATATATATATATATTACTATCGAATGATCCGTATAAGTAAGCTATGACAACATCTATAAGACGCATTTCTAAATTTTCAGATACCGCCAAACTAATCAAATATCGAAATGTAATTGCATCCATAAAAGGAGAATGCGTTTTTCATAATCAATTACAGGCCTTTGAGAAAAACTTTGTGTAACAAGTCTAGATTTATATCTTACTATTTCATTTTTCTCATTTCGCTTTCGAATAAAAACTCATTTGTGCCCAACAGGTTTTACACCTTCAGGTGTAAGGACTATAGGTCCAAAAACGTTACGTTTATTTAGCGAATCCAATTCAACATGGATGTCATCTTTCCATTTATCCAGTCTTGTCGATTTTTACATTCACCAAAAGATCTTGGTTTATGATCTTCATTGTCATTTATGATGCCAAATACCATATTGTAAGAAAATATCTCATCAATTTCTTTTATATCTTTTTGGTTCCATATTTTTCCAGTATTAATATAATTGATAGAGATTTCACGATTCTCATCAGTTTGTGGTTCTGACGGATGATTTTCATCATCATGTATTTCTGCAGGAATATCATTCTCTATTTTGTGATCATCGTGTTTCTCTATGTTTTTTTTTCGAGGATTTTTATCCTTTGAATCGATTGGCCTTCCACGCTTCAAGCGTTTAATGACATCATGAGTGTCTTCAATTTGTTTCATTGAAATTTCAATTCGAGCAGGGACATTTACATCATGCATATATGATTTAGTTACTCCTTTTGTGTCTGCAAATGCATATGGTATTTGATTTAGTATTCTTTTCAAATGCACAATTTGTTGTACATCTTTTTCACATTGTTTAGTTCTTGGATCCAGATGTAACAATGATGATGTATACCATGTAATTTTCTTTTCGATATATTCTTTTCTCCCCTTAACATTGGGAAGATTTCATCATTAAAATGACAATCAACAAAACGTATTGTAAACAAGTCGCCTGTCTGAGGCTCAAGATACCGAAAGATTGATGAGCTATCATAACCAACATAAATTTCGATTTTTCTTTGAGGTCCCATTTTTGTTAGTTGAGACGGTGCAATAGGCACATATACCATACATCCAAAAATTATCAGATAAGAAATATCTGGTTCTTTACCAAATGCAAGCTGCAATGGGGAGTATTTATGATATGCACTTGGTCTGATGCGAATTAATGCAGCAGCATGTAAAATTGCATGTCCCCATATAGAAACAAGGAGTTTTTTTTCATAATTATTGATCTAGCACTCAGTTGTAGACGTTTAATCAATGATTCAGCTAATCTATTTTGTGTATGTACATGAGCAACATGATGCTCAATAGCGATTCCCATTGACATACAATAATCATTGAAAGTTTGAGAAGTAAATTCACTAGCATTATCAAATCTAATTTTCTTGGTTGTATGATCGGGAAATTGATTCCTCAATTTTATTATTTGAGTAAGTAAACTTGCAAATGTCACATTTCGAGTTGATAATAAACATACATGTGACCATATGCTGGAGGCATCGATCAATACCATAAAATATCTAAATCGTCCACATGGCGGATGAATCGACCCACAAATATCAGCCTAAATACGTTCAAGAAACATAGGTGATTCAGTTTGGATTTTAGCTGGTGATGATCTTATAATAAGTTTTCCCAGAGAACATGTTTTGCATTGAAACTCATTATTTTGAAAGACTTTCATGTCTTTCAGCGGATGACCATGTGTATTTTCTATAATTTTTCGCATCATTGTTGAACCAGGACGTCCTAATCGATCATGCCAATTTATCATTATTGAAGAATTATCAACTACCATGTTTGATTCAATTGGACTTATATATGTATAATACAATCCAGTAGGGAGTATTGGTAGTTTTTCAACTACATATTTCTTTCCAAATTTACATGTGGTAAGATACATATATTTCTCATTCTTTCATTTATTGTCTGAGTATTATACCCATGAGAATATATGTAATTAAAACTCAACAAATTCATTTTCAATTGTGGTGAATAAAACATCATTTATCATAAATTTTGTATCATTAGGTAACAAAAAATGTGCTTTATCACAACCTTTAATCAAGTATACAAGACCTGATATTGTATTCACCATTATTTTTGTTGGTTTTAGTTCCAAGAAATATCTTTTATCTCGGAGAATAGTATGTGTTGTACCACTATCAGGTACGCAAACTTCCATGGGATTAGTTCCTTGTTAAACTTTGTTAATAGCAGTTTCCATATTTGAACTTTAAAAAAAATATGCAATGAAAAACAATTATTGACAATACATATGTAATTTATTGAAAAATATAAGGCATATCATAATTATACAATAAAACATTAGCATATGAACACATGAAAAATAAAATATTTTACATTTCAATTCCACCAATATATTGATCATTTTCAGAAAAATTATTCAGAAAATCTGCAGCATCAAAATGAGTTGAATAACTCAAACGACCTTTATGTTCAGTGAAGTTGGTCTCTTTTTCTTTCTCCTTTATCGATTCTTTATAGAGCTGACAAAGATGCTCGGGGGCTCGACAAATACGAGACCAATGTCTTGGAGTGCTGCATCTAAAACAAGAACTTTCAAATCGTTTTGAGTGATTTCATTAATACTCATGTTCTCATGATGCCTTTTCAGTGGGTAGTTCGTAACGCTCTTTTGAGATGAGTTATAGAAGTAACTATCTCGATTGTTTTCAAAACCACGATCGTGACCACGACCGCGACCACTTCCACGTCCACGTCCACGCCCACGACCATGACCACGACCTCGACCTCGATCAAAACCATGTCTCTGAATTTTTATTTTGGTTTCCAGGTTTAAATTCATTTTTACTTAGAACATTTACTTCTGGAAATGATGTTGATCCAGTGGGTCGTGCTGATGATTTCTCATGAACAGCTCGTTGTTCTTTTCCGCCACAAGAAGACATGCGATAAGTTCAAAATATCTCGCAAATCCACACACTCTATATTGTTGCTGTAGAGTTATATTTGATGCGTGAAAAGTGGAAAATATTTTCTCAAGCATTTCCAATTCTGTAATCTCATGTCCACAAAATTTTAATTGCGAGATTATTCGATACATCGCCGAATTGTAATAACTGACTTTTTTAAAATCTTGGAATCTTAACGTATTCCATTTATCACGGGCGGTCGGAAGTATAACTTCCCTTATATGTTCTGTAAGGTCCAAAATTAAGACGACGTAATCCAACTGCATGCGAATCTAGGAAATTATGAAAAATTGAGTAATTAATTGATTTTAGCTGCTAATTAATTATGTGACGTACTTGTTTATATGCTAAATGAGATTTATTTGTCATCATGCATAAAAAAATGTATTTTTAGGAATATTCAAGTGACGATCGAGGAACGGGGACCGAGGGCTGAAGAAAACGTAAAATATTTATATTAAATAATTATTTTTAATTATTTAAAAGATGGTCGATGCTTTTTAGTATTTTTATGAAATTAAGGGTTTTGAGGTGATTTTATACGCCGGGGCGTAAATTTTATCGGTGTTGGTTTTTCAACTAAAATACGAGCTTTTTGGCAACCCGGCTAATAAATTCACAAATTTATTTAAACAAAAACCTTGTTAATATTTTATTTAATTCTAATTAAAGGCTAATGGGCTTAATTGTTGGCTTAATGGGCCTAAAGCCATGTTAGCAAATAATTAGTATATAATACATGATTTAGTCTCCCCAAAACCCTACACTTTTTGCATCAAGGGATCGGCCACACACTTTTTAAAATCTGAAAACACTCCCATACACACACGGCACTCACCACACCAAGCTAGAAGAGGTTTTCGAAGGCATCAAGCCAAGAGCAAGCCATCGTCGCGTCCCGTTCTTCATCGTCAACGGTTTTTCGTGCGTATAAAACGCAAAGGCACACCCTAATCTCCCTTTACTCATCCATCATATCATATTAATGCTTAAATTATTGGATGCATGAATAACATGAAAGAAAAACAAGTGCCACTTTTCTAAATTTTCGTTTTGGATCATAGCATGATATGTTAAGCAAGGTTTTTGATTCTTAAAACATGATTGTATGTTGTTTAAGGACTGCCATGATCTAGGCCATGATTTACAAGGGTTTACACGTGAGTTAGGGTCCTGTAAGCGCACCATACACGCTGGAATTTGAAGAGCACCAAATAAAACGTAAGTTGCTGTCATGGGAAGAACATGGGTTCGATTAGGGGTCCTCACGGCCGGGCTTGGTGCGACTCTTGTCCAGGGGCTAGCCAGGGGCGTGGGGGAGACCAAGGAAGAGTCCTAGCCATGCTAGGACTCGAGAGGAGAGGCGGCGAAGAGTCCATCATAGGAAGGACTCTACCCGAGAAGCATGGCAGTTCGCGTGCAGGAGGTGCGCGGCTGCAGGGAAGGGAAGGGCTCGTTCCAAGCTTGCTGGGCAGGGTTAGGGCGAGTCCTTAGGATCCTGGGTAAGTGCTAGGTACGCTGGTTCGTGGCTAGAGTGTCGGCTAGGGTCCTTATTGCATCAAACATAGAGTCCATGCAGGATATAACTCTCGGCCAGCTTATGGGCAGTAGAGGGGACCTTCGTTTTTGGTTTTGGGGAGGGTTTCTTGTTAAAGTTAGAGTCCAGTAGGCTAAATTATTGTGTTGGGCAAGTTTTGGCTCGACATGGTTCGGGGGTAACTCGTGAAAATCAGAAGTTGGCTCGGGGTCGAAGTTTAGGTGTCAAAATAGGGTTTTAAGTAAAGAAAAAATTGGAAAACGGCTCACGGGGGTCGAGTCGGGGTCCATAAGGGCTAAAATAATATAAAAAGACTAAATTTAGAATTTAAGAATTTTATATTAAAGTTTGGTATTTTTCGGGATTAAAACACTGTTAAAACAATTAAGAAAAGATAATTGAAAAAGTCTAACATTTAAGCCAAATAAAATTATGAAAAAAATTCACGTAAGCTTAAATAATTATTTGGGACATGTTAGAGTCGTGAAATCAAGGAAAAAGTCGAAAACGTAAAATGTCGAGTCCAGGGGTAAAACGGTCTTTTTACACCTAGAAATTAGTTAAGGTCATGGCAGTGCCCTAAATGCTATTTTATGAAAATATGATTATTTTTAAATGTTTATGAATTGTTCATGATTGAATGATGATTTTTAAATGTCTATTTGATTTTTATGATTGAGGGAAGACATTTAAAATACATGTTGCATGCTTGGTTTCAAAAATGAAAAACGTAATGATATTCATGATTTTTCTAAAGTGATGTGAATGAAAAATGTTGAAGGATGTGAAATAATTGTGACTAATTCGTTAATGTTGGCGACGTCGTGAGGGTTATGGTCCCAGTGGGAGCCCGACGATCGTGTTTCCATCATTGCGAATATGTGGTAACGGATATGTGGTAACGGATATGTGGTAACGGTTTTGTGGTAACGGAAGAATGAGAATATCGTGAGGGGAAAAGGCCCCAGAGGGAGCCCATTTATGGGAAAAGGCCCCAGAGGGAGCCCCGACGAGCGTATTTCTATTCGAATCATGATAGGCCAGGGCCCAGTTGACCGGTGAGAGTGTTGCTGGTGTCCCCCGCCGCCCAGTACTGTGGTTTTATGTAGATGGATCCATCGACCCTCATGAGCATGATCAGGAAAGTCACAATTAACGATCTGAATTCAACAAAAGGAAAAGGAAAAGGAAAAGGAAAAGGAAAAATGTTTATGATCATGAAAATGTTTTATGTCATGTCATGTTGAGGAAAAAGGAAAAAGGTTAAGGTTTATGGTTGCATGTCATGAAAAAGTATTTTATGAAAATGTTTATGTTTAAAGTTTATGCATCATGAAAATATTTATGAAAATGTTTATGTTTATGCATCTTCATGAAAACGATATTTTAAGTACACATATTTTTCACCGTTATATGTTGACTGTATTACGTATTACTCGTTATCAAGATTATTGTGTGTTGAGTCTTTAGACTCACTAGGTGTGATGGATGCAGGTGGTATTGAGGGAGGACTTGATGAGTGATTTGACTGGACTGAAGGCGCACACAACCCGAGGACCAGCGCTTCTACTTTTTCCGCATTATGACTTTTGACTCATGCTTTATGATTAAAGATTTTTAAGATTACTTATTTATGCTTTTGAGAGATTTTTGATAGGTTTAGTATGGGCTTTACTTTTCAAATTATTGCTTTTTAGGTTTAGTAAACTGTTTGACGATTTTATGCTTTAAAATATTTTTCTTTGGATTTTTAAATAGCAGTTGGATGTTTATTTTTAAAATGATGTCAAAAATATTATATGGTTCGGCCGATGCTAAGTGAGGAAAAAAAAAAATTTCTAGTACTTTTAAAGCAATAAAAAGAGCAGGACGTCTCATGTTCAAATCTTTATTTTAATCATTTCCATAAAGCAATAGATCTTTTTCAATGAGATATTTATATTTTAATCCTTCATCAAGGTGTCGACGTAAAAATATTATAACTTTTGCTTTTTCTTGTGATGTTGATATACTATTTTCTTAAATGGTCTCACTTAGACATAATGACTCAAGATCCATTTCTATATCGAGAGTTCATGACATATAATTTTTTCCCGTAATGTCGAGCGCAACAAATTCGAGCTTTGCCAAGTTTGTCATAGTGGTACTGGAAAAATAACAATGCATTTTATTAGTTAAGTTCTAAATCTATTGATATGACAATAAAATGTAACATATAAATTATTTACAAGCATTCTTAAAAATAAGAAAAAACGCGAGACGCATATTCTCCGATAAATACAAGACTAGTGAGTATAATAAACAAAATAATTATACAAACTAACCTTCAAAGAACCATCTTCTTCTTCTTCTTCGAAAATTTTGATGAAGAAAATTTTTAGGGAGGAAGAGTAAGTTTGGAGTGATTGAATGTGTTTGTGAAATCATATTTATAGGGTAAAAACTAGCCGTTTATGACCGTTACAAAATGAAAAAAATAAATGTATGTATATGTAAATTTTATGGTAATAATATGATGTATATAATGTTAATCATTTTTAAATAATTATGTATATCATATCATAATATTATAATGAGGTGTCAGTGACTCCTTTTATATAATACTGTGACATTATACAAATATATATACAATTATTATATAATACAATAAAAATATAAACAGTGAAATAATCACATCACATTATTATAATGATGTGTCATAGACTCTTTTTATATAATAACATGATATTATTCAAATATATATATACAAGAAATAAACGGTAACACAATAAAATTATATAAGCAGTGCAATAATATAATTATATAACGCTATTATAATAAGGTGTCATAAAATCCTTTTATATAATAACATGATATTATATATTAAATATATACACAATAAAAAAAATAAACAATAAAATAAATATTATTACTTTTGAATATTGTTACCTTTTTCTTGTGTCTTGGAGCTTGAAAAAATATGGAGAACCGAAACTTCGAGTATCGTGTTGAAAACTTGTTAAAAGTAAAAATTTATGGTAAACAGTAAAAATCTCAAACTCACAAAATATATCAAACTACACGCTTTATAAAATTTTCACTCTACTCAATTGTGATTTTCTTCACAAATTGAGAGATATATTTATAGAATTTCTTTGGAAATAATCCAAAAATAACTACATCATTAAATAAATAATTACACACTAATTTTTAATATCTACAACTCTTATTTTCAAAATTAAAATATTTCAACTTTTGAAAAATTCAATAATTCTTTAATTTTAACATAATTAAATTTTTTTGACAATAGACAGTCATTAATATGAAAAGCTGACAGATTGATTCATAAAATATCAATGAATGACTGGATTTTAAACTAATTTACCTTTGTTTTGTTATGTACCTATTTTTTTATTACATTAATTAATTATTAGTATATAAAAAAAACATAAATTTAATTGATGATTTTTATACTATGAACAACTTAGTTCAGCCCAGGTTTCTATTTCCGTGTTAACACCGTTGATTTGGAACTTTGTTTCGCGGGTTGCGGGGGAAACTTTGTTGTCTATTTCGAGGTGAGTATATATATTGCTCTGTAATCTTTTTCTCGATTATCTGGCAACGGCCAGACATGGATTTGAGGGATGTACGCTAATTTAATTCTAGGGTTTTATGTATTGATCTTGTTTTTTTTATTATTATTAATTTTATATATGCGTTTTCATAATTTAATCCAGTTTACGTAAAATTTACTATATTGAATGAGCTTTCGATTATAGCGGACAGATCATTGGCTATGTCGCCGAGGAATAGGGCCGCTGCTCTTTCTCTTGCTCGGCAGGTGCACATACTCTCTTTTTGTTGATTTAGAAAAATTCTGTTTGATGGCTGATTAGAAAATCTTGGGTTTTCATGGAAAAACCATAGGAATATGATATTCCAGAAAAAAATTGTCAAATCAATTTTGAAATATTAACACATGAAATGAGAGTTGGTTAAAAAGAGATAACAAAATAGACTGATAGTGATGGTAACTTGTAACTGGTAAAGAACTGGCTGTAATAATTGCAAATGTTTTATCTATCATGGTTTATCCTTTTGTATTGCTTCTATAAGGAACTTCCAATTCTTGCAGGGTTTTCTAGAGGTTGATATTGTTGCATACGGAGGTACTGTTGCATTTTATTATTGTTTCTACTACTTAGAGTTTCAGGTTTTTCACCTTGGACTTTTGAATTGTTTCTGCGTCATGTAACCAGTAACAACGCTGCATTGCAAGCTTTCATTGCTTTCGTGGTATTACCATATCTTTGTGGACTTGAAATTCATGTTTTATCTAATATACTGGAGCTGGAGGTTATGGTGAATGACTGAATTCAAATTCGGGTCTTCTTTTTTATCTTCATTCTTCAATAATTTCCACAAGTACTCACAAATTCTCATATCGTGATTTTGCCATTTGGCTTCAAGTTGGCACAACTGAGAAAATGGATGGTGTCCATGTTCTATTGTATTGTCAGAGCTCCTTTTATTTTTTGGTCAAACTTTAATGTATTTAAAATATCAGGATCACAAGTTGGGGTGAAGTAGGTTCTTGTACTCCAAAGAGCTGGATTCAACAACTCCTGCGTGAACATAGAAAGATGAAATATTGAAACATGGATGATCTTTGCTTGCCATCAAAATGTTTATTGGTTCAATTTGGTTCCAAAATAAGAAAATTATTATTTGCTTAATTATTTATTTTATGTTGTATGGCTTTGTTTAGGCTCTCACAATCCTTCTCAGTGCAGTGAGTAACTAATATCTTTGTTGGAGCTAGGTTTGTTTGGCTGGACTGGAAAATGGAAAGTTTAGTTCTCTAGGTGGCTTGTTGCATGCTTGTTTTCTGCGCTGCTTTTCTACACCACCTTCTAGATTTTAGATAGTTCCACGAGAATTTGATTTTAGTGTCATGATTTGCAATTATTGGCCAGGCACCATTTTTCATTCATGTTGCTCCTCGAGTAAGTAAAAAGTTATCCGGTCTAGTAAACAGAAAGATTCAATTTAAATTGCTTGTACACTTTACTTTAGACTTATATCTATTAGGTATAACCCGTTGTCATTCTTACTCTTAAGTTATCGGGCTATACTTTTGAATTGAGTAAAAATTCATATTTGTTGAACTACCATATTTAAAACATGTTGGATTGATATGTATTTTTTCAAGTGTAAATCTCTAAAACTGAGTGTATTACACGAACCCATAAATAATAATGCATTTACTTTAACAATTTTTTTCCTAGTTTTAATTTGTTTACTGATTGACGGGTTCATCCTTTGGATAGGTTCGGTTCCCCACACTTCATTGTTAGAGAACAAATCAATCCATATTCACAAAATGGTACAATTAAGTACATTGTTTCTAGACTAAATTTTCATTGAAATGGATGGTCATTGACAATACTTTATTGCTTTTCACAGCCACAATGGTCTACAGTTCCTCAAACTTTTCCAAAGATTCTTCGTCCCCTGATACTTATTCTCAAGCCTATTATTCAATTTCTCATGCTGCTGTGGTATCTTTGTATAAAGATACCAGCCCCTGATGTTTTCATTGTGCAGGTGAGCTATGTCTTTTGTGTATGCAGTCCTTATTTTCTTTACTACTGCTGGGAGGATGAGGTGTACTGAGTAGATTGCTGTACATTTCAATAATGAAAAAATGAAAATGTTCAAGGCTAACTAGTCTGTTGCTTGACATGACTGTAGAGGGTTCAAGATTTTCCTATTTGAAATTTCTCAAATTTGCAATTTTGGAGAGGTAAAGGATGGTTTGTCAATTATTGGTTTATGGTGGACACTATTTTTTTTCTTTTGCTAAAATATTCAATTATTTCTTCCATTGATTTGACATTGCTGTTATAGAAATGAAAATCAATATGAAAAAGCATATTATACGCCTATATGTGTATTCGTTTGGCTTCTTGAGAGTTTTGTTACTTTACTGGGAACTATAGTTATGTGTTGGATGGTTTGGCCACTGGCATAATAATCTTACTGGTCCGTTGCTTCATGGCCTGATGATGTTTGCTGGAGGTCTACTTGAATGTCAAATTATTATTCTGTTATCTATATTGTTGTGACTGGCATAGTAATCTGTTACTGGTCCCTGTTATCATGGACTGATGATGTTTGCTGGAGGTCTACTTGATTGTCAAATTATTATTCTGTTTTTTATATTGTTGTGATTGGCGTAGTAATCTGTTACTGTTCCTGGACATCATGACCTGATTACGTTCGCTGGAGGTCTACTTGAATGTCAAATTATTATTCTTGTATTCATATTGTGCAAATATGTTCTAAAATCATGATCTGTACATTTTTGCTGCAGAATCCACCTTTAGTTCCTACGCTAGTGGTTGTGAAGTGGGCTAGCTGGTTGAGACATTCCACATTCATTGTGGATTGGCATAATTTTGGATACACACTACTTGCCCTGTCCCTTGGAAGGAGTAGTTACTTTGTAGCTGTATATCAATGGTAAAATATCATTGTGTTTTCATTAAATGGAATTTCTGGCCTTGTTTGTAGACTGAATATCTGATTATTCGTAGGATAGAGAAGCACTTTGGCAAGATGGCCCATGGTTCTTTGTGTGTGACTAGAGCTATGGAACATGAATTGGCTCAGAACGGGGTATAAAGTAAGAGCACGATATGTTAAATCCGCCGTGCATTGTAACCTGCTGGCATTTCATATGTTATTAGCCATTTTAGCCTCATTATTGTATTGTAGGGCCACAGTTTTGTATGATCAACCTCCTGAATTTTTCCGGCCAGCTTTGTTTGAGGAGAGGCATGATGTGAGTCTATTGTCATCACAAGCTTCAAGAATACATTGAATCAGCAAACTTAGGTGTCGCTATGATCTAGTTATTTTGCAGGATTAGTAAAAGCCTCAATCAGCCATATGGCCTCCGAGATTGCATAGTTAGTGGTACAGGAGGGAAACATTAGTGTTTATAATTCAATTCTTAAATTAATGTCAAGAGTGTTCTTACTAGTTTTAATCAGACATTCACATATATGGCAGGATCAGCAGGACCAGATAGCAATTATCTTAATACGGCTCCATTTACAACTCAGATTGACAGTGATATTTCCTTGAAGGAAAACAGACCTGCTCTAATTGTTAGTAGTACAAGCTGGTTAGATCATATCCATTAAATGTTTGCCGTTCTAATTTTCTTGAACTTTCCTTCAATCCACTACCTTTTTCATTATTTTAACACGTCAGAAAATTTAGACTCTGATACATGTTTGTTTTTCACGATAATTACCAGAATCATTAGAATGGAAAATGATGAGCATATATTCGATAATATTTGACGACTTTTTAGGACTCCGGATGAAGATTTTAGTATTCTTCTGGAAGCTGCTGTTATGTATGATAGGCGAGTTGCAGCACTATTAAATGAGGACGACTCAATTGGAGATGAAACTGTTTGGGAAGAAATTCATTCTGGAAAGCGATTCGCTTACCCTAGGTTGTTGTTTATCATCACTGGTAAAGAGGGTTTTTATGCATATGCTTATCTTTCATATCTATCAAAATTTTCGGAGTCATTACAATAAATTTTAATAACATATTTGAGGATTGAATACTTTTAAATACACGTAGGTAAAGGACCTGAAAAGGAAAAGTATGAGAAAAAACTAAAGAAACTTAGTCTCAAACGTGTAGCATTCCGTACCATGTGGCTGTCTGCAGAGGATTATGCGTTGCTTCTTGGTAGGTATTATATCTAAGTTGTTAATATGTTGTCTTCCACCAGAACAGTTTTATATCTTCCTTTTCTATATTTGCAGGTTCTGCAGACTTAGGCGTCTGTCTTCACACGTCCTCATCAGGGTTGGATCTACCCATGAAGGTTTACTTGTTTTTTTGAACTTATCCATTTTGTGGTAGCGAAGTACCGCTATTTATTAGTCTGACGTTGCTGGAAAAAAATATCTTCTTTAAGAAACTTTTCCTTTTACATTTTGGGGTAAGTCTCATTCTTAGGAATTTTTGTTTGTTAGGTTGTGGATATGTTTGGCAGTGGACTGCCAGTCTGCGCTGTTTCTTACTTTTGGTAAGATTCAGTATATTACCTTTTGTATTGTTGTGCCACTGCAAATACTATTTATAAAACTGTTTCTGATCTGCGTCAAGCATCAAGGAGCTGGTAGAAACTGGAAAGAATGGCCTCCTTTTCTCGTCATCCTCAGAACTTGCTGATGAACTCATGGTAAGCTTAACAAGTTGTAGAGCATGCAACCATATGTTCGCGCTCTTCTTCCTTTCTAATGAACCAGCTTATATTCTAAATCGGAGGATACAGAATATCTGTTGATCGTGGTTGTTGATGGCACATGCATATGCTCAAATTCAATCATGATATTTTCAAGGGAAATCGCTAAGTCTTTAACAATGCATCATTTTTTTCTTTTCTTCTTTCCTCTTTCTCATATTCTCTTCTTTTCTGATTTTCTTTTATTTCACTTCCTGATCTGATATCTAGTTCTTTTTTTCCTTTCTTATGTGCCAAGACGGAACACATGCCCGAGCCCTTAGTTTTCTTCCCCTAGCTTTTAGTTGAAATTAGCATAAGAATCTGAAAAATTGTGAAATATATGACTGCTAAGATTTACATCTTCTTTGATATTGGAACTCTTGGTTTATATGTGCACTGACTTATTTGTAATCTGCTTATATTTCTGAAGTATGCCTTGATTTTACCAACTTTCATGAATATGCTGAAATTGCAACTCATGTGATTCCTGAAAAAGTTTCTGGAATGTGATCCTTAACGTTGTTCATTTGTTCCCTATTTTTGGTTAAAATCATTAACCTTTTGATGTAGTCACATATACGCTGAGCTATATCTTTGTGTTTTGAGACGTCTTGAGCTTTTAAAAGTATGCCTGTTAATCTTCACCTTTACTTCTCCTTTTGTCGTTTTGTTGTCAATTTCGCCTACTCGGCTTATTGTGATAGAAACCTGGTAACTTTTGTTTGGTGAAGTTTCTCAAACAGATGTTCGTGCTCGTATTTTGTTAGATAGGATTGGCCCTCTTAGGTCAGGACTGGTACCTTTTTAAAGACTGCTATTTATTTTGGTTGTTTTAGCCTAGTTTCCCACCTAATGGCCTTTCCTTTGTATCTATTTACTTGTAGGGGTTCAAAACAAAACGTACACCCTATAAAAAATAAATATGTAAAGCCTTTGCATCAGCACTTTTGCTTATGAATATAGACCATCTTACCTGGTATTGTGCGTGAACCAATGCTGTCAAGATTGAGACCAAAAGAAGCATTTGGTGTGGAATATAACCAATTGTGTCACATATAATTTTGCAATTCGTGAAATATTTTCTGAGGAATATATCATCGTGGAGAGACCATTTTAGGGAGAGGCAATAATATCAAAGTTACAAACTAAATCATGTGAAAGAAAAGAAGAATGGGTCTTGAAACTTGTTTTGTGGAAAAATTCTTCACTTGCATAATGTAATTAGTTTTACTGCAGAATGGCTGAATTAATGTGTGGGAAATTCCTTAAATTTATGTTTCGATCTCTACAGATGCTGTTCCACGGTTTCCCTGACAGATGTGATCGTTTGCAATCAATGAGGATGAGTTTGATGGAAAGGATATCTTCATCTAGGTGGGCAACAGAATGGGAGGAGAATGCCAAGCCCTTGATACATCGGGTAACATTAATAAATTTTTCTCTGCAAGGAAATGTACTTGAGCTAGGATCTCAACTAATTCTGTTGGTAGCATGAAAAATTTCAGGTTATCTCTGAGAACTCTAGCTGAGGATCCATAAGAACAGGCTGAATTTTGGAGTTGCAAAAAATCTGTGCTTTTACAGGTAGAAATTTGGTTTTTAAGCCTGTTATATACACTTGTATTCGATAATAAGAGTTTTCAAGTTGTTTCTTCTGCTTTCTGCTTTTTTTCCTCAATTTGTCTGATAAAATATTTGTTGTTCGAAAAAATCACACGATTTCTTGAGCCCTAGATCTCTCGCTTCTTCCATATCCATCGAATCATCTTCGAAGATTTCGATGCATCTTCATTTAACAAAATTCTTTACGTCTGCATAGTTACCAACATGAAGATTTTTATATGCCAATTATTCAGTTAGACAACCTTAAAAAATATTGTTACAATTTTTTCAATTACACGTTTTTTTATTTATTTATGAAAAGCTGGTTCTCAACCATTTTCATGTTTGCTTTCCTCGTTTGCGCAGATCCCCTTTGGTGGCAAAGCAGTTTTGATAGGCCAGAATGGGAAAGGATGATCTCTGTTTCGTTCTTTTTCCAATTGAATAGGTTTGTTGTAAGACGGTCTCACGAATCTTTATCTGTGAGACGAGTCGACTTTAACGATATTCACAATTAAAAGTAATAATCTTAATATAAAAAGTAATATTTTTTTATGAATGACCTAAATAAGATACCCGTCTCACACTGTGGTCTGTGAGACCACACAAGTTTTTGTCTTTCCAATTAGCCTAAGGATTTTTTTTAGGAACAAATTTGAGTTTTATTGCTAATGAATTATATGAATATTGGTTGTGTATTGAACTTCTTGTTTCTTTCTGAATATTCCCCTTGACATTTAAATTTTTTATTGATTTCTAATATATAATTCTAAAATAAAATGATTATTGGAAAGAGCAATAGACATATATAACACCCACGTCACTATTGATCGTGGATTGGTACTGATAGAACATGTCATCTCAAAGTTATTTATGTCCAACAAATTAAGATACAATTGTGGACTGCCTCTGTTCATGTAATGTAATATCTCTCGTGCAGAGATTTTAATTATATTAGTCGTCGAGGCACGCGCAACGTATGTGTCATGAATATATGAGTTTAATATATTAGACATTCATGATATTAAAACATTATGAAACCAAAATATTGTGTATTTGAATCATGAAAAATAATGAATCAATCGCATAAATATTTCAAGCACACAAACGAAAGATGATGATTAATATTAATTGTAAATAAAAGGGTAGATTGGAAAGAAATAATCGCACAAATATTTCAAAAACACAAGTGGAAGGGAATGATTAATATTAATCATAAATAAAAAGATAGATTGAAAAGAAAAGTTGATGTCATCGTCAAAAATGTTTTTATTAATCTCTCAATTATTATAAAATAATATAGATATAAAATAAAATATAATATATATTTGGATTTAAAATATTTACTTAAATTTAAATATAAAAATCGTAAATGGATAAAATTCTGCTTCGCTGATTTCCTTGACAAAAATTTATTTTTTACTAGGAAAATAAGAATTGACTGTTCTCTTACTTTAATTTATCTTTCTTCCTTGGTCCGCTCGATCACGGATCCCAACGACAAGAAACTTGGCTTGAAAAAGATCAGACTACATAGCTTTTTGAATCAATTTCATTCCAATCATCATTCTTGAATCGCAAATTAAGAATGGAAAAAGTGAATTTCAGAACCCGTGTCTTATCCAGACACCTGCAAAACCACAGCCATCTTGGCAGCTCCGCCGCCATTTCCGCCTCGCCATGCCTGAGTTACACTCCGCCGGAAGTGTACGAGCAACCCTTTTCATTCGACGTGAATTCAATGAGAAAATTGATGGATGGCCACAATTTGGAGGACAGGGATTGGCTTTTCAACCTCATGGTGCAAAGCAACCTCTTCAATCCGAGGTCGAGGGGAGGAAAAGTCTTTGTTGTGCCGGATTATAATCAAACCATGGAACAGCAGAGGGAGATCACGATGAAGAGAATTCAGTACTTACTGGATCATGGGGTGTTCGAGGGGTGGCTTACTGGAAAAGGCTATGAAGCGGAGATGAGAAAGTTTGCTCTTTTGGAGGTCATTGAGATTTTTGATCACTCTCTCGCTATTAAAGTCGGTGTTCATTTCTTCTTGTGGTATGCTTATTTTTTCCTTCGAGCTTTCTCGTTGCTATTTTCATGAGCGATTAGTTTTAGTTCACTGGGTTTTTCTCTTGCTTCAACATAGTTGTGCATTTGCTTTTGATAATTTCTAAAAATTTATTCGATCGATTTTAGTGTTTGTCTGCTGATTAACGTAGCTTCAGCCTCCATAAAAAGTTGTTTCTTTATGAACTTTTATTTTTTTGTGATGTTAATGATTTGTGAAACTTTGAAGATTGGGTGAGCATTCCTGTGCTAAATCGGGCTGTACACTTGTTTTGATATGTGTAAACGTTTATTGAAATCTTCTGGCGAATCATTAAGCAATATGAAGGGAAGATTTTTAATGTAGTTGTGTTTGGTTAATCTGTTACAAACGTGTTCTTTTTAGTTGGTACTTCAACTTGTTTGATTGAATTCGATTGGATCCTCTCTCGTCTTTGTATGTTTCAAGTTCTTGAAGTAATAATATGGTTTGGTGAACACATGTAAATTGTAATTGTTATTGTTCAGGGGAGGTGCTATCCAGTTTTTTGGGACAAACCGGCACCATGATAAGTGGTTGAGGGCCACTGAAAATTACCTGATCAAAGGCTGCTTTGCAATGACAGAGTTGGGGCATGGAAGTAATGTATATAAAAGTTCATTTGAAGTTTTTATTTACCCTAGAAATGTATTCTATGATTTGAGATCATCTTCTTTTCATGCAATCTTATGCAAGGGTTTTCATTCAATGTTGTCAGGTTCGAGGAATTGAAACTGTAACAACATATGATTCCGGCACGGGAGAATTTGTGATCAACACTCCGTGTGAATCAGCTCAGAAGTATTGGATCGGAGGTGCAGCTAATGTAATAAATTCTTATCTTCCTTTTGGGCAAATGAATGTGTGGTTTTTCTTGGAAGTCTTGCTCAAAGAACTGATAGTAACTTATGATTTAATTCTTGAATGTTTTGTAGCATGCGACACATACAGTAGTTTTTTCACAGCTTCACATTGATGGAAACAATCAAGGTGTCCATGCTTTTATCACTCAGATTAGAGATGCAGATGGAAGTATCTGTCCCAATATACGTATCGCTGATTGTGGTCATAAGATTGGTTTGAATGGTGTTGACAATGGACGAATCTGGTATACAGCTACCACTTTTGAATTTGCTAGAAATTTTAATGTTCAAGTTCATCTGAAAGCTTCAGCACTTAATACTTTCAGGTTTGACAATGTTCGTATTCCCAGAGAAAATATATTAAATTCGGTAGCTGATGTTTCTCCGGAAGGAAAATATCTGAGTGCAATACAGGACCCTGACCAGGTTTATTCTTCTTCAAATACCATGTTCTTTCGTTTTTCAACAGAAAAATTGCACAGATAAACTGTTTTATGATTTATTATGGGTTCATATGTGATTTATTTTGTTCTTGGTTTCTTCTTGGATAGAGTAGTGATGTTGCCCCATGGTGACTTCCTTGGCTTTTTCTAATATTTCTTCTTCTTCAACAATAATTTTTGAAAAACATGTTTCATCTAACATATTTATAGCTCCTAGCTTTTCACTGGTTGCTATGTCTAATAGCTGTGCGAATACAAAACTTTTCGTCCTTTACTTGTTCAACTATCAATTTTAGTTGATAGTAATACTAGAAGAATAGCAGTATTAATGTATATCAAAAAATTAATATTAATTATAATTATGAAAGGACAGTGATTTTATAATAATAATAATAATAATAATGAATAGAATAATAATTATTATTTAATCATAAATAATAAATAAATAAAATATAATAATGATAATAATAAAAGATATTAATAAAATTAATCGTACAATAGTAGCCATAATTATGATAATAGCAAATAACCTATGTTGCATGAATATGGGTACAGGTATCGTATCGAATACGATACATATATGGCCATACGACAAAATTTTAAAATATAAGACACTATACACCTAGGATACGACAATTTTTAAAAAATATATAAATATTATATATATATATATATACATATAAATTTAGTATTAAAAATTAAAAATTGTAGAGATACATATATATATACATATATTTATATTATAGAGATATAAATATTTATATATTTATATTATAGAAATATTTATATATTTATATTATAGAATTAAAAAATCTAGAGATATAAATATTTATATATTTATATTATAAAAATATTTATACATATTTATGTAAATATATGTAATGTACATCTTCAGAGAAGTGATCTAAAAAGAAAAAAACAAAAAAAAATCAATTTTTTTTTGCCGAAACAAGTTTTAAAAACGTGTCCACGGAGTGTCTGACTGGCCAACCATAAAAAAGTCAATGACAAGGATTTTTCCGTATCCGATACACGTATCCGCGTGTCGTATCCGTGTCTGATACTTCATAATTTTTTTTAAGATGTCCGTGCTACATTGCAAATAACAAACAATAACAATACCAATGGTAAAAATATAATAAACATAATAATCTATATATATATATATATATAAGATAAGTTTTTTGTCAAAATAGGAAAGTTCTTGCCCAGATTACTTACTAAAAAAGAAAATAAAATATTTAATTAGTTTATTTAATTTTTCTTAAAAAAAGTGGTTGAGTATTAAAAGTTATTACTTAAACAAGGTTTTTCAATGGACGTTAAATTTTCATTTAGTAATCATAGATGTTTGACCCCAAATACATGTTATTTCGAGATTATCTTAATTTAAAAGAGTTAATGCGCAATAGTTTCTTCCAAATCATATGTATATCTTATCTCTTGAACCGTCTTCTTAAAATTCAAATAAGAAAACCCAATAAAATTAAAAGAGAGATATTCAAAAGGGTTTCAAATAGACATTAAATTACCCTCAATAAAAATGTCTATTACCCTCAATAATCAGAAATGTATGACATCCAATACATGCAATATTCGAGATTTCCATAATTTGAAAAAGTTAAATGCATGGTATAATTGTCAAAAGCACCGGCTGTATAATTTATGTCTATTGGGCTGTCTTATTTGAATTTTAAATTATAAATAATGCAGTGCTGCATATTATATTGGAAACAATTTTATTCTATTTATCTTATTAAATTTATGTACACAAAAATTGAATTCTGAAATGACTCCTCTTTTCAGTACCATCTATGAGTTGAATCTTTCCAAGATGCAATGGACATTTAAAATTAGATTTATACGTTGCTGTGAACTACTTACATATGGAAACAACGAGACATTAAGTGTTGAATATGTCTTTCATGATCGAGAAGTAAAAAATATTATTCTCCTATTTGTACAAAATTTTAATTATACACATTTGCAATGTGATAATTTTCTTCTATTTACAAAGTTCACGAATACATGGTAGTATAAAATGTTCCGCAATGGAAATGACTAAACCAATTCTAAAGGAATTACGTATCTTATTAGATGACACCTTATAAAATTTATTGGCATTGTTTTGGAATACACATAGTAAATGTTAATAAAATAACTTTTCTGTTTATACATAATTTACTTATAATCACATATTTCATTTTTATTTAGGAATAATAGGTTGTTGTGTACATTATGGAGATATTTTGTGGATAAAATCACAATCTATTTGGATAAAGATATTGATGAAGCAATTGATATTCATCAAATGTGTCGAACACGTACCATGTCACAAAATTGTTTGTGAATAGAGATTTACACGAAGTTACTGAATTTTGAAAAAAGTATTTCTCATTAATTTTATTGAATTTGATATAAAAATATTTATTTATCACATTTTAAAAAATAATAATATATATAGCTTCTCGAAAATTAAAGAATTACATATGTATTTAAGTTGGTTGTTGACATTAATACACTCAACACGATAAGCACAATGTCATCGCCTTAGACTAGCACATTGACATATGATAGTGATTATCAGCCAAAAAAATTAATTGACATATGTTGTATTTAAGAAAGTTTTTCAAAATTAGCTAAAAAAAAGTAGATTCTTTTTTTTATTTTTTTATAATTATATTATTTTTTTGCAATTTAAATATCTATTCATTTTTTATAATAATTAATTTTTAATAATATCAGCCCGTGCATCGCACGTGTTAAAGACTAGTTATGATATAATAAACAACTTTTTACTAATATTATTTCAAATTTTTAAAAACGATTTTATTCCATTCATTTTTCATTTCGTCCGGTATTAATAGGAATGTAATATACCTAGGTTGACATTCTTACTAAAAATTTTGTATGTTAACTTGGTAAATCCGGTAAGGAGGAATATTGCTTTTCTGTAACATCTCTTTACCGCTTCAACTTATCTTCCAGATTCTCCCTGCTGGATTTCCTGGGCCTTGGGGTGTATTCAATTATGATTTTTGATGACTTTTTCAAATGATAGACTTTTATGGATTTGATAGATTTTTATTGACTTTTATGGAATCTCACAGATTTATAAACAGATTTATGTGGATTTATGTAAACTTTTTTGCAAGATTTTTATAGACTTTTGTAGACTTTTTTTTATAGAATTTTATAAATTTTGTACTTAATCATAACATATTATTTTTTTATTAATTTTTTTGAACCAATAATTAATTGACATATATAACATATTCAGTTTGAAATTATTTTTCAATATTTATATTAATAAATAAATTTACTTATTTAAAAGTTAAACCATTTAATCTTTACATGTGTATATATGTGGGTTTGTATGCAAGTTTGTAAATTTTTTAAAATACATTAATTGATTAATCTGTAACCTTGTTTTTAAATTGATAATATACATGTGAAAAGAATATTATTTAATATTGTGTGAATATAATTTTGTATAAAAATATCATAGCTTACATATTAATTGAAAATGCTAAAATGAATTTAAAAAATCATGGTTGTTACGAGACTATTCAATTATTAAGAATTAAGCAACAAATTTTTGGATCATCTTTTATTATTATTAAATATTACATTATTTGTATAAATTATAAATTAAAAATCACAAAATCAATTCTAGAATTCAAAATTTTCTGTGATATTAAAATAAAAAATTATTAAATGAACAATCAACCAAAAAATGAAAAATTTGAAAAGGAAAGATGAAATATATATAGTGATACACTTCGAAAATTTGAGAGACTGATAGAGATAGATGAGAGGAGAGAAGATAACAAGAAAGATGATGTGAAGCGACAGAGAGAAAAATAAATAGTTTGTGTATGAGTTATAAGTTTTAAAAATCCATCCAAATCTTTGAGTTAAACCAAATACAATTTTTTACAATTTATAGTTGTACCTTAGGCTTTAATGTTTGTATGTTATTGAATTCCATGAAGTTATTAAAAGTCTATGGAAAATTTGAATACCTATAGAATACTATAGATTTTTTAAAAGTCAATGTGGAATACCACTTGACTTTTTAAAACTCTATGAAAGTCTATTTTGAATACCACTAGACTTCTGTAGAGTATGTAAAAGTCTTAGTTGAATATATTTAGACTTTTAAAATCTACAAAAGTAATTAAAAGTCAATAAATCTCCTATATTGAATACACCCCTAGCATTGGTACAACTCTTTAGATAACTTCTATACAACTTGAAGCTTTGTTCCTTATCCTTAACGGAACATCTCAGTCCTCGACCCTTATTGATTTAACTTCACCAACGCAACTAAGCTCTTTACAGTATGATGGATTTGCTAGAATCTCTTTGTAGTTTTCTTCTTTGCCGAGTTTGTGCTGGACTTGACTTTTCCACAAATAGAATATGGAATAAACGACAGCTCAAACTTTTTATGTCCACAAAAACTTTAATCTAACAGAATTACATGATTAAAAATGAAATTTTGTTGTTTATATGTTCCTGACAAAATTTTTTGCCAAAAGTTCTGTTAATTGCATTGACTTTTTTTTTTTAATTCACTCCAGAGGTTTGGTGCATTCATGGCTCCTTTGACATCTGGGCGCGTCACTATTGCAGTCAGTGCAATTTACTCAGCAAAGGTGCACAACGCCTGGAGATTTGTGTTGCATTTTTTTAGTAACTCTGCTTAGAAATATAATATAAGCATGATATTTTCGCTTTGGAGTTTATGTATTAAGATGGTTATGTTTTCTCGTCAGATTAGCCTAGCTATTGCTATCAGATATTCGTTAACCAGAAGAGCATTTTCTGTTGCACCAAAAGATGATGAAGTTCTTTTGCTTGATTATCCAAGTCATCAGAGACGTCTTCTTCCTCTACTTGCAAAAACGTGAGAATTCCATTAACTAGCTTGCTGTTTATTATCGTTTATATTTTGGTTAATGCCATTCAAATCATTTGGAAGAATGAAATTGTTCAGTTTACCACGCTTACAAACTTATCAATCATTGGTGTTACTTTCTCTATTAACTTTTCAAGTTTTTGTTTAAGTTGCCACAATTTTTATGTTGCGCTGCTCCTCTTTTGTGGAAGGGAAAGTGGCAATCTTTTAGAAGATATTTATATTTGAGAATTGAAATCAACATTGATTGACGACGACTACCACATGACATGATACATGTCTTTCTCCCGAGTTTAAACGGATAGTATGTCTCTATTTTTCCCTATGACGTGTTTAACGTTCATATCCCATAGAATGAAAGTTTGAAAACAATATTATCAATGGAAGAATTAAATTGCTACATCTATTAGTTTTCTTAGTAAATATTCATCCTCTTAGAGCTGCTCATTCGGGTGTTGCAGATATGCTTCGAGCTTTGCTGCTAACTACTTGAAGCTGCTATACATTAAGAGAACTCCTCAGTTAATTAAAACAATTCACGTTGTCTCTAGTGCATTGAAGGCTATTCTTACATGGCATAACATGCGGACTCTTCAGGTACCATGTATGATCGTAGTTGCGTTTTCAGGTGGTAATAATTTCTCCGCTTACATATTAGGGCTATTTTGATCTAGGAATGCCGCGAGGCATGTGGTGGACAAGGATTGAAAACTGAAAATCGTATTGGCCAGCTGAAAGGCGAATATGATGTACAATCTACTTTTGAGGGTGATAACAATGTCCTTATGCAGCAGGTGTATAATATTATTTTTTTATTGATGTACGATTTAAAATATTTAAAATATATAATCTAATTATCAGTTATAACTTTTAGCATCACAGCAAAATTCCTATTGAAAAATTGACATTATAGGTTAGCAAAGCACTGCTTGCAGAGTATGTGATGGCTAGAAAGAGAAACAAACCGTATAAAGAATTGGGACTTGGACATATGAATAAATCTTCTCCTACAATTCCTTCTCAGCTAACGGGTTCCACCATTCGAAGTGTTCAGTTTCAGGTAAAGTTAAAGCGTGCTATTCCAGTTTCTTCTTTCTTAAGATTTCCTGTGTTTTTTTTGTATTTATTTCACCCGTAACAGAATGATGTATTCTGCCTGAGAGAGAGAGATCTACTGAACCGCTTTGCTGAAGAAGTCTCTAACTTCCAATCTCAAGGAGAAAGCAAAGAGTATGCCTTTAATGCGGTAAATATGAATTCGACCGAAATTACTTGCAAAATGTCCTAGTTTATTGCTTTTTGTTCCACTCTTACATTTCATTTTTCCTCAGAATTATCAACTCGCGGAAGATTTAGGACGAGCGTTCTCTGACCGGACAATTCTACAGACATGTATAGAAGCAGAGAACAATACAACAGACACCCATCTCAAGGTTTGTGGCAATCTCGACTTTCATTACTTTTATATAATGATACCTGCTATATTTCTTACTTTTCAGCTCTTACGACTACACATAGTATCAGCAGTGTGAAATGTGCATCGAGATAGAAAAGATTCATTTACTGAAAGATTTGTTTGAGAAAAATCTTGATAGATACATCCAATCACAAGATATACCAAGCTGTCCTCCTTGTGGCTAGTTCGTTATATTTCTTATTTGAATTGGTGTGTTCTTATGCATTCATTTCAAATCTTCAGCTTGTATCTTCTACCATATTGGGTTTATGTTTGCGGTCGCCCAAGAGCCATGAGTCAACGGTTTTGTCACATGAACATATTTTGTAGTTGGACATATGATGCATAAAAAAACTACATTGTCCTTATTTGAGCAAAACCATTATCTTTCCACGCCATAGATTTTATTTATTTCCTAAACAACCCTCTATATTTTTTTTAAAAATTTTTCCCCGGATATCCATATGTTGGACATTTCATTTCATTTTTAGTTAAGATTATATATTCGATTTTGGGAATAATTTGAAGAATGGATTTGAAATAACACTAGTCTTGGATATATTTCAAATCTTTCTTAATTGTCATTATGTTTTTAATTAAACTAACAAATGGTGGATTTGAAATTAACATAATATAAATTCATTCAAATGATCAAATAGATTTGAAATACCTTGAACTGAGAGGGTGTATGGCAGATCTCATAAGCTCTGATATGATTACCCCAGTGACAACAATCTGACAATCAAATACCTTTACTTGGATCAATATTTATTGTACTTGCACGCAGCGCATGCAAATGGAAGATAATATCAAAGAATGTTTCTCTAACTTGGTTGTTTTTTCTACATGGCAGAAAATATTGGGACTTATGAGATCAATGTACGTCTCGGTTACATTAGACGAAGATGCTGCATTTCTCCGATATGGTTACTTATCCACAGAGCATGCTGCTACGATTAGGAAGGAAGTTTCGAAACTTTGCAGTGAGATACGACCTTATGCACTCGCCTTGGTCACTGCTTTCGGCATACCTGATGCTTTCTTGAGTCCTGTTGCGTTTGACTGGGTTGCAGCAAATTCTTGGTCCGCGGTTGAGACTAGCTAGCTAATTCCTATCAAGCTATCTCGTTCCTATACTTTCTTGATGGTATTTCTTCAACGAGATATAAGGATGGTGTCAAATAGCTTCAAGGTCCAAGAGGCGTTAATGGACTTTATGTTACTGTGTTTATTTGGAATAAATAAAGGAATAAAAGGCTTTAGTTTTCACGCATTGCCATGTTTCTGTATCTTTTTTTTTAATAATAAAATTTCATTAAAAGGTAAATATAGTTCGGTACAATTACACTTGATATAATCATGAGAAATCAACCTATCTCTAGCTCAGCGTGAGCTGTATCTTTATTGTATCAAGAATGTTATCAAAGAATCTAACATTCGTTATTTAAACTATAACCATGAATATATAGGAAAATGTTTCTCTCGGAGATTAATTTTATAAAATTGGTATCAGTTAGCCATAAATGACCTTAATATTTCGGGAAAAAGCCTAATTTAGTCCTAAAGTTTAACTGAATTC
Organism: Primulina tabacum; assembly: GCF_025594145.1. Classification (NCBI taxonomy): domain Eukaryota; kingdom Viridiplantae; phylum Streptophyta; class Magnoliopsida; order Lamiales; family Gesneriaceae; genus Primulina; species Primulina tabacum. The sequence goes on along the minus strand of NC_134555.1, from coordinate 6,762,715 downwards.
AATCCCTCTTTCTTTGAATGTTCCCAATTTAGTCCTTGGATTTTCTAGCAGCCTTTCAGCTTAAATATTTTCAAAAATTCCCTAAGTAACATTGGTTTGATAAAGGCTAGATTTAGTCAAGAAAAAACGGTAATAGAGCCAGGTTCTCAATTCAACCACTCTTCTTATAATGTTCCCAATTTAGTCCCTGGATTTTCCTGCAGCTTGCTCAATTTAGTCAGCCTAAAAAATTTCAAAAATCGTCAAAATAACCCTGGTTTGATAAAAGTTAGATTTGGCCAAGAAAATGAAATGAGAGCCTCGATTGAAAAATTCACATATTATATTATTGTTGTTGTGTGACTTAATTGTCTGAGAATGATATATTACTCAACATTATGGATCCGAAAATACGTTTGAGGTTTATTATTTTCAGGTTTTATTCCAATATTTATGAAAATTAAAGGACCACCAGGCAGGCCAAGACCCCAGCTAAACTTCTTTAACAACTCTTTTTGTGTACTTGGACTGGTTGATGAAAATATCATTGTCTAGTTGCTTGACTTGCAGTTCAAGAAAGAAGGTCAATTCTCCTATAATGATCATTTCAAACTTTTCATGCATTAACTTGGAGAGAATTTCTTACACAATTTTGGATTAATAGCGTCAAAGATAATATTATAACATAGATTTGAACAAGTAGAGTGTTCACCTTTGATGAACTTAAATAAAGTTTTGTCTCAATCAGAAACTTAAACAATGTATCATACCAAGCTCGATGAGCTTTCATTAGACCACATAATGTTTTATCTAGTTTTAACACATTATCAGGATGTACATGATTAATAAAATCATGTGGTTGTTCAACATATACTTCTTCAATGTGCGTTAATTATTGTGTACTATGAAACGAAAGAAGACAAAAGACAACTTGTTTTTGTGTTGACAATCACTACAACTATCTGTTCCATGAATATTTGACCGTTGAAGGAATTCATTTATTCAAAGACATGATTCAAGATCGAAAAAGACTATTGAAGCTCTCTCAATATGTCATCAAATATCTCGAGCACTCTTTAATTATCTATCTTCAAGCTGCTCAATAGCACACACAATATTCATATCTGATCATTTGAGATCAAATTATGTGGTCTTATCAACTCTACCTGTTGAAGCTGCCTAATTGAAGAATTGTATTTGTATTTGTCTTAACCAGTGGTTCAATAGACAATTTTGGTTTTTGTTGTATAGAAGATACTAAGAGTTTCAATTTAGGATTATGATAAGTCCTAAATGAATTGAGTTTGTACAAGCAGTTGTATAAATCAAAATCTTTTAGTGGATTTTTTCTTTGAGTGGAAGAAAGGGAGGCGTAAAAGATATTGCCTTCAAACTTCCATTTACCTTGTGTTCTTTATTTTCAGTCATTTAACTTTTGTATATTTTCATATATTTTTCTGGTATTTGTGTTAAAAGATTGTTTCATTGAATATATATATCATATCATTATCCAGCCAAACCTTTTCGCACTTGAGAAACCATTTTTAATATCTAGATGCATCTATCTAGTCTAGAAATAAATATTCACAACAAATAAGTGTTATGACCAGCTCAAGTTTTAAAGAAAATTTTAAAGAATTTATTCACCCCTATCAAACTCTATCTTTGATACTAACATAATCCTCATTACACCAAAAGGAGAAAGCAAAATTGGTGCAAAAATCTCTGACCGGTGAAGAAAAATTGACCAATCTTATTAAAAATATATCAGGAAATAAAAAATCATGATGACAACCATGAAAATTAGTAGTCTCAATCATCTTCAAGATCTTATAGAATCTTTTACAAATCTAAAAGTCGTAGATCTGAAAATGAACATAATTGGGGCGTTAATCCCTGATTACCCCTAGGAACATTTCCCAAGAACCACCAATAGGGGAAAGTGTGGATCTCATAATACCAACATAGGAGAAAACCACACTATCTTCCAAGTCGGAGGGGAATCATACTTAGCGGGAACTCAATTAGGAAGAAATCAAATTCACTCTCATCAAACACTCTATGGGAAGACTGTTTTAAAACTCGTACATCTTTACGAAGTTATGCTCAATCTTGATGTACTGGATTTCAAAAACATATAAGATCTCATAGATAATTGAACATCAGCTATGAGAAGCGCGCCAGGAACACTTGATCTCGATAAAGAATGAATCGTTAAATTTTTAGAAATGAGTCTTGTGAGATCAGGCAAAAGCACTTGGGACATTACTTCGACATGAAACAAATAGTCAATCATAGCCAGAGAATCTATTAGTGAGATAGCCGGAAAAATGGTCACCCTATTTAAGGCACAATTTATAGGGGTGGATTATTTCAAAAGTCAATATATAGAAAAGAAAAATAAATATATTCAAGCTTGTATAGTCTTGAATTAAATGACATTTGGTTAGAAAAACCTTTTTTTGTAAAGGAAAATTAGCAGAATAGCGTCATTTGGCATTATTACAAAAAAACTACAAAATATTAAAAGATATTAACAAATGTACTCCATTATGTTGCAGAGAAAATGATATTCTAACAATTGGAAGTAAATAAGAAAAGCAGAAGATGAAGAATTTTAGATCCAATCCTCATGCTATAAGTATGAAAAGTGGAAGTAGTTCTTGTAAAACAAGAACAATATGGTCTAGAAAAAGCTATATCTTAAAAATCTGAACAAAAAAGTGGATCATCACGAGGTAGAATGTCATCCAAATCGTCAAACTCGTCTTGAATCACAAGACGAACACCAACAAGAAAAAATTTCAGAAGAGCTCACACCAGAGCTAATAAAAGTTATAAAGATTGTAACTGCTGGACATGTGGAGCAAGATGTCACATTTTGACCAACTGTTCAGAAGTCCGGCCAGCTGATGAAGAGCCCAGCTGACCAGTTCAACTGAATTAGTGAAATCAGTTCAGCTGACGAGCCAACTGTTATCACCACACCAGTTCAAAAATCAGTTCAACTGATCAATTTAGAACATCAGTTAGGAATAAATCAGTTTGCAGAACACGACAAGCTTATCTAAGTGGAATCCAGCTGTGCACAACAATATAAAAGCAATTGTACGATCAAAGTACAATAGTGAACGTTGCAGCAGAGCTTAAAGCCAAGAAAGAATTCAAACTGCAACGGACATATTTGATGAGTCTTGATGTACGGTCACGAAGCCTCTATAAATACAAGATCAAGACCATTAACAAATAATTGTGAAGATCAGAAAAGAAAAAAAATAGGGCATGCCAACTACTTAGCCTAGAAGAAAAATTCTCAGTGTGTGAGAACACTTTCGTGTTGTATTCATATATCAGTTCTCACACACTACACACCATCACTCACATATACAGAGAAGAAGCTTATTGAATAGCTGAGTGAGTTTTGCACAAAGATGTTAAATTTGTGTGTGTAGTCTTTGACACATAGACGTTAAACAAGTGTTGGCTGGAAGGTGTTGTCTTCAGTCTAGGCTAGCAGTTCAGTTAGGCAGTGGTGTAAGTCATAAGCTGAGTGGGTTTGTACATGGTGTTGTATAAATTTTTCTAGTGGAACCTACCCGAGGTGGTAGAAGGGGTGACGTAGGAGCAGTTGAAATATCCGAACATCCATAAATATATCTTGCGTACTTAACTGTTTAACTATTGTTTTCAAACTAATTTGACCAGTTCAAGCTGTTATCAGTTCAGTCCTCACCATAACTGAACTGATATATGCAAGAACTGATCTCCTTTATATTAGTTAATCAGTTTACACAAGTTAAAAGCTTTAAACTGATTAGCTTTCTTAACAAATGATTATTTCGAGTATTTTTCGCATGGTTTATAACCTAACTCGATCTAATTCATCGGTTTTTACATTCTTAGAACACGAGCTATTGCAGTTCATTAAGAATATTGTGTTTAAAGCACATTCAAAGGTGCCCGAACTGATAAGCAGAAATCATAATCAAATGTGTAGGATAAACACCTCGGTAGCGGACATCTTGTTAGGAAACAATTTCTTAGAAATATTTAACCCATATACACAATAAAAATATACTAGAAGATTAGTGTTCACAACATCATGTGATCACAAAATCATAGACCTGAGACTAAGATATGTATTTTACAAAAAAAAATTCATTCAAGTTTTGCAGCAAGCGTGATGTTGAATAAAACTTCTACACTCAAAAATAAAGGATTCTAGAAGGATTGGAGAAACAATTATCGAAATAAGAACAAAGCAAAACCTCCAACTAAAGGAAATGGAATTCATCAAGATAGATTCACACCAGAAAGATGTAGAGCTTGAATCAAAAGTATCCTTAGAATATTGGTGTGCTGTCATTGAACCACCAAACTTAAATTCCTATCATCTAAGTAAAATGAGTGTAATGGTGAGTAGAGTCGAATCCATAGGTAACGGGAGATTTATTTCTTTCGAGGAAAGACAATTAATATGGGGGTTTTGTTTTATAAAAACTAAATATAATATATATTAGAAATAATTTAACATGCTGGAAGAGATAACTAATCAAGAGCAATAACTAATTAAATATAAAATTTAATGTTACCAAGCTCTGATTCAAGGAGATTCCACTATTCAATTGTATCACTGTTTATCGGCTAACATATTATTTATTCATGTAGTTACAAGTAATTAACCTTAGAATTATAAGAATAGCCGCTAAAATCCTAGTGTTTTCCTAATTTAATTGACCAAACCCAACATCCAATCAAAACTTATTCATAACTAACTGGGCACTATAGTGTTCCATATTAATTAAAAATAACATTTTCGTTCTGTGAAAACAGTTAATCCTAAAATCTAACAACCGAAATAGCTGCAATCGATAGATCCAATTTCGTTGATTTATTTATATTACATATTTTATAATAGCATAACACATCTAATCTAGTGTTACTCATGTTCCGATCGTTCATGACAGTTACAGATCACTGAATTCATGGATAACAATAGAAAATTATATATCGAATTAAATTATCAGATTAATCAACATACAACTTTCACATAAATAAATCATAAACCAACAAATACTTGAACAAACAAGAATATTATATTGAAGTGCAAAATGCCTCACGGTGATAAATTGAAGTAGGAAAAATATCTCTTGAATCAGAAATAAAAACTTAGCCTAGAGTTGTAGAGAGAAGATGAGAAATTCTTGCACCTTCTTCTTGTTCTTCACGTTGAAGAGAATGAGGGAGAAAAGAGTGGAATTCTATTTTTTTTCAATTGTTTGCGCCTCCTTTTATTCTTCATGTATAGATGGTTAATTGGGCCAAAGGAAAAAGCACATTAACTAAAAGAAAACCTAATGTTTGAAATATCTAGAAAGGGGAAAACTCTATCTAATATCTATTTACCTCAATAACAACTTCTCTCTTCAAGAATTATTTTTAAGTCAAAATCCATAATTAGAACTCTAAAATTTGGCATAATCTTCACAAATTTCGAGATTCACTCCTTGAATTTTTACCAGCTTTTGTTTCATATACAGCAGAAGAATAGTCACAAAGCGTGATCACGCCTTGTGGAAAATCCACTTCTGAATTTTTTTTGCTTCAAGTATTTCAAAAAGTTCATATTGGCAACTTTAAATGTGATATAAAATCATCTTTCTTAGCTCATATTTATCCCAAGAGCATAAAAATTCAACCTACAACAAAATAACACAAAATTATATCAATTAAGCACGTCGAAAATGACAGGAATGGAAAATATGTCAACAAAAACGCAAACTATTATGAGCCTATCAAATATGTCAAGAGAATGATCAAATAAAATTATAATAAAGATTTCTTGGCGTGGTGGGAAAATAATCAACTCCAAGCCATCCTTAAAATTAAGGAAGGAGAGGAACATGAGTTGGTCATATACAAGTCTACCCCTATTTAAACATAGTTGATAAAAAAAGAAAAAGATATGCATATTATTATCAAACAACATTTGGACCTTGGTTTAATCAAAGTAGGAATATCGTCAAACAAAAGTCCAAATTCTGTGGTAAGAAATCATATTGAGATCAAAATAAACAAACCCAGATTAGTGATTGGTTATCAAGAAATTAATAAAATTATTTAGTTTGATGAGTATTTTATACATATTAAAGATCATTTAATCAGTCATATATGTAATGCTAAAATGTCCTTTAAATTTGATTTTAAGTCCAAATTCAAACATATTCGGAAGAAGGAAGAAAATAAAAAATTCACAGCTTTCTCCACACCACAAAATCATTATATTTGGGAAGTATTATCATTGAGATTGACTAAAGTACCTCAGATATTTCAAAGAAAGATAGATAATTTATTTAAAGATTATCTAGATTTTATATTTGTCTCTATTGATAATATTTTATTAGCATCTAAAGATATGTATGAACATGTTAAACATTTTGATATTTTTTCTAAAGTTTGTAAATAGAAAGGACTAGTCCTATAAGAAAATAAGGCAATCATTGCTACGAGGAAAATTGAATTCCTTGGAGTAAAAATAGTTGAGTCAGGAATAGTTCTGCAATAACACATTGTGAATATGATGCATAATTTCCAAAAATGGTTATTTCTCTAGATGAAGTTGGTATGATATTATACACATATGTTAGTGATCATTGCTGGACGGTAGTTCTTACAAAGTTCACACCAGAAATAGAACAATCATGCAGATATTGCAGTAGACTATTCTCATATGCAGAGGTCATACAATGACACGTCAACGAAAAGGAATTACATGCAGTACAAAGAGCTTTTGAAAAATGACAATTATTTTTTTTGCTAAAAAATTTACCTAGAAATTTGAGAATACACATATTAAAGTTTTTTGAAAAATAGAATTAAATCTAAACGCGATAAGGCTAGAGTATTAAGATGACAAACTTTAATGTCAAAATTATATTTTTGTTATTGTTATTATTAAATCATATGAAAATTTTAGTGCAGATTTTCTAACAAGAGATAGATAATGTTGATGTCGATGTCATCAAGAAAATGTAGAGGTATTTGAGAAAACACCTTGAAATGCTTCAAAATGAGTGCAAAAAGATTGTCCTAAATGCAAAAGTTGTGGGTAAGCTACAACAATTTGATAAGAGCACTCTCTCTTACCGCGTTACAGATTGTTTATAGGCTTAAACTCAGTTATAGTCCATATTGCATAAGTCTATCGTTCAGGCTATTGAGAAATCACCGGCTTATCAAAATTAAAGTTTTTGAGTATAAGGCTCTATAAATGGAGCAGATGATTCAAGTACTTCTAGCACAAGTATTAAATCAGGTTCATCTTTGGATGGGTCGGCCAAAGCAAAAATTGAGGTTCCATATTCTTATCTCAAGTTAACAATGTTGGGATGCAACCAAAGTCCCACATTAGAAGATCTAGAGAAAGATCATGGGTTAATAAAGATGGAATGATATCTCCATTGGTATGATGCCTTTTGGGTGGTTCCAAAAGCAAAACCATGAGGGTTAAAACCCAAAGTGGACAATATCATACCAGTGTGGAGATATCCGGATTCCATTGGTCCTAACAAGTGATATCAGAGCCATGGTCTAGATCGAGCCATGTGGGTAGAATCATCGATACCTAAACGAAAGAGGAGAGGGCTCCCGGTAAAAATCCTTGATTAAACTCTCGGGGTGGTTTATGCTCCCAGTATTCATGTAAGGCATGCGCTCCAACGCAGTAAAGTGGAGTAATCTCGATTGGAGGACGAATAAGGCTTGAGGGGAGGCTCGGACCATCAGAATAATAGTGGAACTTCGTTTGAGGGGAGGATTGTTGGGATGCAACCAAAGTCCCACATTGGAAGATCTAGAGAAAGATCATGGGTTAATAAAGATGGAATGATATCTCCATTGGTATGAGGCCTTTTGGGTGGTTCCAAAAGCAAGACCATGATGGTTAAAACCCAAAGTGGACAATATCATACCAGTGTGGAGATATCCGGATTTCATTGGTCCTAACAATCAAGTCAACCCTTCATCTCGAGGATTGAAGAGGGAGAGATCAACCTTAGACCTCATAAACACAAGAGAAAGTCTAAGGTTGATACTAATGAGTTTGTAATTTCTCTATTTCAGATATACCAATAGAATTTGGAGAAATTTAAAACTAGAGCAGGAATCAACACATCAACAAGTCGGGTTGATATAGAAGGAAAATATCTAAGAATTTGAATGAAACCCAATACCCATCCTAAGGAGGTCAAGTCATCGTATAAATTTGGGGCTCTTATCTTGGTCTATAACATAACTCTGTTTCCTAGAGATACCATCCCTACGAAAATGGATCAAGAAAGATGTTTATGAAACATGGACGGATAATGACTATTTGTCTATATGGAATGTTCTGGAGCTATACTTCTTTAGTGCAGCACAAGAACCGGCTGAAAAAAGCTCACGTGAGGCTTTCCATTTCATCAAGCTCGGGAGGCAAGATATGAATGTTCAGAAATTCATTAAGAATCCTTCAGTAAATGAAACACACCTTGTTGATTAATCATTAAATATGACATCTCCATATGACATCTTCACCAAAAAAGCATGTTGAATATGGATTTGTCTCAAAGAGATGGACAAAGTAAAGTTTTCATTCAAATTTTACCATAATTAATTAATGGTTTTTTCTGTTAAATACCATGATAGGGAAAACTAGAGGGTTTGAGAAATAAATATTTGAAAAGAAAAGAAATCTTATATGGAACAATAAGTTATTTGGGACTAAAGAGAGTCGCCAGAAATTCTGTAATATAGGAATATGGTAAGAAGGGATATGTTCAGAATTCTCAAACCAGAAAGAATCAGAATCCAAGAAAGGTTTTTTGACAATAACTGACCGAAAACATCTTGCAGAGATAAGTCAAATTGTGAAGGACCATACAAAAAGCATTTTCCTCGACCTCAAAAACAAAATATTATCTGACAAAAATAAAGAAACGTGGAACGTTTTCATAACCGAACCGATGATCGAACCGACCCACTTTAAAATATCGGTTCAACTGGTCGGACCGGTTCAACCGAACAGTCGAACTGGAACATTGTTATATTATATAACGTAATAATATAATATAATAAATAATATATTTTAAATCCTAAACATCCTATCTATGTATATAAATACAAAAAAACATATTTTTCAATGTTTAAAAAATAAAATAAATTCTAATACTATTAAAATTATATTTTTAACAAAATTCAAAATCCAAATAATCATATGTATAAAAAAAATCAAAAAACTCTGAACCAGTCTAACCGATTTTACTGATAAAGTGGTTTTTGGACAATGTTCGGCGCGAACCCGCGACGCGCTCCGTGTCAAACCAATCTAACTGACCGATCCGATCCGATCCTGAAAACACTAGAAACATGTGATATGTTACTAAATTACCACAAAAACATGACCACTAACTAGTGAAAGACAAAGTTGTACCTATTGTTCACGGAACCTCAAGCGATAAGTCAAAAATAGGTCCTTTGTTGATATAAATAATTGTAAACTTTAGTTCACAAATAAAAAATAATTAAACAATATATATGGAAAAATATAATTTATGTCATTTAATCTTTTGAGACTTTTTTCTCCACATTATTTAATTTTAGCTTTATTCTATTATCTTTTATTTTGATTTTTTTGTAATTTCGTCATTTTTCCACGAGGCACTGATAGTGCTGACACAACATCGAAATAATATTAATGCATGCAGTGTCATATGAACACTTATATTGGAAAAAAATATTTAAATATATTAATCTACACTTAGAGGTAGAAAACGAAACAAAGTTGTGTTAGGTGGTGTCGAAGAAATTTGTGACATCGATCGATTTGGTTTCAACTGTGTGATTAGCCTGTGAAGAGCAGCCCAAAATATGAGGACTAAACCGGGTATTAATCATAATATTTAAGTGCGAATGTGTTCAACTAAAGAAACCATTATATAAGGAATGTTTCAACATTTGAATGTTAAAGCGTACAGGTTCCTAAAAAGACGTCTTCTAATGTTTAATGTTTTCGAATTGCCAATGCCGTGCTCCAGTTCGAGGCGTCGCAACCTTTGTCGACCAAATCATCTAAGGTAGAGCACAAAAACTAGCCTTGGCAAGGATTGAATCCAGGAGAGTGCCCGAGTAAACGAGAATGATGGGTATACTTTTTGTTGTGTCAAATGTAAGAATGCAAAGGAATGAGAATAATGGTTTTTTTTTTTTAATAAATTCGCTTACGTTGTCATGTCGCATGATCACAAATTATCTTATAAATGTTGGTCTCACGTGCGGCAATTTGAGATAATAAATATGAAAATAAAGAATAAATTGGACACCGTTACTAGAAAAACCTCTAAAAATTATTACGGTAAAAACCATGAACAATATGAAAAGAATTTCATTATAATATTTTATGGTGTACAATAACTCGCCATGTTTCCAAAGAGAACACACACTCTTTTAATACAGGAGAATAATCAACTTACAAATATTATAGAACTAAGTACTTAAATGTTATAAGATGAGAGATTATGTGAGACCCCGAAAATAAAATAGTATTGATGACATTTTTGTAAATAAGTTAAAAAATATTCAATTTATTTTGATGGTATTTTCGTAAATAAGTTGAAAAATAATGAATTAATTTTAAGGATAAAATGGTAATTAATGACATATTTTAGTCATATAAAGTCCAAATGATTTGAGATTTGGATATAACCTACAAAACTCAAAAATATAGAAGTTTCATGTTTTGAGTTTTGGAAAATTTGATCGTTTGACTGATCTAAAGGGATATACCGATGTTAAAATATTAAATATTATATATTATAATTTATATTATATTATATTATTTTATTAATATAATATTTAAAAAAAAGAAAAAAAGATTTGAAACATGAGGCGGTGCAATTTAAAATTTCAATTTTCTTTTCGATCGTGCGACTTATCGATTTATCCAATCGACGAACCGACTTCAGTTTTGGGATCTTTGACACGAGGTCTTCGATTTGAGGTATAAATTTTATATTTTTGGTGATATTTGAAATTCATCGATTTTTGGAATAAATCCGATAAATTTTTAAATCATACAGAAATTGAAGAATGTTGAATAATGTATGATTTTAACGAAGAAGAGATGATTATATTGAAGTTATTTTGAATAATTCCCAATTTATTATAATTAGGGAATTATAATCGTTGGATTAAGATTGAAGAATTATTTGTCAGTTGTTATTAATTCTGATTATATATGTAGTAGAATAGCCGACAAGAAACTAAGTTTTGAAGTCGGAATTGAATTATATTATGATTTCAATTTGCTATGAATTTTCAAAGTTTCAAAAGATATTTGAAACTTATATTGTTGATTTTGAATGGTGTTATTGATTGAAATGAATATGTTATTGATGTAGATAGATTATTATACCGATATCTTCAAGCTACATCGACTGGAACAAAGAATTGAGGTATGTTGCGACCGAGTAACATACGAAAGGTATCGGTATCATATGATATATGTTTGATTGATTTGATTGAGAATATATGTCTATATGCCTTATTTGTTGAGTTGATGTGGCATACATGACATGCACGTTGAGCTATGATCCTTGGATACCTATTATGATTGGATTTGATTCTGGGGTTTGTGAACACGATGCTATGTTTGGCATTATGTGGCCCTTAAAGAATAGTCATTAGTGGCCCTGATGATTGATTGAGATTTGGGATTTGATCGCGCTTTGTCGACGCTATCATATGAGTATCCCTGATTGAGGCCGATGAGCCAGCTCGAGCATTGATTTGATAGCGATTCGATTGATTCTGACATGTGCTCAGTGGATGGGCATTTGACTTGATACCTCCACGACATACATGCATTGCATATCATATATCATTGTTTAGATATCTGTGGTATATATTGTGGTTGCTTCAGACTGAGCTTTGCTAACTCAGAGGGGGCTGTTGTTGTCTTTGTATGTGGACAATGACAGGTACTCCGGGATATCAGGAGACCGGAGAGGGTGCTTCTGGAGGGAGTCACAGTTTGAGCTGAGGTTTAGTGGTCTATCCCAGTATATGTATATGTATCTATATACCGGGGCATGTCCAGAGGATATGATTGTTTGTCTGTATTTGGGTTTGATTATGTGTGGGCATATTTTATGATGTGAGATGACATACTATTTTTAGTATTCAAATAAGATGTTTTGGGCTCATTGTAAAGAAAATTTAAACTCGTTTTTCGCTGTAATTAATTAACCCAAATCAGATTGTATTGTAATAACGATTAGGAGTTAAGGGTCCCACAGATTACTAGATGAAAGGATGAAGGAAATGAATTATTGGTGCATCTATTTATAACAGAAATTCATGGTGTGAAACCGCATTTTTTTATTTTTCTTCGTCAACCCTCACTAATGCTTCAATATGTAATTTTCAACAAAGCATGTCTACCACTTAATTCTTTGTCTATCATCAATAATTCTTCTGCCGACAACTGACTCCAACATCTCTAAAGTTTAAACGCAATACATACGCTAGACATGGTAGAAACTCACATGAATAACAAGACCATTGTAGTATATAAGCATATGTGGAAATTATCAATCAAAACCAGCACATACATCACAAGAACGCAAAAACCAGACGCAATCTCACATAATCCTCCAGTTTAATGAATTTGTAGTGCTCAACATATTTGTTTTGTTGAAGGGAAATCAAAAATGCTATCCCTCTTATATTTACGCTTCGTTAAATCAGTCGCAATCTCACATACAGAAGTACATGTCTCAGAAAAAACAAGAAAACTTTGTAAATCGTTAGAGTCAACAAATAAGATAAATAATGCCAAAAATTGTTGGGTTTGGTCCAACTTTCCTCCGGCCCATTACCATGGCCCTTCCCCTTCCAACCCTTTTTTGTGTGTCTGGGCCATAGGGCTTAACTAAACCTCTCTTCTCTTTATTTAACTTGCCGCCTTAGAAAGTTTCTTCTACAACAGATTGTGAGCTGTCGAATTGAGAGAAGAGAGAGCGTGAGACTTGATAGAAAAAAGGTTGTTTCGTGTGCATCCTCCTTCGGTGAGTGAGTGTCTTCGGTGTTCTCTTTGCTTTGTACTATTCTGTGTGTTTCTCTCCCGTTCTGTCACGGGCTAAATCTGTGTGTGTGTGCAACCCGCTGGCCATCTTAGAAAGTGAGAAAGAAGAGCGTGTGTTGAGGGCACTAATCAGTTTTCTTTTGGGAAAAGCTTTGTGGTCTTCACCTTGGTTTACTGTATATTTGGAGAGGCCAAAATCAGTTCGTATGAGCCCCGTTTTATCCTAACATATCATATTGTATTGTTTCTTGTTGTGTTGAAAGTTTCAGGTTGTCCAGCCAGATAAAGAAGATACGGCATCACCCGATGGGCACTCAACAGTGGTATCAGAGCCTTATATGTCGTGTCTTCGTTTTTTGTTCATTGGAATTTGAAATCCTTACTTAGGGTTTCGCTCTGGTAAATTGGCTGGAACCTCTTTTTACTGTTTTCGTAGCGTAACCGCTTGTCGCGGATTTATGTGCTGGGATTTGCTGTTGGTAGAACGCTAGGTTTTATATGCTTGTTGTTTACTGTTGTGTTTTAATTTCCGTGGCTAAAAGTTGCTTCCGTTGTGTTCGTTTTGATCTTGTGTGATTTAAATTTTTTCTATGTGAAAATTTGTTTCTTTTTTTGTTAACTGTTGTGTTTTTTTCAAATGGCTATGATCGGATATAATCTTGAACCTTTTAATGGAAAAACAGATTTTTCAATATGGCAGCAGAAAATGAAAGGTATTTTGGTACAACAAAGAGTTTTTAAAGCGATAGACTTGTCATATCCTGCTGCTGAAACTCCTGAAAAAATGGCTGAAATGGATGAGTTTGCTTATTCATCTATAATTCTGAACTTGTCTGACTCTGTGTTAAGAAAAGTTGGTAAACTAAAATCGGCTAAGGAACTTTGGGAAAAATTAGAAGAACTTTATACTGAAACTTCGTTGCCCAATAAATTGTTTTTGCTTGAGAAATTTTTCCGATTCAAACTTGATTTAAACAAGGACATTGATGAAAACCTTGATATGTTTACCAAATTATTCAAGATATTAAGCAAACAGGAGATAAAAATATTGATGATTACACCCTTATTGTTCTTTTAAATGTCTACCTGATTCTTACAGTGATGTAAAATCTGCTATTAAGTATGGTAGAGATCAGGTAAGTTTAGAAACCGTCGTGAACGGCCTGAAAAGCAAAGAGATAGATTTAAAAACCAATAAGGGTGGTAATAATTCTGGTGAGGTTATGTTTGTTAGAGGAAGGTCTAAAAACATATTTCAGAATCAAAAACCTTCAAACAACCACAACCAATCTTCTGTTAAAAATAGAGGTAAAAGTAAGGCAAGGTCCAAGTCGAGACCAAGAATAGAAAATGCTATAATTGTGGTGAAACTAGTTATTACATTAGAGAGTGTTCTATATCCAAGCAAAACCAAAATCAAGATTTCAAAAATCAGCATAATGACCTTGCTAATATGGCTTCTGGTAGTGAAAACATGGGTGATGTTTTTATTGTGACTCAGGTATGTGATATATCTGTGGTGAATTCTGTGCATTCAAGTTCTTTTTGTGAGAATGAATGGCTAGTTGATTCTGCGTGCACTTTCCACATGTCCCCATTTAAAAATATGTTTTCTAATTATAAAGAAGTGAAGCATGGGTCTGTTTCTATGGCAAATGAAAAATTGTGTCAAGTTGCTGGTCATGGTGATGTATCGCTGAAATTTGATTCTGGTTATGTGTTAACTTTGAAAAATGTGAGGCATGTTCCCGATTTATGTCATAATTTGATTTCATGTGCTGCATTAGAAGATGATGGTTTACATGGTAGATGGGGAAATGGGGTTATGAAAATTATGAAAGGGTCTTTAGTGGTTTTCAAAGCTGCCAAAAAAAGAAACTTGTATGTTTATCATGCTGAATGTGAATCTTTTGTACAAAATTCTGTGAATGTTGTCTTAAGTGACAAAACTGATTTGTGGCACAAAAGATTAGGTAACGTGAGTTCTAAAGGTCTTGAAACCTTGCACAAAGATGGTTATTTTGGTAGTGATAAATTGTCTTGTATGTCATTTTGTGATTCTTGTGTTCTTGGTAAACTGTCCAGAGTTAAGTTTCCAAATTCCCCTATTCCCAAACACTCTGTCACTTCTGAAATACTTGAGTATTTGCATATTGATGTGTGGGGTCCTGCTAGTGTGCCAACGCATGGTGGAAGTCAGTATTTTCTATCTGTTATTGATGATTTTTCAAGAAAAGTTTGGGTGTGTTTAATGAAAAACAAATCTGATGTGTTTGAGAAGTTTGAAAACTGGAAAAACTTGATTGAAAATCAAACAGGTAAGAAAATTAAAATTCTAAGAACTGATAATGGTCTTGAATTTTGTAATCGATTGTTTGACAATTTGTGTGCTGAATCTGGTATTCAAAGACATAGGACAGTCCCTTATACGCCTCAACAAAATGGCGTAGCTGAGCTTATGAATAGAACTTTACTTGAAAGGGTGAGGTGTATGCTTGCAAGTTCTGGAATTTCAAAAAAGTTCTGGGGTGAAGCTGTTTGTGCTGCTGCTTATTTAATAAATAGGTCTCCTTCTGTGCTTTTGAATCGTAAGTGTCCAGAATCTGTGTGGTCTGGTATGCAAATTAATTTTTCAAACTTGAAAGTTTTTGGTTGTTCTGCTTTTGTACATCAGAAAAATGACAAACTTGAATCTAGGTCTTTGAAATGTGTTTTTCTTGGCTATCCTGATGAGGTTAAGGGATATAGATTGTGGTTAAGGGACCAACTTGGTTTTAAAGTGTTAATCAGTAGGGATGTTGTTTTCAATGAGTTTGAATTTCCCTGTTTAGCTGTTCATTTACCTACTCCTGAACCTGCCACTGCTCCAAACAAGGTGGAGCATTTACTTGGTCAGTCATGATTCTGAAAATGTGCAGAATGTTCCTGATGTGAACATTTTACCTGAAAATCTGTCTGAAACTGTTTTTGATAATCAAGTTGATGCTAATGTGCATGAAGAAATTGCTGAAAATATGCCTGAAACTGATCTTAATGATTTGAATGATTATCAATTGGTTAGGGATAGATCTAAAAGAAATATTAGGCAGCCACAACGTTTTGATGATTTTCATATGACTTCTCATGCATTTAGTGTATTTGAGTCAATTGATAATGTTGAACCCAAGTCATATGAAGAAGCTTTAAAATCTGAAAACTCTGTGCAATGGTTAAATGCGATGAATGAAGAAATTAATTCGCTGCAGGTTAACAACACTTGGATTCTTGTACCTAAACTTGAAAATTGTTCTGTTGTGGATTGTAAGTGGTTATTTAAGGTCAAGAATGAATGTGAATCTGTCAGATTTAAAGCTAGGTTAGTGGCTAAGGGCTTTACTCAAGAGGAAGGGATAGATTATACTGAAATATTTGCTCCTGTTGTAAAGTTTACAACTGTGAGAATTATGCTTGCTGTTGTTGCTCAGTTTGATTGGGAGTTAAAACAATTAGATGTTAAAACTGATTTTTTACATGGTGAACTTGATGAAAAAATTTTTATGAGGCAACCGATGGTTTTGTTGATTCTAAGTATCCTGATCATGTTTGTTTGCTAAAGAAATCTTTGTATGTATTGAAGCAATCTCCTAGGCAATGGAACAAAAAATTTGATGAATGCATGCTCTCTATGAATTTTACTAGAAGTAATTATGATCATTGCTTGTATTTCAAACACAATGCTAAAGTTCCTGTTTTCTTGCTTATCTATGTGGATGATATGCTATTGATTAATTCTTGTGTGAAACTATTGATCATGTCAAAAATTGCTTGAGTGCTAAATTTGATATAAAATTCCTAGGAGATGCTAAACGTATTCTTGGCATGAACATTTATAGGGATAGAAAACGTTCTGTCATTTTGTTGAATCAGGATACTTATGTTAAGAAAGTTTTGAGTAAATTTTCCATGTCGGATGCAAAACCAGTCAATGTGCCTTTAGCTGGTCATTTTGTTCTAAGTAAAGAGCAATCTCCTAAAACTGATTTTGATGTTAAAAACATGAAGAATGTGCCATATTCAAATGCTATAGGTTCTATCATGTATTTAATGGTTAGAACGAGGCCTGATATTGCATATTCTGTGAGTTGTTTGAGTAGGTATATGTCTAATCCGAGTGTTTACCATTGGCAAGCTGTCAAATGGTTTTTGAGATATCTGAATGGCTCTGTGAAGCATGGTTTAAAATTTTCAAAGTCTGATGTTAGTGTTAAATTGGTTGGATATGTGGATTCTAACTATGCAAATGATAGGGACAATAGAAAATCAACAACTTCTTATGTGTTTACA
The DNA here is from genome assembly GCF_025594145.1 of Primulina tabacum. Taxonomy (NCBI): domain Eukaryota; kingdom Viridiplantae; phylum Streptophyta; class Magnoliopsida; order Lamiales; family Gesneriaceae; genus Primulina; species Primulina tabacum. Next base: position 6,745,293 of record NC_134555.1, on the reverse strand, counting down.
TTGTGTGGTGCTTGTATTAGCTGGAAATCTCAACTACAACACATTGTTGCTCTTTCAACCACTGAATCTGAGTATGTTGCTGTCACTGAAGCTTTAAAAGAAGCTATTTGGTTGGAAGGTCTTATTTCTGAAATTGGTTTTCTTGGAGGTGAAGTTGTAGTATTTTCTAGTAGCCAGTCTGATATACAACTGTGTAAGAATCATGTTTTTCATGATAGAACTAAACATATTGATGTTAGATTCCACTACATTCGTGATGTGGTTGCAAAAGGCATAGTCTATCTTGAAAAAAATTACTTCTCAATTTAATCTTGCTGATATGGGAACTAAGTGTTTATCAGCTGAAAAATTTATATTTTGTCTAAAAATTTTAAACTTTGATACTTCTGATTGATGTGTTCTGTTTCTGTTCTGTAGTGTAGCTTACTTAGTGTTTGCTACATATTGGTACTTGTACTAACTTTGTGTTTTATGCAAGTGGGGTAATGATGATGGCTGTAGGTGGCTCTCCTGACCAACTGAACCGGTGTTGGGCCAAAAGGTGGAGAAATGTTGGGTTTGGCCCAACTTTCCTCTGACCCATTACCATGGCCCTTCCCCTTCCAACCCTTTTTTGTGTGTCTGGGCTATAGGGCTTAACTAAACCTCTCTTCCCTTTATTTAACTGGCCGCCTTAGAACGGTTCTTCTACAACAGATTGTGAGCTGCCGATTTGAGAGAAGAGAAAGCGTGAGACTTGATAGAAAAAAGGTTGCTTCGTGTGCATCCTTCTTCGGTGACTGAGTGTCTTCGGTGTTCTCTTTGCTTTGTGCTATTCTGTGTGTTTCTCTCTCGTTCTGTCACGGGCTAAATCTGTGTGTGTGTGCAACCTGCTAGCCATCTTAGAAAGTGAGAAAGAAGAGCGTGTGTTGAGGGCACTAATCAGTTTTCTTTTGGGAAAACCTTTGTGGTTTTCACCTTGGTTTACTGTGTATTTGGAGAGACCAAAATCAGTTCGTCTGAGCCACGTTTTATCCTAACATATCATATTGTATTGTTTCTTGTTGTGTTGAAAGTTTTAGGTTGTCAAGCCAAATAAAGAAGATACAGCATCACCCGATGGGCACTCAACAAAATAACTTTACCTTTGGACCGATAACACGTATTTTCTCAAACAGACTCACAAACAAAAATGCTAGAATTGATCTTCCGGAGTATATCCCGCAATCTGATTTACGTCTCAATCAAAACATCGATCAGAAGAGCCTAAACCGTGTTTAAAAATCAAGCCTCAAACATATAAAAATCCCTTGGAAATGATTTCTTTGAACACGTGCAGCTTGGATCAGGACCCATATTAGCTCAGTAATACTATGTGGGATTATGTACCAAGTTCACAATCCACATGTTTCTATATCCGCTCCTACATTATCTTCTGAACAATGAAGTTTCTTATGCAGCAATTCCTGAAGAAAGAGTTGAAAGAAAAGTGAGGTTCTGAATATGAAATTGACATCTAAATATGCATGTTTTATCACCAAATTTTTTAACAATCTGTCACCAACCTTTTACAATTGTAATGACATAATGATAATGAAAATCGCCACACGAAATTGATTCCTGGAACAGGTTCAATAGACTGACTTAGTATATTATCTACAAAAGGATGAAAATGACTAATCTACCTTTAAAAGCTAATAACAATATATTCTAACAATTACGTCCTCGTTTTCATTTTCTTCCCCCCAAACATAATTCTCCTCATTCAATATAATTTTTTTTTACTTTTCTGCTACATCTCAAAATTATTTCTTAATTATATCATAATTTCAAACTACTCCGCTTGCTACGATGGAATATCACTACTTCAAGAACAAGGAATCCTTCCTGGGCAAGGATGAGATACATCTAAGTTTAGCTTATGTTGATCAACTGATACGTATTTAGATTGGAAGAATGTCTGAAAAGTTTGTGTTTGTTGGTCCTCGTCATTGTATTGACAAGTCAACTTTGGAATTACGAAAGAGAAATAGATATTTGTATTCTCAATTTCAAAAATCTCCAACTAGTATTCTCTAAATACTATCAAATTCTCTATTTTTTTATTTTTCATATCAACCATTAAATATATATAAAAAAATTAAACAATTTCATTCTCCATTTTTATACTTTATTGCAACAGTAAATCTCCAAATTTGGAGAACTCATTGGGGCATTTTCAACTCTCTTATACAACAGAGGATTCCTCTGTTATAATGGAGTGAAACTTCTTCATAATGGGGGTAAACTTATCATTTTATAGTCTTTCGATCTCTTCTCTCACTCTAATATCGATGTGAGACAATGTACTCACAACCCAAATTATAGGAGGTTATAGTTTTGCTTGGATATTAATTGAATGAAAAAAAAAATGATATTTTTGTCTATCAAATTAAAATAAAGTTATAGTTGGGGACTTGATAGATCAAATGAGATTCTTATCAAACTCTATTGCAGAAATCAATACCACACAAAACCCTTCCCAGATCAACAAATTTTCAATCTTTGCAGTAAACTTTAGATGGAACATCATCATACACCTCAACGCGAATCGAGATGCAATTCCAACACCAAAACCATGAGGAAAAGAAAAAATTTACAAAGACTAAACCAAAACAAAAACCAAGGTCATTCGATTCGATCACTTGCTAATTGCTAGCGCTATCTAAACAACATTTTTCTTCGTCATCATCATCGCTAATTCCATCAAAAAACGGATCATTAAGAAGATCAGCAGCTGATGGCCTAGCTCTCGGCTGAGCCAAACATTTCTCAATAAATGCTTTCACCTCTGGATCCTTGACTTTATCCATGGCTTGAGGCCTCACACCGGAAGTTACCTTTTTGTATATCTTGGCAACATTGTTACATTCTGTGTAAGGTAATTCAAGAGTCACCATCTCGAGCAAGCACATGCCGAATGAGTATATGTCTATTAGCTCGGTGTAGTTTTCCTCATAGAGTTCTGGTGCCATAAATTCTGGCGTCCCAAGTAATGAGTGAGCTGAGTGGTTCTTCCCAACTATTGCAGCCAAGCCCAAATCGCCAATTTTCACCTATTTAAGTGAAGCAGTGTTGAAGAGTAATTTAGCATCACGTGATTAATTTGAGAGAAATGATTATTTAGCTAAGGGAGAGGACTAATAATGGAAAGCACATAAAATTAAATCTTTTCGGCGAAATAGGAAGCGGCTAAGGAATCACGTGAAAACAGACCACTTACTCTCTTGATCATTAATCAGAGCAGAAGGATAATTTCAATGATACATATGCATTAATGTTTACCATGAATAATGAGATTTCTCGACCTAGTTCTACAAAAAAAGTAACATTAATATCTTGTGCATTTTTTAAAGATAATTTCAATTGTTTCCATACTTCTCCAGCAACCATTTCAATTCCTCATAATCAAAACAAAAGAACCCGAAAACACAGGAAAAACGAGACATGTTAATATATACCTGCCCGATGTTCCCATTAATAAAGACATTGCTACAATTGAGATCCCTGTGAATCACACAAGGCTCATGAGTATGCATATAGTGCAAACCACTAAGAATTTGTTTCGACCACTTCTTCAACGCCTTAATCGAAACTTGCTTGTGTTTCTTCCTGTACTCCCTCAAATTCCCTGATGTACAAACTTCGGTGATAAAGTTCAACGTGTTCCTTTTTTCATCTCTCCAAACCGAGTATAGCACAATGATGTTCTTGTTTTTCAAGGTCTTCAATAACCGAACCTCGGAATATAATCGAGTTATCATGGCTTCATCTCCAGAGAAGTTTCGCAATTTGACCTGGTTCCATGCTACCTCTATCCCTTCTTCTTGGTCAAACGCTCTATAAACTTTTTTCACTGCCCCAGACCCAAGAAGCTCACTATACCTACCATAACGACCCGTAGGGTCGACTTCCACAAAAGGCTCCCTATCTGAATCAGCAAGATCAGAACTCATTCTAGGCATCTACAAAAGATGATTTTTTTAAGTAATATAGCAATTGAACATGATAAAAATAAAAACTTTAAAATACTCATTTATTGATATCAAGAACACGAATTTGTCCAAGAAAATAAATTTCATGATTTCACTCGCATTTCTCGACTTCTTTCGCAATTTATAAGAGGATAGAAAATCAACAATCCCAAATTTGTTCAACTCGCGACAACAGAAACGACTGATCCGTTTATATAAATCGGCATACATTTCACCTAAAACCACATATATTTCTCTACACCGTATCAATCAAAGAATAAACACAGTTCTTCACTATATCCACAATCCAGAAGCAAACCAAACACAAATCCCGTAACCCACAATCCCCATTAAACAAAAGCCTAAGAGACAGCAAAATCTTACCAAAATTTCTAAGCCCTTTTGCGAATCCTCGATTCCGTATGCATGAAGGAAAGCACTGCTATTCTTCGTGCTAAGCATCAAGGCAGGGGAGAGGGGTCAACCCGGGGAGGCCGAGATATTTTATAGTACTAGCTTCGGAGGTTTAGTCGACTGTGGTGCGTAAACCTACAGTGACGAGGTAAAAGCCTAAACCCAGCGTGTATGGAAGGAATCCTATATCGAAAAGGAAAAAAAGGAAAATCGTGTGAAAGTGAAATTTCATTAATTTTCCGAGGAATAATTTTTTATACTGTCTGAAAACGAAATAAATACTAGAAAACAATAAAATTAAATAAGTTGTAAAGGAAAAAGTAAATATTATTTTACTTTTTAGAAATAATTTTCCCTCTCTCCGAAATAAAATAAATACTCAAATTTCATAAATTTAAGAAATCTATAAAATTCTACCAAGAACGAAAGTAAGCTAGTTTGTTTTTACATTTAATTTCATGTGTTTGAAGTTAAAGTAAATTTTTTTTAATGAAACATTATTATTAAATTTTGTGTGACTGATTTTCGACTCGATTCAACTCATATATTGGACACGATTTCGGACAGAGCAATTCATTGTTGTTGTCGGTTGCATGTCAAGTGTTTGATGAAATCCGTTGGAATAATTTTGATTAGTCATATAGCATAAAATTCTTTTGATTTACTGCTAGGATCCAACCTACTCTTTCGTTGGTCACAAGAATTCATTTTTAAGATTTTGTTTTTAGATTCTGTATTGTTTGATTATATGATATCAGTATTGGTCCCACGTTGCAATAATTTGAGATGATAAATATAAAAATAAATAATAAATTAAACATCAAGATTTACGTGAAAAATTTTTAAAAATTAATAGAGTAAAAACCACTAGCATGTTGAAAATAATTTCACTATAATATTTTATGGTAACCACACACTGTGTTTTCAAAGAGAACACACACTCTCTTAAGACAAAAACTTGTGTGAGACGGTCTTATGTGTCGTATTTTGTGAGACGGATCTCTTATTTGGGTCATCCATGAAAAAATATTACTTTTTATGCTAAGAGTATTACTTTCTATTTTGAATATCGATAGGTTTGACTCGTCTCACAGATAAAGATTCGTGAGACCGTCTCATAAGAGACCTACTCCTCTATTAATATAGAAGAACAAACACCTCACAAATATTATAGAACTAAGCACTCAAGTGCTATAAGATGAGAGAAAACTCGATAAAATGATATTTTGAAATGCCAAATGATGCATCTATTGCATCATTACAGTGTGAACCCCTAGTCCGAAATTTCAAATCTACTGTCTAACAAAACATGTTCAAAGTGTTCTTTGATTCATGCATAACAAAATGTGCTACCATCTCATTTAATGCTTACCAAACATATTGTCGACAATCTGGGTTTTTTTTTTTAAATCAAACGATTTTCATATGGTGAAATATAAGTGTGCTCTCGGCTTTCCGGCTGGTTGGCAAGCAAAGTAGTCTTCTAAGAATAAACTTTACAGATCATGTTTGGATCGAATAATTTTGTTTGAGGAATTAATTTGAAAGTTTGAAACAATTCCGATATTTGAAAATTTTGAATTACCTTGTTTCACTAGAGTAAAAATTCAATAATTTGAAGTCGAAATTATTTAAATCTTGGTAAATCTCTATATATTAGTTAAAATCATGAATATTATTAGTTTAGTCAGATTGTAAGTTTTTTTGACAGATTTATTAAATTATAAAAGTAATTTTTTTTTTAATTTTACGTAAAACAATCGCGACGAATTTATTAAAAAACCGTCGCTAATCAAAACTCGTCGCTAAGTAGCGATGGTTTAATCAAAACCCGTCGCTGATTTAGACAATTAGCGACGGTTTATGATATGGTTTCCGTCGCTAGTTTTGTGTAAACCGTCGTTAAACCGTTGTCTTTGAACGCACTTTCAACAACACACTCAGTTACAACAGTTTTAAAATGGTCTACGAAAAATCCGTTGTCGTTTAGCGTTTTTCTTGTAATGACAATTTGATTAACTTTGTTCTTGTAATTTGAACTCTAAATCCACCTAATACTTGAATCCAAATGTTGTCTAGAATATTCTTGCAGAAACGCTGAAGGACGACCCTTCGCCGAGATGTTTTGATGAAGAAACTTGGAATTTGTATGTTTTTCTAAATTTGAACTTTTACCTTTTCACAAATATTAGTCATTGGTTCTCAACCAGTGCGTGTGAGCCCATTTTCATTTGTTCTTCATATATGTAATGTGAGTGATGATCCATTCCATCTTCTTGTCCAGTTTGATGCGATAAAATTACTTCTACTGAGTATATTTAAAATTACTGATCATTCAATTGTTGGGATCTCGTTTTTCTCGTGTTCAAATCACAGCAGAAGTTTAAAATTTTTTATTTTATTTGACAATCAAAATATTTGGACACTCGTATGGTTTAAACGAAAAAAACATACATAAGATGTTTAGTACTATATATTTAGTGAATTTTCACTTAGCTCCAACTACGCCGATATAAGCGAACATAGCTCTTGTTCTAAATCTCACGTACGTTCTTCAAGTCTCCTTCTTTGATCTTCGAATCAGGTCCACGACCAGATTACTTGTTCTTCTTCTAAATAACACTAGAATATTTAGAAGAAATTTTTACGTTAAGATCAAAAACTCGAGAGGCGGCTCAAACCCTAAACTTTCTTTAGGGGTGGCCGAATTCTTGAGAGGATAGGGAAGGAATTTTCGAAATTTACAAGTGTGGAGACTAGGGTTTGTGGCCTCTCTACTATCTTTTATATTTAAGTCATGACCTAATTTTCATAATTAACATTAATGGATTTGATTAATTAATTAGACTAGTCCAACTAGTTTAATTAATTAATCAAAATCCATTAAGAATTTTAATTATTTAATATGTTAGACTTGTACTCCTACTAGCCCATTAAACACACCTTCCACTATGTTTAATTTAATATTTAATAAGCTCAACTTTTGAGTTTAATAAATTAAATTCTCAAATTTTATAAAATTAACTCTTTGAATTTATTCTCTCGAAATTTTAAATATCATAAATTCAACTCCTTGAATTTACTCTCATAAATTCAACTCATTGAATTTATTTTCTCAAAATTTAATTATCATAAATTCAACTTCTTGAATTTATGATATTATAATTTTATATAAATTCAACTCCTTGAATTCATTCTCTCAACGAGAACAAATGATCTGGTGATTGTGTGACCTCAATGGTTCAGGGATACAGCTAGCCGTGGGTTCAGAACTCTTTGTGATTCAGGACATTTTCCTTTCACCGGGTTTACCCTAATTCACCACATTCTATGTATCAACAATTGATCATGAGAATGTCAGAAATCATATTTCTAATTAAACCCATCGAATCATGATAAGAGCGTCTAGTAGCATCGTCTCATGATTCTCTACGTATCACTGATAGTGCCTGCAAGAACCAGTCGGTTATAATTAACGTACAGTAAGGTCCCTTCATCTCATATATCCCGATAGAATCTGCAACCATTGGTTCATCGAGGGTTGCATAAGAATTCGATAACTATGTGACACATATTTGAAAATAAATAGTGGCATCACATGTACAATTAGAGAACCTCTTCTCTAACGTACATCTCATACTCCAGCCAAAAATTTCATGCACTATTATTTCATCAGTTCACACATGATATCAACACCCGTAGATGAGCAGTGAATTCTCGACTACAATGAACTGTCTCGTACATGTGTCGCAACTGTACCCAATATCGTTACCTGATGACCCTCCTGGAGTCGGTAAACGAGTCAAAGCATAGCCCTAGCATATAGAGCCTCAGTACTGTCCTGGTTCGTAATGACTAATGGTGTATAATCATAACCACGGTCTTATCCTCTCGATGAATGATAACCACTTGGAAAGTCTTAGGGAGGGTAGTTCAGTATAATCATCATATGACTACCCATCTGCATATTTGGACATCTCTAAGCCCTTACCAAGAAACGCGGTACAGAACATCACATATGCTAGTCTCGAGCTCAAGCAACATTTATCCATGTTTTAGGCGGCTGAATTGACTAGGAATAAATTTAGATTATACAGTGTTTACAAATGAGTTTCAACATCGAATTACGATTCATTTGTATTAAAGTATAATCAAGGTCTTTATCTATGTTGATCACATAGGTATACAGATAAAGAAATAACAAAACATGAAATAATTAATTATATTAAAATAAAAATTGTTTATTACAACTGAGTCAATAAATTCTCTAGCCAACAGTTGGCTTATATGACATCTACTCTAACACCAATGGTGTCGTGCTTCCTGTCAACACCAAAGAAATTGGCAGCAACTGTAGCTTTCTTCTTTGCTGGTGGCTCGTTGTTTGCTATAAGCTTGCTGATGTGATCTCGCTGAAATGGATGAGTCAGGTAAGGGGCTCCAACGGATCAAACCAGTAATTTTTAGTGTTTGAGAGTTTGAGTTAAGATAATGGCTGCAACAACACCCGCAAACAAGAAAGAAACTCGTGAATGGGCGCCGGAGGAGTGTCCGGCGTAGTCACTCGGATGCTTAAGTTAGCAAGTTGAGGATGAACACAAGCAAATATATGAGAGAATATATGTAAATGCTTGAGAATTCAAGAATTCAGAATCCTTTAAATGAGATGTATACCTGGTATTTATAATAGAAAATGGGGTAGGTACCTCGATTTTCGTGCCACCTACTAAGTATGACAAGTCGGCCGCCCATACTATAGCTTCTGATGACTTCTAGGACACTCCAAGCCCAAGTGGTTCTGACAGAATAGACAACATGTATCAATCATACTCGAGTGTGATGCAATACTCGAGGTAGCCCGGGTGATATGGTACCCGGGTATCTGTCTGAGGGCCCGGGCTATTAAGTGATCACCCGGTAAGAGAAGAAGTGCACGGGTCTTCAACGAAAGTGTCCGGCATATTGGCTCTGATATGGGCTATCCAAGTGATAAACCGGGTTAATGATGACCCGGCTCCTTATGGGGGTATCACCACCCATCCCTAAAATAGTCGGACTAAAGTCTTACTCGCTGTCCCGATCAATCACACTTGTACTTTTGTAAAAACATAATTCAGAAGGTATAAGAGTGGGGGCTTCAAATATCCCACAGATGGGACGAGATACCGGGGTCTGATATCACCCTGGCGCAAGATAATATGCCAGAACCTCACATTGCCCGGGCTTTGAATAAGATGTCGGGGCCTCATGTTTCCCGGACTTGGATATTTTGTCGTTTAGTATTCTCGGGCAGTCCAAGGTATGTTATTATGATGCATGCTTTAGCATTAAATTCCCGTTGAAAAACTTTCTGTATTCCTAGGAGTGGATAAGTCTGACGCCTCGATAACCGCATGCGTCATTTCATCTGCCTGCACAACTTCCAAGATTCATCTTGACCATCCGATCAGTTTATATCAACGGTGGAGATTAACTCTCTTCCCTTATATATAGTAGCTCACATATTTTCAAAAAATCACTTGCAAATTAAAACCATCGGCGAAGCCCTTGCAAATTTTTCTCTCAATTTCCGGCGCATAATCTCTCTTACTCCGGCGATCTTCCACCGCTTTCCTCCCCACACTCGTAAGTATTCTCCCTCCAATCTTCTTTAAAAATGTCGAACTCCACTTTTTCTACTTCTGGAACAAATGCGCAAGGCTCTCCTAGTGATGAGTCCACCGCGATGCGCTCCGACTCCTCCCCATCTCCCCCTCATCGTCGCCTCCCTACCCAAACTTCCAAAAAACCAACAGCTCTTCAAATCAAACCCTCCTCTTCCAAACCCTCCTTCTCTGGCACCTCTCGCGTTCTGAAAAAAGACAAGGGTAAGGGCAAAGCCCGAGCTTCCGACCCTCCATCCACCGAGGCCTCGAGGGTTCTCTGATTCTCCTCTATGAGCAGCACTCTGCGCTCGGGGGCAGACGAGGAACTCCGGGTTCTGGGCTCCATCCCCTCTTCCTTCTCTATTCTCATACCCGGCCCCTCTGATCGGGCTGGCCATCCTCCTCCCAGGTATACTACTTTCTTCCGGGACCAAGTTAGAAATGGTCTCCGGTTTCCTATCCCTCATTTCTATATTGCAGTCGCCAAGTTTTTTGGCGTGCCCGTCAACCAACTCCACCTCAATTCCTTCCGTATAATGGCTTCGGTCTTCGTTCTTTTTGGGATGAACAATCTTGTCATCAACCCCATCATCCTCCACTATTTTTTCTCTTGCAGACTCGGAAACAATGCCTTCTCCCTGACTGCCCGCCTTAACTCCCAATTCCTTGATGATATTCCTTCTTCCCAGAAGGGGTGGAAAGGACGATTCTTTTATATTCAACTCCCGGGTCCTCTTTCCTGTCTGACCGGGTTTCTTCCTTCCCTTCCTTCACAACCTGCCCTTCCCAGGTCTTACAAATTCGAGGAATTTTATACCCGAAGCCAAGATTTGGTGGAGGGCAAAAAATTCTCCTCCTCTGTTCTTATTTCAAATGAGAACTTGATTGCCTATGGGTTGAGTGCCAGGGCTGAGGACCCTCTGGACCGGGTGATTGACGAGGTTGCTTACTCGGGCGCTCAACCCGGTAGTTCTTGATATCCTGGTCTTGTTTTCAAAGCTTATTAATACTTGCCAATTGTACTGACCTTTCTTTTTATTTCTGTACAGATAACTCAAAAATGTAGGAGGCCTTCGCCAAGAAATGGACGGCTGAAAAGGAGGCTAAAGAGAAGAAGCTGGCAGCCCGGATAGCTGCGGCTGAGAAGAAAAAATAGGCCGAGGAGGCGGCCCGGCAAGTTGAGTTGACTTGGGCCGAGACTCAACAGGAAGAGGAGGCGACCCGAGATGAATCCCGAGAGGATTCTGAAGACCACGTCCCTCTCACCCGGAGGAAACGAAAGGCTGTCACAAGCCCGGAGCTGATCCTGGTCGAGGGTAATCAGGAGGGGGGCCAGGGTTCGTCTCAAGCAGCTCAATCAACCACCCCTCCTCGTCAACAATCCAACCAACAGCCCCTCCTAACCGAGCAGCCTCCCCGGGTCAACATTGTTGAGGAAGGATCCTCGGCAACGGGGCTTAAGATCTTTAAACAGCTCCTGACTCTTGATGAGGAGGCTTGCTTGAAGAACTCCCGGCCTGCTACCTAAATCTTCGAAGGATCGAACAAGCTCTTGGCGGTAAGCTTTTCTACTTTTCTTTCTTGCTCGATTATTATTTATCTTTTACTAACTTGCTTTTGGACAGGCTGCTCAACTGATGATCTCGGCCTTCGAGGAGGTTGCTGCGGCTGCCATCATTTTCACTAATCGAGCCCGGCAATTCCAAGATACTCGATCAAAACTTCAAGAGGAATTGTCTCGGGCTCGAGCCATTTACGAGGAAGAAGTGGCTAGCTTGCGCTCGGCCCTGGACAAAGCCCGAGATGACATCAATGAAGGCCTTGTTCGGGAGGAAAACCTGTGAGGTACCCAGTCTGTCTCAGAATCGAGGAACCATTCTCTTTCCGAGCAGGTAGAGGTGCAATTATTTCGGGCCGAGAAAGCCAAGAGCGCCTTGGTCCTGGCTGAGTATAACAAAGACAAATGGCAGGCCTCCTTCCTTCAATCTCCCGAGTTCAAGAAAGCCGTTGAAGACCGGGCTTATCCCCTTTTCCAGACCGGTTTTGAAAAGTGCAGGGAACAATTTGAAGAGGCAGGGCTTTTACCTGAGGATAGGGGAGATTCTCCGGACTTTGGACGTGCTATAGCATCCCTTCCAAAGGATGGGGAAGAAGAGAAGAAGGAGGCTCCAGAAGAACAGCCAAAGTCCGAGCCCGTAGATATAGATTAGGATTGTACTCTCTTTTTTACCTTTTTCTTGTAATTCCTGCCTTCGGGCTTTTTAATGAATTTTTTAATTTCCTTCAACTGCTCTTAATAATATTCTGATAAGTCTTCAAGAAACCCGGGTAATATAATTGCTTATATGCGAAATACTCAGAAAATTTTCTAAGTGTTAAGAATTAACCGGTAACTTCAAATAAGTAGTCGGGATTCCGGTTCATATAATAAATAAAGAATCACATACTTCAAGAAACAACCGAGATGTAGAAAATTTAAACATGGGCTTAAAGCTCTTGAATGTTTATAACTAAAATGAGAAAACTGAGCAAGAGAGCATATCTCGGGATTTAGACTGATCGAGGTGTGGTGCCCCGAGCCAGGGTGTAGTGCCGTGGGCATTTTAAGAACCAAGTTACGGAGCCTTGGCCCGGGGAGCATGTCCCGGGACTTGGGAATGGTCGAGGTGTGGTTCCCCGAGCCAGGGTGTAGTGCCCTGGGCTTTGTAAGAACCAAAGTACGGAGCCTTGGGCCAGGGAGCATGTCCCGGGACTTGGGAATGGTCGAGGTGTGGTTCCCCGAGCCAGGGTGTAGTGCCCTGGGCTTTGTAAGAACCAAGGTACGGAGCCTTGGGCCGGGGAGCATGTCCCGGGACTTGGGAATGGTCGAGGTGTGGTTCCCCGAGCCAGGGTGTAGTGCCCTGGGCTTTGTAAGAACCAAGTTACGGAGCCTTGGGCCGGGAAGCATGTCCCGGGACTTGGGAATGGTCGAGGTGTGGTTCCCCGAGCCAGGGTGTAGTGCCCTGGGCTTTTTAAGTAACCGAGGCTTTGTCCCTCCCGGGTTAAGATACAAGAAACATACATAACACTTTTTTCTGAGAAAAATAGATCTTTCATTATATCTTTCATCAAATAATTACATCTGTTAAGCATAATAATTCTTTAAATTAAATATATTTCAGGGCCTTTTGAGAGAACGTCCTTGGAAATCTTTTAGATAAAAAGATCCCGAGCTGACCCTCCGGATGATTTTATAAGGTCCTTTCCATCGAGCTTCCAGCTTCCCAACATCCCCGGCAGGATTGACTTTCTTCATGACTAGATCTCCTACTTGGAAGTCTCTGATCCGGACCTTCCTGTTATATGATTTCATAACTCAGCTCCGGTATGTTTCCATTCGAATAAATGCTCGATCTCTCTTCTATTCTACCAAGTCCAGCTCCATGGCTCGGCTTTGATCATTGTCATCCGGGTAAGAATCTACCCGAGAAGAGGTTTTCCCTATTTCAACTGGGAGGACTGCTTCAGAACCGTATACCAAGTTGAAGGGAGTTTTTTGAGTTGGTGTTCGGGGAGTTCTTCTGTACGCCCAGAGAACACTGGGTAATTCTTCCACCCAGTCCTTTCCTTTGCCTTGTAGCCTGGTCTTCAGTGCTTGTACAATAATTCTATTCACAACTTCTGTTTGGCCATTAGCTTGAGGATAGGCAACAGAGGTGAAAGACTGAGTGATCTTCATTTCCTGACACCAGGATGTAATCTCTTTGCCCTAAAACTGTCTTCCATTATCTGAGATCAGTCTTCTGGATACTCCAAATCGGCATACTATGTTCTTCCACAGAAATTTCAAAACTTTCTGCTCAGTGATCTTGGCCAAGGGCTCAGCTTCCACCCATTTAGAAAAATAATCTACAATCACCAGTGAGAATTTTTTCTGAGCCCGGACAATTGAGAAGGGACCCACAATATCCATGCCCCACTGATCAAAGGGGCAAGATGCCCAAATAGGCTTCTTAAGAGTGGTCGGGCTATGTTGAAAATTTGAGTGGTGTTCACAAGCCTGGACCACTCGCGCAGAATCTTGGCTAAGAGTTGGCCACCAGAACCTGACAAGCATTGTCTTTCGGGCCAAAGATATTCCTCCGAGATGCTCAGCACAACATTCTTTATGGATCTCCCGGAGGACATAATCCACTTCTCCTCAGATAAGCATTTTAATAGAGGCCCCTGAAATGATCTCCTGTACAAGACATTATTTAAGAGAACAAACCTAAGAGCTTGTCTCTTAATCTTTTGAGATCGGGCTTTGTCCTCGGATAGTTCATTATTTATAATGAAGTTGATCAGTAGTGTCATCCAGAAGTCCTCGGGCACTGGTAATATTTCTTCCTCGGCGGAAAGGACCAACCGAGAAACATGCAAGACTTCCCGGGTGCTGACTTCTGACAAAGAAGAAGCTATTTTCACCAGAGCATCTGCCTCTCCATTCTCCTCCCGGGATATTTGTTCAATACTCCAATCCACAAATATTTCCGCTTGGGCTTGAATGAGCTGTAAATATTTGAGCATCTTGTCATCCTTAGCTTCATAAACGCCCTTTATCTGTTGAGTGATTAGCTGTGAATCAGAGTACAGAATAATCCGGGATGCTCCAACCTCCCGGGCAGCTCGGATACCAGCAAGAACAGCTTCATACTCGGCCTCATTATTGCTAATTTAATCTTTTCTCCCATGGGAGATATTATTACAACCCCTACTCCACACCCAGCAAAGCTAGATGCCCCATCCACAAAAACTCTCCATACTTCCTCTTCGTTGGGCTGAACCATTTCAGATAAAAAATCTAACAAGGCTTGTGCTTTGATGGCAACCCGGGGCTTATATTCAATGTCATACTCGCCCAATTCCAATGTCCACTTGATCATCCGTCCGAACACTTCTGAGTGAGTCATAATCCTCCCAAGAGGACTATTGGTGAGAACAACAATTTGATGCGACAGAAAGTAAGGTCACAGCTTTCGGACGGCCATGATCAAGGCCAAAGCGATCCTCTACTTCTCGGGGCCTCTTAGAGCATGGCTGACATAATAGACAGGCTTTTGATCAGAGCCTTCTTCTTTTATCAGAACTGAGCTGACAGCATACTCTGTAGTAAATAGATAAACGAATAGTTTCTCCCCGGGCTCCGGCTTCACCAATACAGGAAGCTCTGCAAGATGGATCTTCAAGTCCTAGAAGGCCTGTTCACACTTCTCATCCCACCCGAATTGTTGGGCCTTCCTTAGGACCTGAAAGAAAGGATAACTCTTGTGTGCTGACCAGGATTTAAATCGAGAAAGAGAAGCAATCCTCCCGGTCAGCTTCTGTACTTCTTTGACAGATTGGGGAAATGACATGCATAACACATATTTGACTTTCTCCTGATTCACCTCAATCCCCCGATCTGTCACTATGAATCCCAAGAACTTGCCAGTCTTTACGCCAAAAATACACTTGGTAGGGTTAAGCTTGATCTCGTAATGCATCAGAGCGGCAAAAGTTTCCTCCAAATCAGTAATGAAATCCGCAACCTCTTTAGACTTGCCCAAAATATCATCCACATACATGGTTCGCCGGAACGGTTGCGGTGCTTGGAACGGCAACTAGCGTTCCAGTTCCAATATTATGTTGCGGAACGGTTGCGGAACGCTTGTATAAAAAATTAATAAATTCAAAAAATTGGTAAAAAATTTTAAATATAAATTACATCATACTAAAAAATAAAATATATGAAGTTATTACAAATTAATATATCAATACAAAACTATTTTACAATAATAGCACAATAAGAAATACACACTAAAAATTATAACATACCAAAGCTAATACCATGAAGAGTGACGCGGAGGAGCGAAATCATTGTTATATTCTTCATCAGTATCTCGTAGATTAAATTGATTTCGAACATTTGGATATTGATGTGATTGTCCATAGGGATATTGATTAGATTGAGATGACGAAAGATCATTAGAATGAGATGACTGATTTTGTAATAGTGTTTCGTCACGATGATTATAGTATCTGAATCCACGATACACAGTAGAACTATCAGCTGTACTTGAAGATCTATACTCAGGACCATGACGTCCAACACCACGCCATATAGATGATGAAGATTCATTGTATCTATCACCAATATATTGAGACGACCCATAATCAAATCCACGATGTCTAATTCCTTGTGTACCAGATGTTGAAAAATCAAATGATCTATCAAAAAAATCGTGTCTAGAATTATAATTACCCTGATATCCATATCCACCTGATTGATATGCTGTCGGATCATACCCAACATGCTGAGAGTCACAATTGTAACTCATCGATCCATAATTATCTGTCATTTGAATTTGTCGATTTCCCCTGAATCGAAGACATCTTATATGTTCTTCGACACCCATGTATGGTTGAGTAGAATTAGCTGAATGTTCTTTATCACTAGCACTAGAGAATTCTGATAAACTTTCCAAGAAACGACGTTGTTCCTCAATTCCAGGACGGTAACCATGATCAGTATCTTGTGTTGCATAATAATTTTGATAAACTTCGGGCCACTTTTGGCTCGTCTTCCCTAATGATTTGAACAAAACTCAAAACATGAAAGTTATAGCCTTATATCTTATCTTTCTAATGGAATTGACCTCACAACAATTGGATCAATACACAAGACATTATACTAAAAACCACAACTACTGCCACATTTCCCGTTCCGCTCTGCCGTTTCGTTCCGCATCGCCGTTTAATCGCCGCTAAAACGTCGAAGAACAGCGCTACAAAACAATCATCGCTTTACCATGGAACTTTGGAACGGCGGTCACCGTTCCCGTTCCGCAACGGCCGTTCTGACCGTTTAACGGTCGTTCCGGCGAACCATGTCCACATATATCTCCACATTCCGGTCCAATTGCTTCTCAAAGACTTTGTTCATGAGACGTTGGTAAGTGGCCCCTGCATTCTTCAACCCGAAAGGCATTACAACATAACAAAATGTACCTCTCGAGGTGATGAAGCTGGCTTTGTCTTGATCATTATTGGCCAGGGGGATTTGATGATACCCCTGGTAAGCATCCATGAAACTCAGCAGCTCGAAGTCTGAGGTGGAATCCACCAGTTGGTCAATCCTGGGCAGGGGATAATGGTCTTTGGGACAATCTTTGTTGAGATCACGGAAGTCCACACACATCCTCCACTTCCCGGTGGACTTAGGTACCAACACCACATTCGAGAGCCATGTAGGAAATTGAATTTCCCGAATGTGGCCGGCCTTCATCAGATCTCTCACCTGTTCATTAATAACTTTGTCCTTTTCCGGACCAAAGTGTCTTTTCTTCTGCTTCACCGGGTGAGATCCCGGGAGAATGTTCAAATGATGCTCAGATATCAGGGGTGAGATCCCTGCCAAATCCTGTTGGGACCAGGCAAAAGTATAAATATTAGTTTTCAAACAGTTAATCAAACTAACCTGGGTGGATGCACTGAGATCCCGAGCCACCTGGATTTGCTGGCCTGGTCCGACTTCTATCACCTCCTGCTCTTCCTCAGCCACAAAATGTACTCCCCCCTTCTCCACTACTCCCTCTCCCACTTCATCAACCCTTGCTTTCTTTCCCTCCCTCCTAGTTTTGCTTTGATCAGCCCGGACTGCTTCCACATAGCATTTCCGAGAAGAATGCTGATCTACCCCGGACTTCTCCTACCCGGGCTCCCACAGGAAATTTTATCTTTTGGTGGTAGGTGGATGCCACAGCCCTCATCTCATTCATGGCCGGCCTCCCCAGAATGATGTTATATGATGATGGGGAGTCCACCACAGTGAAAGAGGTCATCACCGTCTTTTTAAGATCTTGGGAGCCCAAAGTTAGTGGCAAGACAATCTCTCCTTCCAGGTAAACCACATGGCCAGCAAAGCCAAAAAAGACGGTCTCCACAGCTTCCAAATGATAACCCTGCAAGTCCATCTACACCAGGGCCTCTTTAAAGATTACATTCATAGAACTGCCCGAGTCAATAAAGACCATCTTGACATCACAGTTGGCCACCTGGGCTTGGATGACAAGGGCATCATTGTGGGGCAGATTTACTCCCTTCAAATCCTCCGGGCCAAAACTAATCACCGCCTCATTCCTCCTCATCCCCTCCACCTCCATGCAATCCCTCATACTCATGGATTTTCTCGCCCGGATAGAGTCACCATCATTGGATCCCCCAGAAATCATTTTGATTACCCTCATAGCCGGGGGTGAACTCTTTTTTCTCTCGTGCTTGGTTTCTCTCCTTCTTTCGGGCTCATTCCTGGGATTACTCCTCAAACCTCCTCCCCTAGAACTGGACTCTGGCTGCCGAGATGTCCAAGGTGGCAATCTCGGTCTCTTGTTGGCTTGACTAGGTCCCGGGGCAGAAGGTAAGGCGTAGTCTCCCTTCAACATATTGCAGTCCTCAGTGTTGTGATAACATACTTTGTGGAGAGTGCAAAATCCTCGGGATAGTTGATAATCCGGGACCAGATCTCTACTGCATTCCTGAACCTCCCTTTCTCGGGCAATCTTTAGAGGCACATGGTGAGAAAAGTGCCCTGGATTACCCCTCCTTTGTCCTTTCTCCTCGGGCTTAGACAGACGGTCCCCACTCTCCTTCCTTACGGCCTCCCTCTTCTGCTTCTGGGCTTCCTCCATATTGATGTATTTTCTACCCGGGATAATAAGTCCTCGAAGTCTCCGAGCACTTTTTTGGTTAATGACTTGAAAAATTCATCATCCCTCAAGCCTTGGGTGAATGCAGTCGTTTTTGTCTCAGTGACACAAGTAGGAACGTCCAGAGCCACTCTATTAAATCTTCTGATGTAAGCCCTTAGACTTTCCTCCGGGCTCTGTCTGACTTCAAAAAGACTAAAAGCAATCTTCTTGTATTTCTTGCTACTGCTGAAATGGTGTGAAAACACCTTCTGAAAGTCTTTGAAGGAATGGATACTTTGGAGAGCCAATCCCTCGAACCATCTCTGAGCAGAATCGACCAATGTTGTTAAGAACACCTTACACTTGATTCGATCAGTGTAACAATGTAACATGGCCATATTCTCAAACTTGGGCAGGTGTTCCTCGGGATCTGATTGCCATCATAATCTTTTACTTTGGCAGATTTGAAGTTCCTGGGAAGAGGCTCCCGGACAATAATATCAGCAAATGGGCATCCTTTCGCGATTTCCCGGGAAGTACTCCGGCTCTCCAACTGCTCTTCGAATACCTTTATCTTTTGTCTTAGTTCCAACAATTCTTCCGCCACAGTTGGAGATTTGGACCCAGTGCTAGACTCCTCGTCTCCCCTTCTCATCTCCTCCTCTTCCCTCAACTCCTGCTGCTGCTCCTGCTCATTCTCATGTCCTCCCCCACCCCCCCTCAGGTGGTGTAACTTGATGAGAATCTTCTTTCCTGGCCATCGCTTGTTTTACTGCCTCGAATACAATTCTGGCCAATTCCACTGAGACATGGTAATAAGATTGGGTCCGGTGGTATGAACACCACCATGTCCCGAAGTCTGTGCACCATCTCCAGGGGCCCGAGAATTGTCCTGGTTAGTTCTTCTTGTTCGAGCCATATCAACGCCTTAATCTCAAGTTTCCCACAGACGACGCCAATGATGTGATCTCGCTGAAATGGATGAGCCGGGTAAGGGGCTCCAACGGATCAAACCAGTAATTTTTAGTGTTTGGGAGTTTGAGTGAAGATAATGGCTGCAACAACACCTGCAAACAAGAAAGGAACTCGTGAATGGGCACCGGAGGAGTGTCCGGCGTAGCCACTCTGATGCTTAAGTTAGCAGGTTGAGGATAAACACAAGCAAATATATGAGAGAATATATGTAAATGCTTGAGAGTTCAAGAATTCAGAATCCTTTAAATGAGATGCATACATGCTATTTATAGTAGAAAATGGGGTAGATACCTCGATTCCCGTGCCACCTACTAAGTATGACAAGTCGGCCGCCCATACTATAGCTTCTGATGACTTCTAGGACACTCCAAGCCCAAGTGTTTTTGACAGAATAGATAGCCTGTATCAATCATACTCGAGTGTGGTGCAATTCTCGAGGTAGCCCGGGTGATATGGTACTCGGGTATCTATCTGAGGGCCCGGGTTATTGGGTGATCACCCGGTAAGAGAAGAAGTGCCCGGGTCTTCGACGAAAGTGCCCGGAATATTGGCTCTGATCTGGGCTATCCAAGTGATAAACTGGGTTAATGATGACATGGCTCCTTATGGGGGTATCACTTGCATTTGTCATATGTAAATGTTGCTTCTCAACAAGCTAGGATCAAAGCTTGGAATGACTTTGTCAAAGGGCGTTTAACAAAAGAAACATGGGAAGTAATGCAAGTATTATTCATTGATTAACAAGGTCATCAGTTACCCCACTTCATTGTATGCTTTGGAAAAACACTTGGCAGTTCAACATCCCTAGTTTCTTGAAGATTTATGATGTTTTCAAGTAGTGATAATGAAGGCAATATGAGTAAGAGCAAAGAAACAGCTCTTTGAGGGTCATAAAATGGCAAAAGTGGACGTAAGAGGGTAACCACCACGAGCCTTCTCTTTCACATGTCAACCCGATTTGAACAAGGAAACCACTGATATACTAAATGACTGTCTGATCAGATATCTACATCGATACTTAACTATACCTCCACGGGTACACATCAGCATGCAGTCACCTGATTGGGTTAGCCATAATCTGATTCTGCAACTCTCATTTGGCTTCTCATAAATGGCGTCTCGGCATTCTTGAATAAGTGTAATACATTGATTGAGATCCCAAGCTACTAAGCTAAGCGCGAGATATGGAGTTGAGAATTGGTAAATGTAAGGCTCCACCCACCTGCCGAACTGGTACAGTAGCTCGACAAACACTTGCACGGTTTGGTTGATCAAGGGTACACTCTTGAAGAGTCCAAGAAATCCTAACTGCATCGTGGTATCCAAATTAGTGGGGGAATAAATACTTCTTAAGGTTCAGAAAGCTGATGGAGCAATGGTGCTATATTCAATGATACCCCCCGTAAGAGTCTGGGTCACGGATGACCCGGAAAACTAAATGGATAGCCTAGAATCAGAGTCAGTATGAAAATTACTTTCTTCATCAGCCGGGTATGGGGGAGCCAGGGATATTTTCTCCCCGGACAATCAGGAGCTCAGGCTCTCATGCCAGCTCCAGGGAACTTTTTACTCGGGCTACCTCGAGAAGTGTGCCACACTCAAGTATACCAGTATGGGCTACCTTATGCTTGGCAATCATTTCTGTCATGACAACATGGTTTTGTCGTGTCAGAGAATTCATCAGAAGCAGGGTATGGGCAGCCGTTTTACCATACTTAGCAGGTGGGCACTGAAAACAAGATAATCGTGGGATTTTCTTTTATAAATAGCATGTATCAATCTCATTTACAGATTTTAGAACTTTGAATTCTCAAGCACTCACGTATATTCACACATATACAAGTCATTTCACCTTTCTTCTTCACCTGCTGACTTAAGTATTGGAGTGGATACGCCGGACACTCCTACAGCGCCCATTCACGAGTTCATTTCATTGTTTGAAAGTCACGGTAGAAGCCCAAGATCACAGAGATATATTTATCTCACAAGATATATCATTTCCTTACTCATTTTCCTTAAACACTATATCACCATCCGGTTGATCGCCCCGACTTTGCTCACCCGATTTGCCCGGATAACATCATTCACATTTACTAGAAAAAAGAAACAAGAAATCCTTCCATGTCCATAAATAAGTCAAGTGTGTTATGTGTAAAATCATCTACTGTCCTTTCAAAAAAAAATATATCATCTACTGTTGGCCTCATAACTTTCACAATATTATTTTCCGTTAATTAGGATTTAATCCCTAACAATAAACGTAATTTAAGATTCAATTCCCATGTCGGAAAAACTTAGTATCAACTATCTGGTTCCACGTGTTTTTTAATTTCAGTTCCTGGACTTGGAGATTTGAAAATCACAGTTCATACACAATTGAATCTATTGATACTATTATTTGTTAAATTTGTATTTTAATTTGAATCTTGTATGCCCGCATTTGTAATTTTAGTACTGCAGAATGCTTTTTTACTTCAATATCCAAAATAGTTATTGTAATTTTGTACCCAAAAATATCAGTGCATACTCAATCTGAGTAATTTGGTAAGTATACTTATACCATAATTTCAACGATATGTAAATATCGAAATAAATACTGTGACATTGTGTACCCGAAAATTATAGTTACGTATTTAAATTGATTTACTTGGTATTTTAAATTTGTGATATAATTTCAATGATATGTACCTATATTTCTCATTGTAATTTTCATGTCTTACATATTCATAAATAAGGCAAAAACTTGTGTGAGACGGTCTCACGGGTCATATTCTGTGAAATAAGGCAAAAACTTGTGTGAGACGGTCTCACGGGTCATATTCTGGAGACATATATCTTATTTTAGTCATCCATGAAAAATATTACTTTTTATGCTAGGAGTATTAATTTTTATTGTGCATATAAGTAGGATTGACACGTCTCACAGATAAAGATTCGCGAGACCGTCTCACAAGAGACATAATCCATAAATAATACCAAATCTAAATTTATTGATACCTATGAATCTATGATCCCTAAATTTATGTCATCTTTTCAACAATATATACCTATTTTTTACTTATAAAGGTCAAGGAGTTGAAAATTGAAATGTCAAAACATGTGAGTGTTAAGATTGGAACTTGGATCTAACTCAACCCCAAAAACTAGTTCAAGGGGGGAGGATTGTCCAAGCCCATATATACAACTCCCAGGTTATTTATCTAACCGATGTGGGACAATCAACAGTGAGCCGGAAAGTTCAAATTCTAATATATGGTGTTGGGGACTTAATCCTATTTATTATTATTCTAGTTTTTTATGAAGAAATTTCGAATTTTTTTTATGAAGAAATTGTGAAGGAGGGTAAAAAAAGATAGAATGTAGAATATACTCCAAACGACAACAGTATCAATTATTAATACAAAATTTACAAAGGGGGTAACAAGATCCACAGAGGAAGAACAATTAACATCCATGATCACACATTAAACAACTTCGTTCCCTACCTAAGAAGATATCCAATTAAATCAAATATGTTGGCCAAAAACCATAATACCTACAAGATCGATCGACAGGTGAAACGATCAACTGAGTTCACTAGCCATGTGAAAAGCTCAACAGCATCAAACATAAAATAGGCAGGGCTCGATGCTCCATAGTCGTTCATAATCTCAGGATAGCACAGTAGCTGCAAGAAGAATAGCAATGACACTCAAGACCATGCTGGCCACCACAGAAGACTGCCCATTTTGTGGGGGTGTCGGTCCAGGTGCCGTAGAACCATCACCATTGTTCACGACCCGGGGCTTTATGGCAGGAGTTAGAGGAGGCTCTGCGATGTCACCCTCGGTAAGGACTGGATTTGGAGCCTCAGCTGGAGGTAAAGTTGCCATAAGTGGGATAAGGCCTCCCGGCTGGACTGGAGTCATGTACACGGGTAAATCTTTATACCCTAAACATCTGTTTCCTGTAAACCAGACAAAAAAGTTCAATTCAAAGTGGAAGAAACTCTAAAGTGATTGCCATAGTCAAATAAAATAAAATTGGTAAGGCAATAATAAAGGACTTTAAGTATGTACAGTAGGCCATTTTATTAACCTGGGTTATGCGAGAACAAACGCGAGATATACTAACAGAGTCTACTGTATGCGATCTCACATAGATGGGTCCCCACTCAGTTGAGCCAGAGCATGACAGATTCTCTAACAGCAGGAGAAGCAATAACAAGTTTTGCACAGGATCACGATTCGACTGATGTCAAATATTCGCAGAAGGGATCATACATACAAACTCACAATTGCTGTATAATATAATCGCTTTATTTATTTTAACCATTAAACTCTTGAATGCCACGATGATATATACTTTTGTCTATGTCCGTCAATGAATTCAATTTCATTAAAAAAGCCAGAATAATGTTAATCATAATGGTTGTATGCAAATGCTAATGAACATGAAGAAACACAAGCATTTACTAGCAATATATGTATCCGGTATAAATATGATGGATATGAAAAGTGATTTGTTTTCTTGAACTCGAGAAAATGTAACATGATAAAATCACGACCTCTAACAAACAAGAAGAAGAAATATACGCATAAAATGTTGAACTTACTTCTGTATTTAGCAGCGGTACCAGGGTAGTCGGAGATGACACCATTAATCCCCATATAAGAAACATATTGGTTAGTCTCCACGTATGCATCAGAGAAGAAGTCCCATGGTTGAGATACAAACTCGTTTCGGAATAATTGGACATAGACGGGGAGACCAAAGGCCTGCAATGTCGGAACAACATTTGTTTCACCCGTGAGGAAGGCCTGATCGGTTGGAAAGACAGATCTTTTACTAATGACCACAGAGCTAGCAAATTTCTTTATCTCCAAAATAGTTGAGTTCAAAATGTCGCGAACATCCTCGTCAACGTGGTAAACAAGTTCATAATCACTGCTGCTTTTGAACTTCTTTAGCACTGCACTATCGCTAGATTTTATCATGATCTTCTTGCCTGTCTGATTGGTGTAACCAGATTTGCTCAAAGTATCCAAAACTGCATCTGTTACACTTAGTCCCAGGTTCTCAGCTAGATATGCAGCATTCTGCTCGAAGGAATACAAATGAAATGCCATCTTTCTCAGAATTATAGTCAAAACAGAAAAGTTTTCTGCTTAGAGTGGAGAGTCGGAGTTAATTAAATAAGAAAAATAGTAAAAATTGAAGTCATTGTACCCCTCCAAATAAATCAAGTTATAAACCCACAAGAATGATAGTTTACAAACTTAACAAATTCAGATAGGCATGGGCAAAAGAACAAAGACGTTGAGACAGTAGTTATTTTTTGGAAAAAGTCAGGACTCTTCGGCGCATTAAAGTTTCACAAAACATTGTGCACATATTGGCTATGTTAGGAGTGAATGCCTTACAACTTACAAGTCAATCTGTGGCTGTGAATTTGTAAGATTACTGGATGGAACATTATTTATTTAATTAATGATAAATTTATTTCGCATAATCTCTCTATATACTCATCGATAAAGATCTGATATTACTATAGAGTATAGCCTATGTTAAGCATCATTATGGAATACATTGCTTAGCGACTGCATTTTCCAAATTCAACGCGGGTTAATAAAACATCTAATAAGAAGAATATTAACTTGCTCACAAGAGATTATTTTTGTATTTCAAAAATTGAATCCGATAGAAGCGTTAAAACACGGATCCAGATCCAGCACCATTTATTTTATCACACTCACCTCTATGCTGATCAAGACTCCCGATAGAGAAGATGCATTACTTGCAAATGCCAGAAAATCAGACAGCTGCATCAAGTTCCCATCATTCTTGGCTCTTGGATTTCGGAACAGCGAGAAATTTGTGTAAGGATTGAATATAGCAGCTGCAATTCAAAGAAAACATGCCTTTGAGAAAATTCACACATGCGTCCTTCTATGAAAACTAAGACAGGCCGATATCTTTGGATATTCTAGTAACTGATAAATCTTATAATTAGTAGAAGTTAATCCAACTAAAAAGTGGACAATTTTCTTGATGAAGCATCATATGCTCCTTGGATCTCAAATCTGGTGCAAACATCAAACAAAATGATTGCCGTTTTCAAGGTTGTAACTAAGTTCTACCTATTTTCGATTCATGGGAAACATTTACATAACTGACGGTTTGAAAACAACCCACAAGCTAAATAACTTGGTAACTTTTGAAGTCCGCCATCCCGTATGCAAGTATGTATATTATCTCTAGCTAACTTGCAGTGACACTAAATCAGTCACGAGTTCACTTACGCTTCAAGCCCTTGATTTCGCTCCATGTGAGATTATAAGCAAAAATTCCATTCGTAATACCAAGTGCTGGGTTAGTTGTTGCAAAGCTACTGAAGGTCGACTCAGCAACATTTGTCCTGTCTCTGAGGTTGATAGATCCCAAACAGAAAGGTATCCCATCATTCGTTATTTGAACAGGACAATCAAGTATATCTACACCATCTGATACAGCTTTGTTATATGCCTTGTCAGTACAACCAGGATAGTCCCCACTTGCTCCCTCAGATGAGATAATCGAAATATTTGCTGAAATAATGGCAGGGTAAAGCAATGTTATCAATAATGACAGCTCAAAAGTTGCACATGAATTATGCAGAAACCTAGTGAAATCTAAAGGACATTTTCAACTGGATACCAGAGAAATGCAAGTATAAATGCATACCTTGCACTGCAGCACTTTTGCCCGTGTGTGAGAAACAATCTGCAATGAAAAATCCAAACACCAAAAGAGAAAATAATAAGATTGCTAAATTGGGAGATGCAAATTTAATGTTCTAAACAGTACGAGCCACAAGCAACATCGATTTGAAGTTTATTTTGTAAATTCAATTTAATAAATCACAAGAAACATATTTCAAAACATTATTTGCGTAGGGCTTAAAAATCAAGCAAAACAAACAAGAACAAAAATATAGGATAGAGTTGAAGTAGGACCCGAAACTTTAAATTCGATTAAAAGCACAAACCTTAGGTATCGATGGAATTAATGAAGGTTTTAACCTTTTCTAAATTCTTTAACATAAGAGAATCATAAAATATGATCTTTCATAATTCTCACCTAAGCGCCTTCCACAGGTATAGAACTCTATGTGTAGCTGCTAAATGAGCTTAAAATAAGATTTAATCAAGCGCATAACATTTACTAAATAATTACATCTGAAAATAATCAGGAATGAGGGCCATAAATAACTAAATTAGCCCCTGATTGAAATAATTACACATAGTCCATTAATTAAATAGTTTGAATTTCAAACCCAAATCTTTCAATTTTCGAGCTAATTAATTGCACCCATAACATATACTAAATAATTAAATCCGAAAACTTTACAAGAAACAAGCAAGAATGAGAGTCATAAAATAACTTAATTAGGCCATCAATGAAATACATTATTTATTACACAGTTCATGAATTATTTAATTTGAATTTCAAACCCTAACTTTAAATCTCGAGCTCGCTTTATCTCTATGTAAATTGATATTACATGGCATTGATTTCTTCCAATCCAAAAGTATTGAAGTTCTTGAATGGTTGTATATTATTTTTTCCATTGTTCATGGTGCAGATCACATTTACTAAAGTTTCACTCTGTGTCATAATTAGCATCAAGTTGCGGTTCATCAACCCGGAAAATATCAGCTAATCAAAGAATTGTACGAGATAGAAATGGTATGCAATCGAGTCAAGAAGCATATATTGGATTCTAAAATCTCTTTTTTCTATTCGATTTTTTTGGTTTGTTTTACTACCAATTGAAGAATAGGAAAATTGCAGTTCGTCCCAAGTGAAATTGCTAAAAGAGCACAATAAGAAACTTCAAAATAAATCCCCAGTTAGATCAGACAAAATATAAGTGGAGAACCAGGAAAAAAATTGTTTCCAAATAGCTGATCACAATGTATAAGAGATGCACTTCGAAAAGCAGGACCATGGGCCATGATGCAGAAGTTGAGATAGCAGATTATGATCACGTAAAAATTGTCCTAATGTTTAACATGTGAAATTAAGCAAACCAAAAGAATATGGATCTTTTGAGAGTCTTTGCTTAATGCACCTTCTCTTTGAGAACATCACACATTTTATTTGAGACTATTTCTTACCTATGGTAGCAGATGGAGTAATCGGATAGTCAGACAGCACACCATCAACCGAAAATTGGCCGTTGTCAACATAGGAAAGATACTCAGCCACAGGATCGTAGCTGTAATTGTAAGGCAAATATGCATCATTCGCAAAATTGGATGCATAAACTTCGAGACCTGCTTTATGAGCCTCCAGCACGAGAGGGTCAGATTCCAACAAGTATAGACTGTTGTCCACTGGCCATATGTAAGACTTAGGAACAAGAATTCCAGAGGCAAAGGTTTTAATAAATGTAAGATTATTCAAGAAGGAGCCATATGTTTGATTAGTTGAAGGCTCCACATCATCACGCCCCAGAAGTTGAAATATGAGCTTCGGTGGCGGAGTTCTGAATCTCGTTGCAATATTTCTCAGGAAATTCACCTCCGGAGACGAAATATAATTAATGATCAAGCTTCTGGAAAGAGAAATAACAAAGCTTCTCATACTCAGATTACGCTGGCTGAAAAATATATCATGCTGCACAAGGTTTTGATGTGAAGTAACAAAAATTAGAACTTTCAAAATAAAAATAATATAAATTAGGCTTGCAATCAAGAATGATTCAATTTCATCTACCTGAATATTTAACCACAATCCTGGTGGAGCTGTAAGGTTAACCACCTTATCAACTGTAAGCATTGGCATTTGTGTACCATCGAAATTTGGCGGCCGAGAATAAATCCTTTGTACCACTGTCCCATGCATCAAAGAGTCTTTATAAGTTATAACTTCACAACATCTAACTTACAAATCTATTAATTGGTACTTTATTCTTGGCATAATATTTTGGCGTAGAACATAAAAAAAAAATAGCCCAAAACATCAGCAGTAATAAATAGACAATGTAAAACATATAGGTGACTGACTAATCGAACTTACGATTGACAGACGCTAATTCATTAAGGGTGAAATCAACAGAAAACCATCCTTTCATGGAGTTCCCATTAACAGTGTAGGTATTAACACTTTTTGGGTAAACATCTACAATGTCCGAACCATTTTGTAGCATAATATCTGGAAAGCAGATTCCAAATCCATCTTTTGTAAGTTGGACATCACACCATACATGCACATTCGGTAACCCAGTTTGCACCGCAAGTGTATACGCAGAATAACTGGAATCTGGGAGTATCCCAGAAAATCCACCTCTTGCAATGACCAAAGGTTGATCTCCTGCCACAACATAGCCGATACATAAGTTAGTGCAAACTAACATCTATAAGAGGATGATCAAATAGCAAAGATGAGAGACTGGGGAGAACAGAGATTTTACAAGCTGCCACAGCTAGTTTACTAATATACATACTCCCAGTTACCCTGGAACCAAATCCGAATCTTGAAATCATCGATTTTTTAATTTTATTTGTCCATGAAAGAAAGATGCGTTGAATTTTTAATTCGCACACTAACAGAATAATTACATTTCGCAGACAATCCGCCGGACTCCATGAAGACAAGTTTCACTTATCTGACTTGAGGACCCTCCATTTTATGAATCATAGAAAGAGGACATTGGAATCAAAATATGATTATCTGAATTAACGGAATTCGTTAATTTGAAGGTGACTTTTATTCAGGTCGAAATTTATCTGCCTCGGAAAACTATCTATACTAACATAAAAAAATAATTTTCTGAAGCGTCACAAATTTTGTTCCAGTTTCCAATTATAGATGTGACAATGACAAAACTAATGCCCGCATAAAGAAATAAACTTAATATCAACCATTCTCAAGTTGACGGAAAAAAGGATTTATTTATGAAGCAGAAAATGAAGATAAATTTAAAGTCCATGTTTTTTAATCGTACCTATAATGGTGGAAACAAATGGGGCAAAAAAAAAAAAAAACACACACACACACACACACACAAAAGCACACGCACACCAACAACAACAGCAATCGATATATGAATCAAATCCCCAGCTCAACTAACAAATTTCCCCTCGTTTCATCAGAAACAAGAACAAAAACTCCACAAACACCTGGATTCACTCTAGCCTCGCTCCTTCACGTTAAGAGGACAAAAAAATAAAGCTCACATAAACAAAAGGACAGTGACAGACAATGGAGATCTCATACCTCTTAGAGTTTTCCATTTAGATCTCTGAGCAGCAACCAACGCCGCAGAAGAGAAAACCAGGAGAACCGAAAACAAGCAAGCAACTGACCGGAGCTCCCACATTGTCTACGCAACTCCCTCCGGTTAATATCTCCTGCAAAATCCCAGGTGCGACGACTCACCGGAACTTCGGGACACCGTCAACTGCAGAAATCGAAGCAGAACAACGATGATTGGCAGTAAATCTACGGATTCTAGCTCCGACAATGGCAGGAAAAAAAAACAGAGAACAAAAATTCAGGTGGAGGGTTGAAATTTGTTTAATGCCCAGCTTGCACGTTGAGTGGGCTTCTTGAGATCATGGATATGTATTTATTTATTTGTGGAAGTTCTTTGACGATAAAAAAATAATATTTTTAGTATAAAAATTAATATTTTTTTATAAAAATCTAAATAAAACATACATCTTACAAAATACATTAATCTCACGTAAGTTTTTGTCATTATTAAAATAACAAGACTGAGTTGTCAGCGTGTTTTGTCTGAAGCCGCTGCATTTGGCTGCCAGCTGTCCTCTTCCGAGCCGCGGCGCGCTGAATTGGTCAAAAAACGACAATGAATACTCTAAATCTTTTGTTTATTATCTTAATCTAATCTTGTTTATTAATTAATGATCTCCTTTGCATTAAATTGGCAACATTAAATACTTCCCACTGAAACGTTATTGCTCAATTTGGCTTAAGAAGACCAAGACGTTACTTTTGTTGTTTCTAGTATCACCTTGTAATCGTATTTGAATCATCACGTTTGTATGATACTCATAAATAACTTATCAATCAGATATGATATTTTTCAATCGGATTCGAATTTGACTATAAAATACTCTGTGATTGTAATTTTTATTTTTGATACAAGTTAAGCAAGCTATTAAAAATGTTACGAATCTCAATGATCGATGATGACGGGATGCGTTAATTTTTGTCTTATGTAACTCATTGTGGTAAGATGTGTTGTTGCGTTGTTTTAATTTGATTTATCATAGTTTGATAAGTTCATTTATTACTTATATTTTAATATTTACGTTATAAATTTGTTTTTTTATTTATTTCTATCTTTTTATCCGTTCATGAGTTTTTAATTATTTACTTTTTTTCTCAAATGGGATTTTTTGTATATTTTAATAATATAAAATTTTAATTGCATGTTTGATGTTGGGCTAAGTGGGGCTTGAGCCGTCGCTTTGTAAGCCGTGAGAGCTATATGGAGACCACAACATGGTCAGCGCTACTCTGTCCACAGCCAGCAGGATCCCATTATCCCAACGCGCAAACTCTCTCCTGGGGCCCACGGTGTTCCAAATAAAATTTTATCTTCTCCCAAAAAGCAACTATAATAATAAAGCAACTTTTAAAATTAAATATTATATATATATATATATATTCAAAATATCAATTATAATTATATATTTTTTAAAAAATAAATTAATAAATATTATTTTTTTGAAGTCTAAATTTTAAATAATCATGTATATATATATATAACATAATATTAAATATTAAATATTTAAAAAATAATATGTCTAAAATTTCGGTTCATAGCCAATCCGATCTGTTTTTGATCGGATTCGATCGATTTGACTATCAAAAAAGTCTTTTAACGTGTTTCGGACCATATCAGTGACCAGTTCTCAATTGAACATGCCGATCCTATTCGGTTTTGAAAACGATGCTATTAGTTATTTCGAAAAGTATATAATCAAAAAATAAATTAAAAAATTAGTTTCTTTAATGACAAAACTTATGTGAGACGGTCTCACAGGTCGTATTTTGTGAGACGGATCTCTTTTCTAGGTCATCCATAAAAAATTATTACTTTTTATTGTTAATATCGGTAAGGTTGACCTATCTCACAGATAAAGATTCGTGAGACAATCTCACAAGAGACATACTCTTCTTTAATATGCCAATATCGGATCCACCTCGTTGCTCTTTGAGCCCAAGTCGCACGAAGTTATACATGGACCTTCATGTGTTGGTTGTCTTTTGGGAAAACAAACTGTTTCTCGATTGGTTAGTTTAGATGTCGTAAACCAAGAGGATGTCATTGACATACAACCCATATTATACCTAATTTGGATGTTTTCTTATTCCGGGTCATGTCATTGGCCAATTTATGGTTTGAATCCACTAATTTATATTTTCGATTTTAATCATTCTCATCAAAATCATGACGTGATCCCGAAACTATGACATATCATTGGAAAACGGGTAACGAACATTGTTAATGTGTTTGACATCATGTCAGTACTCCGATTAAAAATGAACTAAAATTTAAAAAAAATTGTAAGTTAGTTGACTAAGACTGTGAATTGATTAATAACATGATACAAAAAATGCAAACTTACAAATTACTGGCAAAATATATATATTTTCCCATTAATTAATTTATAATATGCAATCGAATCATATTGTTTATGTTTGTTGTGTCCTTTAATAATAACGATTGCTTTTAGCATTTGTATATGCTCTTACTACTTTTTTATTTATGTTTAATTCGGCATGTGTTAATTCTCTTTGAAATGTTGTTTATATTTTCGAAAATTTGAGTGGAACATTTATTGATAAATTATAAATTTTTTTTTTCCATTGATAAATTATAATTTCACGAATAACATATGATCCTACAATTTAAGATAAGAGAATACGAATATGGATAGGTTTTTCTGAGATGGGTCGGTTCGATTCATATTTCATGAAAATTAATATTTTTGACATAAAAATAATTTTTTTCTTGAATCGAATCATTTAATAGATATGTATCACAAATTTTATTTGTTTGACGATTTTACATGAGTTTTTGTATATCATGTTATACTGTTTTTTTTTTTTTAGAAGGGGGACACCAACTCCTTGTCTAATTATTTATGAAAAAGTAAAAGGTGGTGGCCTCCCACTCTGCCCTTTTTTTTTTTTTGGAACGATTTTTGAGATGGAGTCAATAAATGCGAGACAATTTTTACATTTCCCCGGATAGTAATTATTTTTAACTGGATTTCAATACTTCCAAGAAATAAGATATATTATTATATCATATATAAAGCTATATAATAAATTTTAAAGTTTTATCAATTGAAAGACCAAAAGTCACATGATTAGATCACTATATTAAGTTTTTTTATTAGTATATGTCAAAAAATATTGGATTAAAATTGTAGTTGTGCAGATTTGGAATAAATCAAAATTTAAGGAATGTAAATTGTTAGTCAAAATTCTAAAATTGCAAGTACGAAAACAACAGTTATAGAACAATAAACGAAAGCATAATCATATAGATATGGACATAACATTAAACAAAAGCATTATGCAACTGGAAGTATAAATACCGGCCATGTAAAACAATAGATAATCAGTAAATTAAACTGAGTTCCGTATGAAATACGGTTTTCTTAAAATATATTTGTCTCCTCCGAATGTGCTTCGAGGATCATGACGTA
This sequence comes from Primulina tabacum, assembly GCF_025594145.1. Lineage (NCBI taxonomy): Eukaryota > Viridiplantae > Streptophyta > Magnoliopsida > Lamiales > Gesneriaceae > Primulina > Primulina tabacum. Next base: position 6,711,865 of record NC_134555.1, on the reverse strand, counting down.
TAATTGTTTCCAATGATACAACGATAAAACCATACAACAAATTAGAACGAAAGTAACTATACCGGTGAACTGAAAACATAAATTCACTTTATCATCAAAAACTTAACTGATGCCAAATGAGATGCTAGCAATATGAAATGCAATGGAATATTTGAGTGAAATTTTTAGTGTTTTTGTAATGGATTTGGCAAATGAACACGCTATTTTTAAGCTTCAAATATACACCGAAATTCATGCAAGACTAATTAACACAATTGATCTTGAAATTATTAACTCAAGAATATGAAGAGCCAAAAGTTTCCAATTAACTCAATAATATAGAGAGCCAAAAGACACTCTTACATTCATAAACCATAATGCTCATTCAAACTTTAAGTTTAATTCAAATTTTCAGTATAAATGACATCTAAATTTATAGATATTCAAATGTTAAATTCTTCAGCTTATCTCTTCTCTCATTCCGGAAAAATCCACTCAATTGCTTTGCTAAAATTATTAACATTTTAAAAAATATTGCCCGAATATACGATGTTGCTAGTGGCAATATGCGAATATAGTACATCAGTAGCAACAACATTAAGATTTTGCGAAGTAATGTTATTGTGCCATCCCAATCGGGAGGTGCTTGTTTATCCCTTATCTGGTACCACATTTCTTATGGATGTTTCTTACAAAAAAGTTGCCCTTTTCGAAAATACCACATAATAAATATAACACAACTTACATTAAAATAACCACTTAACTTACAATAGCGGACAATCCTTAATTTTATGGTAGTGGAAGCATTTACAAGATTGACTTTCCAAAAAAAAAATACAATCTAGAAGTAATTATATGACACTCTGATCACTCGAGGAAGGAGAGCACTATCTTTTTCTAATTTATCCAATATTTCAATTTTTTTTTTTGGTCTCGACTTCTTAATTTCTGAATCTAAAATTTAAAGTAAAAAAATAGATATTAAGTTTTTGAGACCTTAGTGAGATAATAAATTAAGATTATATATTATAACAAGTCAAACGTTAGTATGTCAATGCATTATTTCAATATAACTAACATATTTTCATGAAATATCATGTCAAATATAATGCATTGAATGTTTATTGTTCTAAAGTGATATTGTGAGCTACATAGGTGACTTCCACCAAATTTCGATGTGGTGTTTTTCATCATGTACTCACATAGAATTAGTGCAATCGATCATATAAGAGCGAATGTGAACTCATATTTTCGGACTCAAGTCACGCTGTTCAGATGAGTCACGTGCCCATGTTTAAACTCGTTGCTCATTAGACTCATTTTTCGGACCAAAACCATGTTGTCTAGTGGTTTATAATATGATACATTGACCGTTGTTCAAGGCTCCGATAATTCATCATTCATCAGTTATTCAGTGAGTAGCTTATCGATAACCAATCAAAAATCAATAACAATTAAAAAAATCGAATATGCCGAACAATATGACCAAATTAAATGAGAAATGCACAATATGATGCATTATATATGAACGGAGCAGTAGTTGATAAATATTTACCGTTAATTCCAGGTCAAATGCCAAAGGTTTTATTAAAAAAAATTGTAGTAACCCTCACATTTTAACTTACTGTTTAAGCTCGGTTGCTAGTCCATAAGTCAAATAAATTCCTAAAAATACAATATAATTGATAATTCAAGCATTAGATTCACAAATATATATTCGTCAATCTTTAATTTATTTTTATATAGAATTTCAACCGTTTAGTATAGAGTTGTTTCATTAAAAATTCATAGTAACAAATATGTTGGAACATTTCAAGTTCGCAATCTTGATTTTGATTTTAACAAAACTTGTTATTTTATTTCTAACGAATTTACCTAAGTGCGCAGAAAGCTGAAACTGATCAGGATTCGAACTGATCAGTTTACGAGCCAAAACAGAAGCTATCGAGACGCCAACTGAAAGTACCAACTGATTGACCGAACTGAACCAGCCCAACTGATATATCAAAGAAAGGTTCAACTGATTGTTCAGCTGATAGGTGGTTCAGTAGAAGACCTTCAAAAGCTCGGCCAGCTGATAAAGAGTTCAACTGATGAAGAGCCCAGCTGACCAGTTCAACTGAATCAGTAAAATCAGTTCAGCTGACGAGCCAACTGATTTCACCACACCAGTTCAAGACCAGTTCAGTCGACTAGTTCAAAGCATCAGTTAGGAGCCAACCAGTTTGCATAACAAGACAAACTTATCTAAGTAGAATCCAGCTGTGCGCATTAAGGAAAGAAAATGTCCAATCAAAGGACAATAATGAACGTTACAGTAGAGCTTAAAGTCAAGACGTTCTTGAATGACTGTCAAAGTACAAGACAAAAATTTCGAGGAACAGATTTAGACTGCAACGAACATATTTGATAAGTCTTGATGTGCGGTTACATTGCCCCTATATATACAAGATCAAGACCATCAACAAATAAGAGGGGTGTGGAAAAACAAGTGTGTACGGATGAACATAGATAAGAGAGGGCACGCTCAATTCATATCAGCTTAAAAGAAGCAGCCAGCTCAGATTCGAAGGAACACTTCAATGTGTTATCAGATTACATTAAAAGCACAATTCCCTCAGTGTGTGAGAATAATTTCGTGTTGTATTCATAGATCAGTTCTCACATACGCACACACAATCACTCATATATATAAGAGAGTTGAATTCAAAGATTAGTTGAGTGAGTCTTGCACAAAAACCTTAAACTTATATATATAGTCTTTAACACGTAAACGTTAAACAAAGTGTTGGCTAGAAGATGCTACCTTCAGTCTAGACTAGGAGTTCAGTTAGGCAGTAGCATGAGCCTAAGATGAGTGAGTTTGTACAAGGTGTTGTATAAATCAAAGTCTTCTAGTGGATCCTACCCGATGTGGTAGAAAGGGTAATATCATAGCAGTTGAAGTCTCCGAACATCAATAACATATCTTGTGTCTTCAACTGTTTAGAAATTAATAATTACTTAATTTTTTTTAGCCTTTAACATTTTTATAAAAGCAATTCCTCCTGATCAATAAAATATGATCATTTATGTTATCAATTAGATTTTTTCTAAAACAGAACATTTAAAATAAATAAATAAATAAATAAATATATATATATATATATATAATTTCAAATAACATACATGTCAGATCAGAGCAAATCTGCCACTCCGAAGCCAATTTTCGGTGGACTCGTGAACAAGGCTACTTAGCTATTTGGATTTCTCCTTCAGATTTTCGGGTTTTCAAGGGGTACGTCTCAATTTGAAATTTCTTCTTGCTTGCATATCATACTTCTATTTTAATTCGTCTGCTGTTTCTGGAGTTTATTGTTTTTTACTGGCCAATTATCATTTAATATCTGTTTTGACCCAAAAAATTAAGATAAAAAACGAATGATGATCGATGACCGATTCAGGGAATTTGTGGGGTTGAGAGTTTGGTGAAATTGGACTGAATTATGTATAGTGGGTTCTAAGTTTTGAACACTCTCTCAAATGCTTATGTATTTTGTTAAAATTGTTTTTGTACTTTAAAAGAATTAGATTTGTATAATTTTCCCAACTTAAGAAATAAACAAGTTTTGATCAGGGATGTTTCTGAGCTGGTTCGAACAGATTCGAACTGAATTTTTTGACTGGTTCCGTTTAAAAGAGTTATTTCAACAAACCAATTTGATTCAGATAGCTATATATGAAGAATTGAAGAAGTAAACACTTAGAGTCCTCATATTAACAATTTGTTAAAGTAGAAAATAATGTAGGAAGGTGAAAACCATGAGACCCTATTCCATTCAAAAGTTTACTAATAATTCAATGTCCCCAAAAGTGTATGTTCTTTGTGTGCTTCCGTAGTCTTAAGTATGGAATAGTATTCACCAGCGCGACTCTTACAAAACCCATACAGACAAGCTGATGCACGTATGTTTGCTCTGATCCAAGTTTCATCGCCGTTGAGTAACCTTCTGACCGGGAGGTATAGAGTTTCTAAAACATTGTCGAGATCACTGAAAATGGCCAGCTCAGCATCAGCATATCAGAATCTCCTTGCTGTCAGCACAAAAATCATTGCTGTTGGACGCAACTATGCCGCACATGCGAAAGAACTTGGAAATGCCATTCCTAAAGTAAAATTTAAAATTTACTTTGTAAGCCGTTGCAGCTTTTGTGGGATATGTTTGACCAGCTAAATTTGATTAATGTTGTCTTTTGAAGGAACCAGTGCTCTTTATGAAGCCAACATCATCGTATCTGGAAAATGGTGGGAAAATTGAAGTGCCGGAGCCGCTGGAGGCACTGGATCACGAGGTTGAGCTGGCTGTGGTCATTGGTCAGCGTGCCCGCAATGTATCTGAAGCAGTGGCCATGAATTATGTTGGAGGTACCGTTTTGGAAAATCCCATGTCAATAGCTGAAATCGTTGTTCCCAGCTGAGATTATGTTGTTTAGCATTAGGCTTCTGTTAGTTTTTGTTCTTTCCAATTTTGAAGGCTGAAACTGCAAATACAATATAAGCTGTGAAACTACTTGAAAAATATGTATGTGACTGCTTATCAAATTTTAAGCACCCAAAAGGTACTATAGGTGAAAAAAGTATTAGATATATACCGAAATAGTCCTGGACTGTATCCTTACGTTGCATCCAGAAGAAAAGTGTTGATTATAAGGCCTATAATGCAAGGACGAATCTATGAAATTAAAGAAGAGGGCAAGATGAGGTGAGGAGGTAGCTTAATGGATTTATGGAAGTAAAAATTCAGTTTTGAAAAATTAAATGTAAAAATCCAGATTTATTTTTGTATGAGTGGGCAATTGTGTCCGCTAGCATACTTTTAATTTGTGTATGGATTTTCACATGATGAACTTGCTGAACTTTTGCAATTCCAGGTTATGCTCTTGCTTTGGATATGACTGCAAGGGAGATCCAATCGGCTGCAAAGGTTTGCGTTATATTTTCAGCTGCAGTAATCCATTCCTAATCAGTTGTATATGAAATAATTTTGAATTATTCTCATAGTGCTGTTTTACTCTTTTTGGTGCCATCTTTCTTGTCCCTATGCACATTGTTGAAGTATTTTTACCTATTTAGATTCATTCTAAAGTCTGCAGGTCTTCCTTGGACCACAGCTAAGGGCCGAGATACCTTCACGCCTATCAGCTCTGTTGTAAGGCTGCTATCAGTATACAATATCACCTTATATTACGTGATGAATGGTGCCACTTATCTTTAAGGTCCACTATGACTATAGCCCAGGGGTATCACCATACGTTTCGGTTTTAACTTATTTTTACACAAAAGAACTTAACCAGACAGCTACTTTTGTTTAGTGATTGTCAAAGTTCTTTGACATGCCCATATGAAATGCATTGCTGAATTCTTCTTTTGTAATCGTCCTGGAGACAATTCTTGTCATGTTGCTACATCACGGTTGTTCTAGTGATAGTTAAACCGAGTAGTGTGTTTTAGTCCCATAGGCCATAGATCCATGGGAGAAACTATTTAAACGATAATTGTTGAAGATCCGATGAGATCATATTGGATAAGTTGGTTTCTCCATTTATATCTTTTATCAGCTTTTATCCTTTAGCTGTAATTTAAATATTTGGATAGGTTAGGTTGTTAGCTTGCACTTTTGCAGTATATATTAGTGTAGCACTGTATTCATTTTTTCAAGTGAAGTGAATAAGAATTCCTCACCTCATCATTATCTTCATAAATCCCGCAATAATGCTACATGTATTTTCGTTTTTTGTGACAAATTGACAACGATCTGTTGTTATGACCTTTTGCTTCTGAAACATTAAAGCATCATTTTTAGGATTTTCTTTTTTATCGATGCAGTTGCCCCCTTCGAAGGTGCCAGACCCTCATAGTTTAGAATTATGGTTAAAGGTATGACAATTCTTTTATTTTTAACATGCTACACATCCTGGGGCTTATGCAAATGAAATTTTTCTGATGAAGGTTGATGGAGAAATACGACAGAAAGGCTCCACGAGTGATATGATATTTAAGATCCCGTTGTTGATCAGCCACATCAGTTCTCTCTTTACGCTTTTTGAGGGAGATGTCATTCTGACAGGTACGGAAATGTTAAATTATGCCTGCTTAGATTAAATATTTGACGTTATGCTTTTCAAGTGATTTGTCTCTTTCCAAACTATTTATTTACCTTTTACTTGAGCTATTTTATCATTTTGATGGTGCTGAAAATCAAGCACATTAGAGGCCATGATCAGCTTAAATATATATTACTACTATCTTCAACTCTGTAAGACTCGCGAATCTTGTTTTGGCATATTGCTCCTCTTGTTCTACTTGCTAAACCAACGGCAAGTAGACTTGTTTATCCCGTTGAGAAACACTCCACTACAAAATGGCATGCAAAATAATGTCGCATCCATCTAGCTTCACGATTGTTATATTATCATCAGCATAATCATTATGAAACCATAGTTGTCAAGGCGCTAGGCGACGTCAAGGCGACGAGCCACTGCCTAGCGCCCGAACGCCTAGGCGACAAAAGGCGATCGCCTAGCCACGAGGCGATAATATAGAGAGAATGTATTATATATTTATGTTCTACTAAAAATCAACTATTAATAATAATGAACTATATGAAAACCTAAATATATAAAGCTTCAAGTAACAAAAAACAAAAATATCTCAATATTGTCGATAAATCAACACATTCAAATCTTAATTCTTATGCTAGACAATTTAATTTTTCCAAAACAATCTAGACTCAGATCAATCACTTTCTAATTCAATCATTTCATCTACATCACCATCCTCCACATTTTCATCAATGTCTGAATAATCATCTTTCAACACATCATCATCAAACTCTCCCTCGTCAGTAGATTCTTCATCTACATCCATTGGTGATTGTAGAGCATGAGTAGTTTGGCTTGTCATCCGACCTCTTCGTCCTCCCCTACCTTTGCCTCTAGAAGTTGAAGCTCCCCTATAAATAGGGTTCGAGGTCCGTTGTTGTCTAGTATGTCTGGTTTCTTCTTCTACTCCAGCAGCCTCTGCTACAACGTTCCATGTCAAAGTATCATCATCATCATCAAAAACAGGTTCCTCTCCAGCTTCCATCATTCCAATCAACCACTCATTATTACAATCATCAATATTCCTCAAAACTATAGGATCTCTTTTATCCTTCTTAGCCGCACGAGCCTTGAGTGTTTGATTGTACTTCACATATACCAAATCTCTTAGTTTCTTGTGATCAAGTCTATTCCTTTTCTTTGAATGTATCTGTGACACGAAACCATCATAAACTATAAATTGAAAAGAAAAGTGAAAGAAGTCGTGTAATACCGTAATAGTATTTACTCACATGCTCAAATATGCTCCAATTCCTTTCACAACCCGAAGCACTACATGTGAGGCTAAAAACTTTAATAGCAAATTCTTTCAAATTTGGAGTACCATTGCCAAACATTTTTCACCAATCCACTGAAAAAAAATGTATCTCATCATTTTCATTTGATATTTAAGTATTTAACTATTTAACTTCTTGCAAAAAAAACACATACCAGGCACCATTGGTTGGTCTTTATTATTCCTTGCTCTAATGGCAAATTCGTTGCCGAACAATGACTCCGAGTTCTTATATACCGGCAACTCCTCCATAATAATCTTATCCCTCACGTCATGGCTTGGAATCAATCTTTGTATGCATGCAAACAACCCATTTGTGACTTCTGCATCCGTCTCAACTTTCGGATTGTGATAGTAAAAATATGGGTTTAAGTAGTATCCTGCCGCGTGCAAAGGATGATGAAGCTGATTATCCCATCTAGCATCAATAAATTCTAACACTTTTTTACATTTCTCTCTGTTGTTATCAAAAGACTTGAGAATTGTTTCTTTTGCTCTGTCCATAGCTTCATAGATATAACCCATCGCTGGCCTTGTTTCATTGTCGGCAATGCGAAGAACCATCACTAGAGGACACATCACTTTAAGGGTGTATGTCACATTATTCCAAAATGAAGGCTTGAAAACAGTATCATTTGCCTTCTTACCCTTTATATCATTTGACCATTTACTTTCTATCCACTATGTTGATATGAACATTCTCTTCAAAGCCTTTTGTCGTTTGTGGAGGCTTTGCAAAATGAGAAATGTAGTAGCAAAATGGGTGACTCCATGTCTTGCCAGCTCTTTGTTTCCAGTAAATTCTCTCATCATGTGCAAAACACCTCCATGATTGTAAATGTAACCAACAAGAGCAATTGCTCTAGAAATAGTCTTCCGAACCACCTCAATTTTGCCAATATCCTCTAGCATCAAATCAATGCAATGAGCAGCACATGGAGTCCAAAACAAATTCGGTCTTTTTGCTTGTAGAAGTTTACCTACAAAAAAAAGAGTACAAAACAAAAAAGAATCAAATTATGTTATATGTAATATGTAATATAATATCCAAGGAAATAAAATTTCAATACTTCACTTACCAGCTAAAACATAATAGCTGCCATTGTCTGTAATCACTTGCACGACATTTTTCTCTCCCACACGCTCTACAAATCTATCAAGCAACTCATATAACAGGGTTCCAGTCTTGACATGGGCGGATGCATCCACAGATTCCAAGAACATTGTTCCTTTGGGTGAATTAACCAAAAAGTTGATCAATGTTCTATGCTTCCTATCAGTCCACCCATCAGACATAATTGAGCAACCATATTTCTCACATTCATCTCTGTTTTCTTTCAACAACTCATTTGTGTAGGCAATTTTTTTCTGTAAAAGTGGTACCCTCAATTCATGATAACTTGGTGGTTTCAAATTCGGCCCGTACTGACCTATGGCTTCAATCATTTCCTTGAAGCTATCTAAATGGGCAGCATTGAAAGAAATCGCAGCTTGATACATGAAACGAGCTATCTTTTGAACTGTTCGATTTCTAAGCTCTTTATCACAAGGCATCGTTTATGTTTGTTTGCCTCAATTTCCCCCCTTTGGTTTTCTTCTTCGTGATAAAGAGATCCATCGGCCCAGACGGCCCTTTAACACTGCCACTTCCACTTCCAGTCTCGTGTATGGAAGTCAAACTTCTCTTTTTGCTTGGTTGTACATCTTCTTCATCGTCTTCATCTTCATCGATATCAAGAAAGCAAAAATCTTGCTTCATTCCACCGCAAGCTCTCAATGTTTGCTTCTTCTTTTCATTCATATAATTCAACATCTCATCACGGACACTTTGAGGACACTCTTTGCATTTTCTGACATTTTTTGAATTCCCAGCAATATGTTGTTTGGCTCGAAAAATTCCTCCATTGGACGTGAAGCCACAAAACCTACACGTCACACTATTAGTATCATTTGGATTTTTCAAATAACAATGCTTCCAACCGGGGTCTCTCTTATTATCCCCATCTGGTTGTGTGTTTTCTGATTGAGGATGAGAAGCCATAATTAGATATCTGCTGCAGACAAGAACAACTCCAAGTTACTTGAAACAGAAGCCTGCGCAGAGAATAACTGGTCCAGGAGCCTTCAATCGGCAGAGAATAACAGGTCCAGGAAGCTTCAATCTTCAATCGGCAGACAGAGCATGGTGCGCAGAAGCTTCAATCGGCAGGGGTTGATAATAGAATACGTATCGACATGCAAAACTAGGCTATTTTTTTAAAATAAATTACTTATGGGCTGAAATTAGTTATGGGCTTATTTAGTTGGGCTTTGGGTCATTAAAAAATAAAGGAGAAGCCTGCTTATGCGATGCGCACAGGCTGCTGCAAAGAGGCGATTCGCCTGGAACGCCCATCGCCTGGAGAAAGGCGGTTTCAAGGCGCCAAAGGCGCTCGCCCAGCCATGCACGTCGCCTGGTTGTCAACTAAGGCGCTGAAGCTCCGCCTAGCGTCTAAGGCGCGCCTTTGACAACTATGTATGAAACACGAGTTACTTAATCTCAAGCGAGCAAGATTTGGTTAAATAGATCGTGTTTCTCCCTTGTGCTATGTTTGAAAAAACATCTTGATGATCCATGAATCATCTGAGTTTTGTCCAATAACATCGAACCAAGTTAACTTGGCATCCTGACATTCTCTTTGATTATACTATTTGTATATTCTACTACTTTCCTGCAAGCACCTTTAACAATGAATGTCAGTCGTACTTCTGGTTTTGTTTTTAATCTTTTCCAGTTCAACCATTTCTACAGTTCTTCTCGTTCAATCAATATTTATGCACACGCATCCACTTATCATTCGCATATCGGCTGATGCAGGCACTCCTGAAGGTGTTGGTCCGGTTAAGATCGGTCAAAAGATTGAAGCTGGAATTACAGGTTTGTTCGACATACACTTTGATGTTGGAAGAAGATGAAGAGAGTCCTAAACACATCCATGTCTATACCATCGAATGCTTATGTGTTGCTTGAAGTTATGTTCTCTTTCAATTCCTATATCGAATTGTACAATCTGAAGCTAAAGAATAAATTCAGAATGGACCTGGCACAAGATTTTAATCTATTGTTTTTGGTAAAACCTGGAGTTGGAAACTGAAACCACTGTACTTGTGACACTTTTTGTTACTGTAAGAGACAAGGTAGATTCATGCTCACTATTCTCAATGGTAATATATGGACATGATAGAGTTGAGTACTAGCTAGTTTTCTATATTCAAGCGCCAACTTTTTAGCTATCTCGAAGTTCAGTTTATTCCTTATGGCTCGACTCAAATCTGGGATTCTAACTTAACCATCAAACTCCCTTAAGCAAATGCTCTAAGTCGGGCTCTAACTTGTGAACTTGTATTAAGCTCATGGATTGAAATTTAACCTATACCATTAAGTAAATAGACAAATAGCAATTAACTTTGGTTTTTAAAATACATAAAAAATCTTTCCCAAAATATTCCTTTCTCACATTTCTCATATTTTTATCATTAAAAAACACAATAAATAAAAAGAAAAAAGAAATTAATATATTTCATATAAGTTTTTATGCAGTATGTGCATATTTCTACATATATACATACATCACGTGCTAAAATCTACTATTTTTTTAATAAAAAAAAATATTGAGGATTAGAACCTAGTCTCCTAAATGAGAGAAGTCATGTTTTCAAGCCAAGATTCTTGGCCTTAAAAACTACTAATTAAAGATGTACAACTCGGAGGTTTCGCATAATCTGGCCCATGATGCCCATTACCCCCACCCTTGTAATTGTCATCACAATTTAGTGACCAATAGATTCCAAATCGAGGATACAGATTAGAAGAGTAAAATGTAAAGCAAAAACTAAAATATAAAACAACGGGGCACCAACTTCTAATCACCTCTCAAACATTTACCATTGAATAGCATAACCGATGGAACTACAGACGCATAAGGTTTTATTTTAATTTTGAGACAATCTAACAATAATGAAACCGACCATGTTAACTCAGCTGTGGTGACTGCCATCGAGCGATATTCAGCCTCCGAACTTGATCTCGAAACAGTTGGTTGTTTCTTAGAGCACCAAGAAACACAGTTTGCACCAAGAAACACACAAAAACCAGTTGTGCTTCTTCTAGTTGTAGGACAACCACCCAATCAACATCACTAAATCCATAGAGTGAAATCGGGCTTTGAGAGAGATAACGAATACCAATAGATTGATTTCCTTTGAGGTACCTTAATATACGTTTTACAGCCTTGAAATCAGCCATATTGGGATGACTAAAGCTTTGACAAACACGGTTGACAAAATGAATAATATCAGGCCTTGTGAATGTAAGATATTGAAGCGCACCAACTATATTGCGATATGTAAAAGCATCTACTGACTCATCATCTTGAGTGGTTGGCCGATCTTTGAGCACCATTGGCGTTTTGTTCGGAGAGCTGTCAAGCATTTTGGTTCGTTGAAGTAAATCCTTAATATATTTTGTTTGTGACAAAAACAGACCACCAGGGAAAGGCTTGACCTCAATGCCGAGAAAATAATGTAAAGGACCTAAATCCTTTATCGCAAATTCATGTGCCAATTTACTAATTAACATTTGTATAAGTGAGCTATCATTTCCAGCAACAAGAACATCATCAACATAAATAAGAAGAATGATTGTAACTGTGGCACAGTGGAGTATGAATAATGATGAATCAGATTTGCTGCAAGAAAATCCAAGATGGAGAAGGAACTGTGACAAGCGATCAAACCAGGCACGAGATGCTTGTTTGAGTCCATGTAAGGACTTTTTCAGCAAGCATACATGACTTGGATGTTGCGCATCAAGACAACTTGGCGGTTGTTCCATGTAAACTGTCTCCTTAAAATGTCCATGTAGAAAAGCATTTTTCATATCAAGTTGTCTCATGTCCCATCTGAGAGAGATAGAAAGAGCAATAACAAGTCGAATTGTGGTTGGTTTAACCAACGAACTGAAAGTTTCAGTGAAATCAATTCCATCCATTTGTGTGAACCCTTTTGCTACTAATCTAGCTTTATAGCGATCAATCGACCCGTTGTCATGATATTTGATGCGAAAGACCCACTTTGAGCCAACAACATTAGCATTTGGTGGTCGAGGGACAAGCTGCCAAGTCTCGTTTGAATATAAGGCTTGCAACTCCTCATTCATGGCAGCAACCCATTTTGGATCTTTGAGCGCCTTTTGAGAGTTTTTGGTTCAGAGTCTTGACTGGTAGCTAGAAGAACATAGTCTTTTAGATGACTTGACAAACAACGATCATGCAACGGTCGTGTAGAAGTAGCATTGTTTGATGATGAAGGATGCATTCCAATCTGCTCATCATGAGGCATAGAAGATAAAGGATTAGAAACCGATTCGGGTTGAGATGTGTCATTTCTTGAACATGAGACTTCAAGAGAATTGATTTCGTCATTTTGGCATTTATCGAATGAGTTGTCAAGAGATTGTGATTCCATATTTGTTGCACAAGAATTATTAGATTGAGATGCCCCTGCAAGAAAAATAGGATCATAACAATCTATATTTTTAATAGGCATAGTACTTTCTGAAATTGATTTTGGAATATTGGTTTCTGGTAGTTCCTTTTGATCAACTCCAATCCATTCATCCATAGAAGGAAATTCAGATAAAATAAGCTCCGAAGAAGTAAGTGAAGAGCTGGAAGGCTTGTAAGGAAACACTTCTTCATTAAAAATCACTTCGTGATATAAAAACTTGTCGAGTCCGAGGTTCTAAACAACGATAACCTTTATGAATGGAGTTGTAACCAACAAAGACACAAGAATAAGTCTTCTTGGCAAATTTTGATCCACCCCGATATCGAAGTGATAGGAAACATTGGCATCCTAACACCCGCAAGCTGCTATAATTTGGATGCTGCTTGTAAATTTTGTAGTATGGAGTGTCATTTTGCAAGACTGGAGATGGCAATCGATTGATTAAATAAACTGCTGCAAGAAAAGCTTCAACCCAAAGAGATAGAGGCATGTTGGCATGAAATATCATTGTTAGACCCATCTCAACAATATGGCGATGTTTACGTTCGGCGACTCCATTTTGTTCAGGAGTTCCAGGACAGGAGACATGAACATCAATTCCACAATCATATAGAGAAGCTATAAACTTTTTAGAGCTAAATTCACCTCCACCATCGCATTGAAAGACTTTAATTTTTCTGTGAAATTAACCAATTTCTTGAACTTTATGAAACAATCAAAAATGTATGATTTCTTCTTTAAAGGATAAAGCCATGTAAATCGTGAGAAATCATCCACAAAGATCACGTAATAACGACAACTTTGATTAGAAGACAAAGGTGCAGGACCCCATAAATCACAATGAATCTTCTCAAGAGGATACGTCAATGTTTTATTTAATTTTTGAAATGGCAATTTACAACTCTTTCCCATTTGACAACTAACACATATTGTAGGTTTAGATATCCAATGGACAATATCTATAATTTTCTTTTCTTTCAAGATATGTAAAACTTTAGAGCTGGGGTGTCCAAGACGTTGATGTCATATACTAGCAGAAGACCCGCCTTTCCTTATTGCACTTAAAGCCTCTTGAGAAGTTTCTTCCAAAGCATAGAGTTGCCCTTTCTTATGCCCTCTCACTATTGTTCTTTGGAATCGATCCTTAACAACAAATCAGATACAGTGAATTCAAGAGTACATAAATTATCTAAAGCAAGTTTACCAATCGATAATAAATTCTTTTTCAATTCAGGGACACCTAGAACATCTTTCAAATTTAAGCTGCCCATCTTAGTATTGAGACATATGTTTCCTGTATGAGTAACATGCAAACTTTCTCTATTTCCAACATAAATGACGTCACCACCTCTATATGATTTTGCAAATAAGAGTTTACCTGGATCATTAGTCATATGAGAAGTGGCACCTGAGTCAACATAAAAGGTTTCGTCATTTGATCCATTAACAGCTAAAGCTGCTAATGCTTGTTGTAGATCATCAGATTGATAGGAGTAATCAAATCTATGCCAACAATCAATTGCAACATGGTTGGATCAGCCACAAATCTGACATGGTTCTCTTTCATTGTTGTTGGAGTTATTTGAAAGCTGTGTTGATTGTCCGATTTGATTTTTTATCCTTGGCTTGAGAATGGTTGAAGTGCCCTATTTGTTTCTGGTTGTTGTTTCGTCTATCTTGTGGATTGTAACGACCAGCTGGAGTAAAGCCCCTTCCTTTGGAGTTGAATTGACCTCTAGCACCTCTTCCATTTTGTCCTCGTCCGCGTTGACTAAAATAGGCTTGGGCATGTTCAAGAAATACTTTTTCTTCTTCTTTTTAAGCAGCCAAGGCTTGTTCATGTCCCTAAAGTGCTAGCACAAACAGACCAAAAGACGGGTAAGGTGGTTTAGAAAGCATAGCTAAGCGAAAGTTCTCATACCTTGGCCCCAAACCTCTAGCAAATTGAAATTTTTTGTCAATGTCACTAACAGGCTTCTTGATCGCAGCAAGCATGTCACATATTGCCTTGAATTCTCTTAGATACTCATCTACTGTTAGTGACCCTTTCTTTAGCGTCATCAGTAGATTTTTTAGATGTCCTTCTTTTTCAATGGTTACCGGCAGTAAGCGTTCTTCAAGAGAAGACCATAGCTCATACACTGTTTCAGCGTCAAGATTTAGGCCAAGGGTATCTTCTCTCATTGTGCCAAGAAGCCAAGAGAGAAGAAGACCACCATTGACAATCCATGGAGAATAGTTCGGATTTACCACTGTATCTCCTTTGTCATTTTCAAGTTCAGCAGATGGTTTTTCATCAGAGTGAAGATGATGAAGTATTCCTAAGCTGCGAACAAGAGGGATGATTTGAGAACGCCATAACAAATAATTGTTGGAGGTTAATTTTGCTGATACTAAGCTAGAGCATTGGTGAAATGCTTGGATGCTCAATTGTGGCTCCTGAGTTTAATTAAGCTAGACATTTTTGGTTTGGTTGAATGATATTACAGCCTGCGGGTATATGGCTCTGATACCATGAGAAAAATTGAAAGAAAATTATTTTCTTTCATTTGATATCATTTTCCATTGAATGACACAATGTATATATAGAGAAGACCATCCTTCTAAAATTATCCACGAAGGATGCAAAACAGTTGGCGGATTATTTTCTCTATCTAAGCTGTCCTTCAATTCAAGAAAATCAGAAACTAGTTTCGCTTCGTTGCAATGAACAAAGACAGCAGTGTCATCCAAATGGAAAATGGAAGTTATAGAGTCCTTACCAAAAACTTTATGTGTACAGTCTCTAATAT
Source organism: Primulina tabacum (assembly GCF_025594145.1). Taxonomy (NCBI): domain Eukaryota; kingdom Viridiplantae; phylum Streptophyta; class Magnoliopsida; order Lamiales; family Gesneriaceae; genus Primulina; species Primulina tabacum. The sequence goes on along the minus strand of NC_134555.1, from coordinate 6,696,130 downwards.
CTCCTGCTCTAAGTTTCGAAGTCAGGCCCCACAATAATACCATATTCGGAAACAAAATCTTCTTATTCATTTTATGATAATTAGAGCCTAAAGATTCTGCATCTGACTTTCCTGTTTTAAGATTAATAACATCTCCGTTCACCCAGCTGAGAGAGAGGTGGTTGAGGTACTTTCGGAGCTTTTCATTTCCTGGAATCTACAAGGGGTGCTTTGTTGTTAAAATCAATTCCTAGATGACAGCATGCTTGAGCAAAAACACATCCTGTCATAAAAGCATCATATCCTGCTTCGTGCTTGGCCCCAGAGTTCCAATTTGCTGAGAGAGAGGTGGTTGAGGTACTTTTGGAGCTTTTCATTTCCTGGTAAATCTACAGGGGGTGCTTTGTTGTTAAAATAAATTCCTAGATGACAGCATGCTTGAGCAAAAACACATCTTGTCATAAAAGCATCATATCCTGCTTCATGCTTGGCCCCAGAGTTCCAATTTGAGAACCTGTCAATTAGTCTTCAACTTATTAGTCACAGAAGGTTTCCAAAACCAACATCACTGATCATTATTATCTGGTTATATTTAATCCTCGAGCAGGATTCTTTTATCTGTTCATTTGAATTCTTCAGGTAATTCCTCTAGCATGTATGTTTTCAATTGAGAGATTTATTATTGAGTGCCTGTTCACAACTTCTTATATATGTTTTCCTATTTAATCAATGTAATCAATGTTTCTAATGTTTCTTCCAAATTTAATGAACTTGCCTCGGTTGTCCATCCTGCTGAGAGAGCCCATTCCGTTTTTGTGCTAATTTCTGTTCCATTTAAATATAATCAACGAGACAATTTTTTTTTTGGAAAAGTGGAATTGAGAATTCTGATTTCTATTATCATTTCAGCTTTTGATTGAATTCTAATGGTGTTAAGAATCTAGTGACAGCAATGGTCACGGTTAGTGAACCAACTCCTCTGTTTTGGGATTCCGGTAGATTGGGGTGTCACAACACTACACAATCCGAAGACAATTTCACATTACATGGAACCAATGAGAATATATGACAACTCAATTGTGAATGCAATATATACGTTGACCCATCAAATGACAAAAAACCATTAAAAATACTAAAAGGTGAATTACACTTATCTGTAGTCTGTTCGTGTTCTAAACAAAGATATTTGGACAAATATTCAAAATGGGTTTTTTTTAAATCATAGTCATTAGTTGATGTCATCGTGCTAAGATTTCCTTATGCTCCCTCATTATTTCCCCTTGGGGTATGTATCTAGAAATTTCACAAACTTGGCAGTGTTAACTTGCCTTCAAAGATCTGTTCATTCTACTCTTGTTTAGGCAAATGCATGAATCTAATTACTCTCAAACCCTAGTTGTTGACTGTTGAATATAATTTCTTCTCAAGCAAGGATAAACAGTTACTAACTATCAAAATAGATACACAATATTTGCCTCAAATGTTAAAAACTGAAGGAAAGCAAACCTCTGATCGTCAACTTACTTCCACTCTAATGCGTGATTTGTCAGCCACACCACTGACTGGGACACTAAAAGCAATTTGTGGACAGAGTAAGGTAAATGCTTTGGAAAGAGATGTGCTGCCTTTCTTCATGATATGAAACAAAGCATCATCCGCATCCAGAAACACTTTAGTGTCAACTATGTATGGGAAATACATATGAACAGCTGAGAAAAATTCGTCAGCCGATGAAGGAAGAGGACTGACAAATTTGCGGTAAACATGTGCAATATCTGCATGTCATTAGCAAACCAAGTATGAGAAATAAATGATTTAAAGTGAAAATAATATAGAACTCAATACAACACTCGTAGTCGTGTACCAAGAAAGCAATTGTGACCAACAATCAACTTTCTCTCCACAGAAAGGAGATCAGTGACATGTCGAAACCCAATTGCAGCTTCAATCTTCGTTTCTGCAACTTTTCTGTGACAAGCTTTAACTTCCCTCTACACCACAAAGGTAAAACAGGATTAATTCCCGAGAAATGCAATCAACAAAATGCTAGTAAGGGAGAATCTTATGTGCAAAATTTACGGAGCTTCACAGACAGTATTTTTTATACTGCATTGGAATTATAAATTTCACAGCAACTGTAAGCTCTTTAAATGACTAAGAATTTTAAATATTAAGATTCTCAAATGTCAAATAATAAAATAATACATAAACTCGAAGAACAGCTTGAAAAGAAAGAGTAAATAAAGCCAATCCTTCTCATTCTCAATAACAGAACCATATGGCAGCATTGATCAAATACATGCAAGAAACCTAACATAGATACCTCTTGTTTATCTTAAAACTTAATCTCATCATTAAGTTATCCCTATCTGTTGTAGAATCCGTATAGACTATCAAGTGTTGTGGACCAGAAGTCTCATCAGTCACTTGGACATAAACAAGATCTTTGAAATTCTTTTCAGTGACCTGCTGCATGTTTTAGACAAGCTATTACTAAATTAAAACTTCAACAAGGGTTACATCAGCCATTGAAAGACAAAAAACACTGACACACTTCAGACAAATGATAGCAAACCAAACCTAAATGAGAATACGTGGAAAACATGTACACAATATATATCCGAGCGAATATGTGTGCATTACCAATTTAATCAACCTCAGCTTCCGAGAAGTTAAACCATTCACCATAAATGCTGGTCGCATCTGGAAGAAAGTAGTTTGAAATTTCTGAATCAGGTTGTTCGAACTCGCCAAAGTGTCAGATGCTCCATTTTTATTATGTAATAATTTAGTTCGCCATTCACCGAGTTTATCTTCATTCTCTCAATAAATAGTATATGACACCCTAACCAACTGTGTATCAGTTACATCTCTCAAGATGGATGGCGAATCAGAAACGTCATTCTGGTGTACTGAATCAAACCTTCTCAATCCTTCCTCATCTTGGCTTCTGGATAAATAAGATATTCCTGAGATTATTTAAAAAAGAAAAGAAATTTACCAAGACGCGAAGGAAGATTCTCCAGGATGATCACTTTTGTATAAAATTAGAAGTTGGACTTTAAGTTCTGGAAGAGCAGCTGTAAAATAAAGTGGCTGTTCCTTGTCCAAGTTAAAGATCTATCAAAAGCAAACAACTAATGCATCCATTAAATCCTCGTTTCTATTTCAAATTTCATTTTACATATATCTTCCAAAAAAACTTAATCTGCATATGATAATTTTTAGCTCAAAATCAACACGCCTTCTACAAATTGCTTTTAATTTATTAAATTGAAAATTACAATATCATCTTCTTTCAGTAAGAATGGGAAAGAAATAAAGGACAGAAGAGATTCGGAACAATTGTTAGGAAGCACATCTACAATAAACTTCAAAACATAGCATTCGAGCTGCTTATGGAAGCTTCACTATTTTCATCAAAGAATTTCAATCAGTAGACATAATCATTTAACAAATCATATGTCAATATAGAATAAAAGCTTGTCACCAAGTTCAAGAGTAATAAGAAGAGAATCCAACTCACCTTCATATATACATGCATTGAAATTAAACTGGTATTTTGCCAAGAATCCAGCGAGGATGTCTGGCACAAGAACTCAAAAGATGAACATTCACCTGGAGTTTCCTGCTGAGGAAATATGTAAAAATTGTACCTGTCAAAGCAGCAAAAATGTGGTTTTAACTACCATCTCGATGCAAGTGAAATATATTCCATCCAGTCGGTATTTTACAATTCTAAAACAAAAAATTCATACGAAAAAGGAAACATCATAGTCGTCAGAGGCACAAGATGGAAAACACGTCTTGTTGTAGAGAGATGCATGAAAGGATGATTGATACACAAGGATCTACATATTTAAAGAAATTTCATCACATATCACCACGCATTGTCCAAACTATTGACCGGCAGTAAAATTAATAAATATCAGTCTATATTGCAAAGATGATGAGAACCAAGATATAAGCTATGGTGTGACTGGTGAGCCTCTCACACCACGTAGAGCTGCTGGAAAATTCACGTGAAAAGTCAAAGAAAGGAAAACCATTCACCAAATAACGTAGAATCCAATGCTGAATCAAGAAACCTCTATAGCCATGTGGCAAGAAAATGGGATTTCTTATAGAAAAGATAGTCACATTGTTGAAGTACTTTGTGTAGCACATTTACTATTGATATTCAAAAAAAAAATAATAATAACCGGGCGAGGAACTGTAACTGCTATGTATCTTATCGATGGAATTCCGACCAAAATTCTTCAACTCAAAGTATCTTATCAACTCTTTAATTCAAAAACCCTCTCCATTCCTTAAGATGATCACAACATGTAAGCTTCCTTTACTCCTTCCTCCTAAACTACTTTGGTGTGATGTGTTTGTTTATAATTCCAATCCCGATAAAGTAAAATTTCATCCAATAGCAATTAAGGGCGTATTCTTGGGATATTCTCTTCCCCAAAATGGCTACAAATGCTATTGCATGTCACTCAGCATTAATATGCACTTGTAACACCAACATTGTGAGGACTCAAAAGTTTTGCACAGTGGATGATATTGTTATTATATGTGATGTTTCTCATGGAATTGACAGCCTTAAAAGTAAATAGTAGATAGGGGGAGTAAAATATTTGGGCCACCTTCAATAATTGCTAAAGGGAATAACTAGAAACGTCAAAGGAATTTCGTTCGTCAATTAATGTACACTCTTCATTATTGAGAGAAATGAGAGAAATGGTAAAATCAGATTGCAGCCCCTCAAGGACACAACTAGATACCCCTGCACATACGGAGAGATATCAACATCTACTAGCAAGCTTGATCCTACTCTGACTGTTATAGATTACAATGTCAACATTGCGAGACAATTTATGCATTCTTCCACCTTGAGACAACTATAAGCAGTGAATCAAATTCTACGGTGCAAAAAAGGTACTCCAGGGAAAGGTTTACAACTCTCTAGAGAGAATGAGCAAAGAAGTGTTGAATGTTATGCAGATGTAGATTGGCAGGAATGCAGGATCAGTTGACATAATGCCCACCACTAGATATTGCACCAATGTGTGTGTGTAAAAAGTCAATTGCCGGAGCTAAAAGCAATTGGTTATCGCTAGAAGTAAATGGTCGCTGAAATGGATTCTCCCTTCTTGTTATTTCTTTACCTGCTACTCCTAAAGAGGCATATACTACAAGCTCATACAAATTTCTAACGAAACTTTTGCCCACTTTCTATCTTTAGTCTTTTCAAAACAATCCGACGGCAACTGGTGCATTTGATCTTAGATCAAAGCCAACTGAACATTTGGGATCCATGCGGTATCAATTTGCTAAGGACAGAAACCAAACCAACCAAATGCATTTAAACAAATTGAATTAAACAAAATGTCAGCCTCTAATACCCGTGATTGTATACATATATTACTCAATCTATTCGGGACAAATGTGAAAACTAATATTCTAAAATTCAAAGATACTTCCTTGAAGAAAATTAACCTCCAATACTTTGATAATTTCATAAATTAACATCAATTTACTTTACAGCAAAACCAAATTTCCAAATTAAATCCCGAAAAACTTACGGATGGGCGACGAAGGAGTGGGCAAAAGGGTCCCAGCGAAAGGGACACACCCCAAACTGAACGACGGCGAATTTCTCGGCGGAGTCTTTGACTTTCAGGTACTGTATGTCGGCTCGGTCAAACTCGAACGACTCCCGCCACGGTGCGCTGGTGAGCCCCGTCATCTCCAAGTCGATAGACATGAAGTCTGCTTCCTTCACGTGGCGCCGCAGCTCGGCTAGAGCCGGTTCGAAGTTCGACTTCGTCACATTCTTCAGCCCCGTGTTCGAAGCCGGTGAAGCCGAGGGCGCGCGGAGCAGATGGAGCGGGTGAGCGGTGGCGTACGAGTGGATGGCCCGAACCAAAGAGAGTTCATTCATTCTCTAGCTCATTTTCCAAGCCCAGAACGCTTACATAATATTTCATAATTAAAAAAACACTTGCTATTATATTTTTGTGGATGTTCATAATTAAGATTTTTGCTCACGAAAGTATAATAAATCACATGGTGATTCTTGAATGGCAAGTGATATCCATGGTCAATTTCAAAACATGCGTCTGGACTAGTGACTCTATCTCAGTACATTGAAACGAGAAGAAGCACATCCAACCCGTGTATCACAGTACACTTAGGAGTGTATATATATATATATATATATATATATATATATATATATATATATATATATACTAGGATGGTGCACGTGCGTTGCACGTGAAATGTAATTGTCGGTGATTTATTTGAAAGGAGTATACATAAATATGTGTATTTTCCGAGTTTGAGTAATATTAACTTTTTTCTTAATGATAATGAAATTTCATGTAATATATTAGGAACGTTGGATTATGAGCAATTATGTTTTTTTAAGCAACAAAAGTTGAAAGAGGCTCTTACAAATGGCTTGATTGATATGCTCAATATAATTTGCAAATGGCTTGATTGGTATCCTCCATATAATTTGCATACATACATATGTAATGCTCCAAAAGTTATTTTTCCTATTTTTCTTGTTTGATTTGAAATTTTCTTAGCAAATCCCTTGAATTTGACGTAGCTTGCGATCTTATCCTTTTGGTATAATCTCTCAATGGTTCATCGTCGTTGATCTCTATTTGCTTCTTATTTCCTTTGGTGGTTTTGGCGAGTTTTATTGATGATGCATTTGTTCCCTTCTTGTCTTCTATGATGATAGATCGAGATTCTTGCTTACTTTTCTTCGTCAATTTCCGTTTGCTGATCTTCCTTTCTCTGTTCAAAGTGTCATCGATTTTGTCAACACCTTCAGCTTCTATAGAACATATAGGACCACGTTTGTCGATGAAGTGATTTAATTTAAACAAGACTTTGTAGTTTTCATTCAGCAATACATCAACGAGATTTGTAATTGTGGTATCAGGGGCAAGCTGAAGGCAATAAGAAACAAAAATGTTTAGATTTATTGTGATGATAAGAATTATTACCTATATGAAATAAATTGTAATATTTTGTTTTTACTTGATTATGAATCTTTATGTAGTCTTCAACAGGATATCCAATTAATGCCTCAACAACTTCTTCAAAGATTGTAATCCTAGCAATATTTGTTCCATCATCCAACAAAAATGATAATCTATACCTGGAAGATTGAATTTGTAGTGTTCAATATCAATGTTAGATAAATAAATATATGGCAGATGTAAAAATTTGAATACATAGTATTACCCGGGAACTATCTGGACTTGTAATTTTAAGCAATTTAGACACGCAAGGCCACTTGACATTTTTGTACCCGCTTTGAGACAATGATCACAAGCTTCGTAGTATGGTAAAGAACCATTCTCAATCTCCTTGATAGTTCCTTGCAAATAGTAATATGCATTCTATATTTGAAAAAAAGTTCGATCATTAATGATAATTTGAAATTGTAATGTTTTTTGTTTTATTTAAGGATGATCATTAACACCGATTAATAAATATGAGTTCTCTACAACTGGAATAAGCAGACTAAATTCAATAAGACGTGTAGAAATAAATATTCAAACCTCTATTAAAGTTGCCTCCTTTTTAATCACTTCGTCAATTGTTACACACTTAGAGTCAACAAACATTTTCTTCATCCAAATAGTAAATAATTTTTCTCGCCTCTCTTCTGCGTCCAACCTGTTGATTAATATTTGTTTGAAAACAAGTAATAGATTTTTTTAGGAAAAAGAGATGGAGTAGTCTGAATATACGAGGAAATTAAATTCATAATTATTGGTGATAGACAAAAATGATGATTAATATCTTTTGACACATATATTAATGTTAATGCGGAGATTTAAACGCCAAATTTGAAACTGTTAAAATGAGAAGAAATTTATTTTTTTTGACGAGTTATCAGATCCATGATAGTTGATATAGAGAAGTTGTAATTTACCATGAGTTTGCAGCATCTGTCTGGGTGCATGGAGGGTTGAAAAAAACAGATGTATTTTGCGTTGATTTCAACTGATATACTCCTGTTTGATATTAGATGGGAAAATTGATTGGGTTTGTTCATAACAAACAAATAAACAATTAACATAATGAATTTTACTGTTGTATTCTTGCATCCTCAGGTTGGTAAAAATGATTATTGGGTTCTTCGATTCCATATGCTTCATCATTTGTGCCTCATTCAAAGCAAGGTCGTCCCATAGATTAATATTAATGGATGTTAGCCTAGCATTGAAAACATACTTAGCTTGATCGCAAAAGGTTTTTACATACACAAATAATGTAATTGTGCTTACGTCGTATCCAATAAAACAATGTCTCTTTTGTATACCATGATACCTTCTGGTTTTGTAAAAACAATCAGTTGCTTGACCTTTTTCAGCACACCTATTACATCTGTAGGCAAAAGGTGATTTTCACAAGGATAAATTATTTTAAAGCTATGAAAAGTAAGAATAATATACGTATAATTGCTTACGTTGATTTTCTTTATCGCTTAGTTGAGGTGTTATTTCAGTAAATCACCTGAAAGCCAAGTGCAGTTGCTGTATTGCTAGTTTTTCTGGTAGCTCTGTAACGACGGTACCTCGTTGGAATAAGAGTTCAAAACTTGAGTGAACATTTTCGTAATTCGAGTTGATGACCTTAACAAACGCATTATAGATAATATAAGATTTATCTGTCTCCATTATTCCTTGAAATTGCTTTATAACATTCGAGAATATCAGCCCATGAATAAATGTCCCCTACAAAAATACCGTAGAGTGAAGTAAATAAATATTATGCAGATTACTGTTAGAGTATAATGAGATAATTCAGAATGAGATATAACGTAACACAATGAGGAAAAACCAATGTAAATCACAAGTGAAAATGTGAAATTGTAAAGCAACAGTAGCAAATCAAAGTATGAACCTCTTCGTCGACGAGAATCATTTTTCGGATCACCTTTCCTTGTTTGGTTGTGATTTCGGATCCTTGTCGAAGAATAAGAACCTTAACAGCAATTGCACTGTTGTTTAGCTTGAGTTCTTTGAGTGACGTGTGCTTAACTTTTTCCATCTTATTGTTGTAGTTTAGATAAGCAAATAATAATATGTAGGTGATATGTGAAACCACGTGCACATGCTATGAAAAACTTTTGGTTTCTTGAAGTGTGGAATGTGTAATTTATAACTTAACTGAACCACTCCAAAAGTTGCCACTTTTCACATTCTCCGTAATTGATTGTGTGATTAAAAGCATTATGCGTATTTACTCTTTCTATTTAATGTACAATGTATAAATTATGTATATTCATATAACGTACGGGAAAAAAGACTCCATTGTATTGAATTATTTATATTGGTGTAAATGATAATTGAGAAGGTTTACAAATACATGTATGTTGAGAGTAGAGGAAAAGACTTACCAGGATATACATTTATATTTTTTCGCCAGTTTTTTATTTTATGTATTTGGTATTTTTAATCTAATATCGTATGAATATAACAATATTACATTCACATATGGAATTTTTTTTGAATATAAATATGATATTGTTCACTTAAATTTAATTGATAATATGTTTATATAAAATATAATATTTTATCTAAAAAAAATATAATAATGATGTTATGATTTACGAGATAATGATTATTCAAACGCTTGATTCTTGTAATGCTATTTTTTCCCCATGACAGATTTATGCACTTTATAACGAATGGATCAAGTTATATCGTTATTCGTCAAAATGAATTAACCGATTCATCGTAGTATTCATGTATTGGTTTTGTTTATATATTTATATATTTATGTATGGTAGGTCAAATTAAAAATCTAACATGTGAAATTTGTTCGTCAAAGCTCATAAGTTTTTTCCGTATTTGGGTGAAATTGAAATGCATATCTCAAATATTTTATGGTTCAATGTTTGATTATTTTTATTTAGAAACTGTTTTTTTAGCCTTGATTTATTTTGGTAATTTGTATTTTAGTGCACAGCCAAAAGGAAAGAGTTGAGTACTTAATTGTAAAATTTGATAATAACTTTGGAGAAAATATTGAATAATAGAAATTGTAGAATTTTGTAAGCACAAGTCATGTATATCTTGATTCAACCAACGCCGAAAAATCATTTTTGATGAATAAAACTGAAAGATTTGTCGTCATTTCGATCAGAAGTTTTATCTTTGATTGTTCACCTATGAATTTATTTGTTAATATTTTTTTATTGGGCGAATTATTTATTAAACAAATGTGTTTTAATAGCCATTTGATATTTGAATTCTTAATTATTTTGGAGAATTGAGTAAAAATAGTGTTTTTCAAAGTCGTATGAATAAACATCAGCCAAAGTTTGAATGATTATTTTCTAGTTTGTTTGAAAATATAAATAGATTATATATCACCGAATTCAATGTAATTATTCATAGTGAACAAACAAGATAACTGGGAAGTAAAATATATTAATAAAATATAATAAACATTAGGTGATAATGAAAAACTTAATTGTTTGAGGCGAAACAACCACATAAGAAAATAATGGAGTAAACAAAAACAAAAGGTGCTTTATTTTATTTTATTTTTATAAAGAAAAGGTTTGGAGAAAAAGATTATACCATCGGAATTTACTGGAATCTGCAGTTTAACGACATCAAATAAAGTTGATTTCAAGTTCAAACAAGGCCAGCAAGTACTTCTTTGTATACGACGTTTCTTGTTAGTGTGCCATCATCTCCGTTGTTAACATCTGGTTTAACCAATACTTGTGTAAATTTCATAGAAACACCTCTTGACAGCGCAACATATAACTGACCATGTGAGAAAACAGGTTCGGGCAAATATACACCAACAATTGGAATAGTTTGGCCTTGAGACTTGTTAATGGTCATGGCAAAACACAGCCGGATTGGGAATTGCTTTCGTCTAAATTGAAATGGATATCCTTCGTTCTCGGCCGGAGACAAAGGTATTCGAGGTATTAATACCATCTTTCCGGCATGATGACCAATCGTTATCTCTGCTTGTATCACATTGTCTTTGAAGTCTCTACAGACCATTCTTGTGCCATTACACATACCATTAGATGGATCTAGATTTCGAAGGAGCATGTTAGGACAGTTTTTTTTCAACATCAAAGTATGAGGAGGTAAGCCGTTGGGTGTTAAGCTATTCAAAAACTCAACCGGGTAAAAATTTTGCGTATCGTCAGTAGCATCATCAAAACTTAGAAAAGTTTTTGCAACTCCAGGAAACAATGAAATTATTTTGTCGTTTAACTTGTCAACATGAGTATTCTTTGTTGCAAGAATGGCTCGCTCTGTCAAATATGAAGCCGAGGAATAACTAACAGCAAGTTCTGAATAAACGTAATCAATCAATCTTTGCTCGGACAACTCGGGAGATTCGGTACTAAAATTAATCAGCATCTCGCTTGGAAGACGAATATTCCCATTTTCGTCTACTGGTTCAACACCTTTACCTATGCGCAACAAAAACTCGCAGAATTGAGGATCACTCCTTGCACGCATGTTTTCGGTCAATGTTATTATCTGCAACGATTGGTACAAGTACGATTTAATCAAGCTCCCATCGATGGTTTCTCGAACAGTTGCTTTTGGAATAACAGACAAGACTTGCATGAAATCACCTCCTAAAACAACTACTTTTCCACCAAAAGCTTCGTTATTCCCAACAAGATCTTGTAAAGTACGATCAACCGCCTCGATGGCAAATCTTTTACACATAGGAGCCTCGTCCCAAATAATAAGTTTTGCCTGGCGTAACAACTCTGCTAAGCAACTCTGCTTTGAAATAGCACAAAAGCTGTTCTCATGTAGTTCAATGGGAATTTTAAACCGCGAATGCGCTGTCCGGCCACCTGGTAGAATAGATGCGGAAACACCTGACGTTGCTGTTGCTAGAGCGATCATGGACCGTGAGCGAACTGTTGAAAGAAGAGCACGATATAAAAATGTTTTCCCAGTACCACCGGGACCACTGATAAAGAATACACCACTCCTATTGTTATCTAGATGCTCCATAATCAAATCATAAGCCATATGCTGACCAGCATTAAGTTGCAGGGGCCCAACCAAATCGTCTGATGAAACACTAATTGATAATTCGTCTAGAATTTCTCTAGAGCATTTCAGTGCGGAGCATTCCGGTATGGTTGTGATTCTAGGCAAATCATACATACAAATATCCTTGCCCATACTCTCAAGAAAAGAATTCACAGATACAAGTGTCTCACTCAACACCTCTACATCACCAGCGGTACCATGTCTTGTGAAGTCTTCAGATAAATGATTGTAAAATTTATCCCACAAGCTCCTAACATCAGATGGCTCACAATACACTAAAATTGTCGCAAACAATCGACGCAAGGCATATGGCATATGAAAGCTTATAGCCTCATTTAAACACTCGAAATTAGTATTGTCAGATTCCAATAATCGTCTACATTGTGCTGCTTCCTTGAAGGAAAAACACTTTCGCTCACCAACTGTGAGCAAATCATCATATGAAATTGGCCCACAAATATTAAGCAACAATACACGCAAATAATACCTTTCTCCTTCAATTGGATTCGCAGAATTAACACGGCCGATAACTTGTCTCTGCCTTCTTTCATTCCAAGCCTTTGTTTTTCTATCCCAGACATAATGCTGCGGAAATTCTGAATACAAATATTTTCTTGCCTCCACATCACGGCAGCATGTTTCAAAATACTCGGTCAACATAGTTTTGCCAATTTTGTCAGATTCCAAAACTGTCTGTAAATCTTGATTGTTCCAGAAAGTAACACATTGTTTGTTAGGTAAGTGAAGGGGTAAATTTATGACCGGCGGAGATATTTCATTCAAATCAAACTCGTAAATTCTCCAAAGCACCTCTGGAGCCGAGACCCACCGACCATCTTGATACGCCTTGATCTCGTCAATGTATGTTCCAGAATCGTGCGATGAAATATTAACATATATCTTGTCATGACCTTTATATATATACTTGTAAAGGTATTTAACAGCTGTGAGTCCGGAACAAATCTCAACGTTTATATGACAGTCATACCTATACAACAAAAATGGATTATATGGAACAACCCACTGTGAATTCAATGTGCGACGGCGGACTTCAATAATTCTTCCATCGTTTCTTCTTCGGTATATTGGATACCCATCTCTCCCTTGCATTGATTGATCTGAAAAAGGACGAGGATAATGGCTTTTGCATTTTCCATTTATCATACAAGGACATTTTTTGTCCAGCAAGCCACACGGGCCATGCATCATATGCCTCGTCACCAAATAAAAGAGCTTTGGGAAACGATTCTCATCCGGAATCTCAGCAACAACATATGAATCAAACATTTCAGGCGAACTAATCTTGGAATCAGTGGATAAGATAAGAAGCATGTGGCAATGTGGCAGACCTCGTTTCTGGAATTCAATAACATAAACATATGCAGCAACGCGGCCGAATATACATTTTTTGAGGACTTGGTCTTTTAGATCAATCAACTTCGAACGAAAAACTCGCGAAACAAGATCCGGCCGATCATGGGCAACTTGACCATCAAATAGATTTTCTTTAATTTCTTTCCATTCGGGATTGCAAGTAATCGTAAGAAACAAGTCTGGTTTCCCAAACGCTTTGACCAAGGCAATAGCATCAAGATATCTTTTGCGCATATCTCTTGGGCCTCCAATAAACGATGTAGGGAGAACAATACGGTGACCAATCTCGCTACCGCGGGTCTCTCCACCAACAACGCTGTCGACTATCCCTTGATACATCTCTGATCTGATTTCTGTTTGATTTCGTCTATAGTAGTCGAGGCGAGTTGTCTCCAATTTAATGTACATATCAACAATATATTGTTGCAACAGTCTACCACCATATAACAGAATAGATGAATCATTATCTCTGATTTGTATCTGATAGCAATAATACTCCCTGCATGACACCATTCGATCGTTTTTGCCACGAATAATCGCTACGATCAAAAGAACACATATTAAAATTGCAAAATGAAAGTATGTTTGGAAAAAGAGAGAAGATATCAATCGTTGAACAACATATTCAATTAGTATAAGCAAATATGTAAATAACTTAATTTATCAAGGACGAGCGCAGTTTTTTACCTCGGTGTTTGGCAACTCATTTATATTTCTTTTGGGCTAAATTTATACTGTAAAAAATTGTTGGCTAAAATAGGGAACTTATAATTGTCTTTTATGTCATGATAATATATTTTAATCTTGGAAATTATATAAAAATACAGGGCTACCTATTTTGCATCCTAGATTACTTCACATATATTTCAATCTTGAAAATGATAGAAATACTTCATGCTGATCTTTCTATTTTGCTAATATCTCTATTAATATGTCATATTATATTTTATTTTAATAATATAATTGTTTCGCAATACACCTACTTGTTTGTCTAATTAATGGCCAACTAATTTCTTCTCGTTTTTTTAAATATATTAAAGGATTGGTTTTTCTATGTAATTTTAAATGTTGGTCATATTTTAAAAAATTGAAATTTTAGTTGCATTCTATATACCTAAAAAATTTAAGGGTAACTCCATTGTTCAAAGAACAAATATTGGGAAACAAATTGATATGCTGAACTATTTTATTAGAATAAAATTTGCGGAGGTAATTATTCACATTATGACATAAGTAAATTAATTTACACGTTAATATGCAGATGTAATTTGTTCAAGTAATTATTCAATTTCAGTTGTTTAAAAAGCACAATTGAAAATTTGATTTATAATAATTATCAACTACACCATATAATGACGTAATTTTAAATATTTTCTACTTTATATTAAATTTCTCATAAACTCACCTCGGCTTTCACCGCCAACATACTGAGGAAGAGAAGGAAATCTAGAAGTAGATGCCAAGTTATTGCCAAAAGAAGCAGGACTATGATCAATTCCAGATTTCAAAATGTGTTGTTGCCAACCAACATCACCATAGGGGAAAAACAACGGATATTGTAGTGGATCATAGCAGCCAAAGTAAGGTTTTATCATATGCATATGTCCATCATATGCGTGAACAACAATATCTCGGTCATAAGGAATATTAGCATTGTCATTACCCTCCACCCATATAGCAGCAACCTGATCGGCGGATGGGCTATTATAACGCCTATGATCGATAGATACATCTTTGCAAATATGCAACCTCAGATTCTTTACAGAAGGATATTGCTTAATCCTCTTTAGGAGCTGAGCATAGGGATTCACTTTTAATATATCCATCAACAAAGCCATGGTAGATTCATTGACGGCTTCTTCACCAACAACAGATATTCTATTACGCAGCTCATTGTCACTGTCCCAAAAATAAAGTTGGAAATATTTAGGACCATCATCGCTGGGCACAAGAGGTGGCAAAGAATGAAACACCTGTCCCGATACACGAAATGTATACACTCCACGATTAAGAGACGCAAGATCTTTATCAAGGCGAACTACGAATGATGTGAATGAAAACAAACTATTATACAACCGAATTTTTCGGCGAAACGAAATAGATGAAGGACACGATATATCAGTAAATAAATCACGAAGACGCGACGGGATAATAGGGGAAGTGAGCTGAATTTTTCCAGAACCACAACAAAATGTAGGGGATTAATGTGAAAACCTCCATGCTCCACAATAGCGACATTTTGGAACCACGGGAAAATTCTGCAAGTGATCGATGTCCTGCTCGGTAACTTGAGGAAAACAAAAAAGTGATAAAATATACAAGGAGGGTTTCTAGAAAAACAGCCTTCATCTGAAAAAACAAGGAAATCAACCAATACCAAGAATACGAAAACAAAACATACAATGGCTTAAGCATCCCTGACCAATAGACGAAATACCAATTGCACAACCTGTGATTTGCAGATAACAGAGATGAAAGCATTTGTAAAACCCATGAATCCATTTCGAATTTTAAGAACTATAATTACAGAAGTTAACCAGTCGTAGTAGAAAGTGTGTTCTCGCAACTCGACGAACTGTCCAACATTTCACTGCCAAAACACGAGGGAATGAGTAAGGAAGAACTAAAGAATAAAAACCAGTACAACACCAAGGAAGATGAGCAAGAGAATGGGAGAAAGTAACACACCAACTGCTGGTTCTAAAAATCGAAAACAACGGGAAGCCATAAAAATGAATGAAACAAAGTAAACGAGAGCAATACCTGGAGACGAAAGCAGAAGTCGGTCTAGGCTTTCGACCACGAGCCATGACTGGCAACAAAAGACAAGCGTGAAACGGGGTGGAGTGACGGCAAAGAAGAAGAAGCCACATGCAGCCAAGGAACAAAACGAATTTATGTATGATGTGCTGGGGAAACACGGGAGGCAAATACACGTACAACCAACATAACGAGAATAAAGAGTCAGGACTTAAACAAAAATATTAATTACTCATTATCACACAAATATTATTTATTGATTAATAATTAATATGGGTATTAATAATATTAATTAGTAATACTGAAACTGTAGGGAAAACAGAAAGCTCTTACAGTGAAGGGAAGCCAACAAGTCGGATAATTACATAATAATTAATTAATAATTACTATTATTAAATTCGGATAATTACATAATAATTAATTAATAATTACTATTATTATTAAAACACAATTAATAAATAATAATATTTAAATACTTAAAATATTGGAATATTAAAATGTTGGAATATTAATAATAATTAAATAATAATACTTAAAAAGTAAAACTACATTAATAAATAATAATACGTAAATACTTAAAATATTGGGATATTAAAGTGTTGGAATATTAACTTAAAAAATTGGAAGAGGAAAAGAGTAAAACTGCATTAATAAATAATAATACGTAAATACTTAAAATATTCGAATATTAAATTAATAAATAATAATAATAATATTTAAATACTTAAAATAAAATATTGGATAATAATTAAATAATAATACTTAAAAAGTAAAAGTGCATTAATAAATAATAATACGTAAATACTTAAAATATTGGGATATTAAAGTGTTGGAATATTTTGGAAGAAAAGGAAAATGAAGTAAAAACACAATTACTAAAAGGGCAATGAGGTGCTATATTTATAAGTTAATAAATAAATAATAATACTTAAAAAGTTGGAAGAGGAAAAGGACAATAAATAAATAATAATACTTAAAAAGTTGGAAGAAGAAAAAGACAATAAGGTAAAAACACAATTAAAACTGCTATATTTATAAGGATATAGATATATATACATACATACACAAAACACCTACAATGACTACCTACATTCGTCGATATGACGGAAAATGAATTCCAGGTATTGCAAGTCAAAACACACAACGTTTTGTAAATTTAACATGTCTGATTCTGGACTTGTGGAAAATGATAGTGCTGTGACGCTATTACACCGCCTTGGTGGTCATGACCAATGATTCAGTGTGCCACTTCTCTCATTCGAATAATTGATTAATTGCAGTTCACAGGTAGTCCCAAAACTGTTGAGCTTGGAACTTTGTGTCACCGTGAATTTGAGCCAGATAAATTTTCACGCAGCAAGCTATAAGTACATGCACGACATGCCATTTCAGACAAGCAATAAAGAATCTTTTTTAACCATCTTCAAGGAATCAAGGCATGCAACAAAAATCAATCCTTTCACCAAAGAGGACAGCAACCAGAGTATGCACTGCAAACACGCAAGTAAGCAAGTGAAGGAGTGGAAAAAAAAAAAAACCAAACCCAAAATAAGGTGGTGGGAATGAAGATGTAGATACATCAATATACTTATATTTCCATCCAGTCCACTTTTATAGTAGGAGATCCTCTTGGTTTGTCGCCGGTGAGTTTGCTTCCATTTTTTACCCATCTGGAAATGTTGCCGGCTTTCAATTACATCAGCTATGAAAACCGCGCACTTCATCTCTCTTTGTTGCTGGCAGATGATCTTCCTCACAGTAGCGATATTATAGGTTTGTTTTGGGGCAAGTCACCTTCACAATACACATTGGATGCAAATCACTTCCCTCCTTAAGGACTTTTTCTCATTCTGCAATAGTGTTTCATACCAGATCCGTGGCTTCGATCAGAAAGTACAAAAAACGAGACAAAATTGTGATATAGGATTTGCTATCTTCAAAAATAAATGTGCGTTGTTGGATGTTTCTTTGATAAGTGTTCTAGTCTCACCTCCAATTATTTGAAAATGTATTTGTCTAAATTAAATAAATAGAAATGTTAACCCAGTTATTTATATCTTTAATCAAATATAATTACTTTGTTAGAATAAAAATTATTTTATTTTATTTTATTTTAAAATGTATATATAACAATAACTGAGTTTTTTTAAAAATTGAAATCCTTCAAGTGTTTCACCATATACAAGGTATTTTAAAATAATCCTGTTTGAAAATCCATGTCCAGCCTAAAAAAGAATTTCATAAAACTTGTATTTCAAATCCATGTTTAAAAAAAAAAAAACCTCCTCTATTGTTATATATCCATTAAAAATAAAGCAAGTATTATTTTAATGGAATTATCATGTTCAATTAAAACTATTACAGGTTTTATTACAGGGTTTGGTGGCCAGAGTATATTTTCAAATTCTTAAAATTGAGATAAAAATAATTTCACTTTGAGGAAAAATGTGCAAAAAAATAATTAGATAATTACCATTTTGTATTTTTCAACTTATTTTAAACAAAAGATTCATATGGATTCAAATTATATGAGAAGTTAATTTCAACACAACTACATAAACACATGGTAGTTAATGATAGCAAATCCAAAATCATAATATAAAATACTTTAATATTTATATCAAATAAACGTCCAACAAACCACAAATAATTTCTAAAAAGAAAAGAATTATCTATAGAATGCAGCATCCAATTCAAGATGTTATGTTGAAATAACAAAATCTACAGAGTAATATTTGTTCGCCGAAATATAAAAAAAGTAACACTTGATTTTTCGCTTGTTAGTCTGTAACTCGAATTCCATGATGATAAGAGTTGGTAAGAAAATATACTCATTCTCTTCTTCTCTTCTAGAAGTAATTCCAATTACTTCAATTTTTCAACATCATCATTGATTGGTTTTTTAATAACCTTGAACACTTGAGTGCCTTTAAATCCAACTACGCTTGAATTAAACTCATGTATATCAATGTTGGTAAGTTTTCTTCTTGCTTCTTTTTTACTTGTTACAAACTATTAAAAGGAAGTAGCAATCATCCCAAAGACCTGAGCTAGAACACCTTTTTGTTTTTTTTCCTGTTGTTAGATATTAAATTTCTTGAGCTCGAATGGCGTGATCGTTTTGATATTTTGTGTATCATTTCTAGTTTTGATTTATCTCTTTCTCTTTGTGAAAGAAATCTTTTTATCCTTTTCAATAAGGATTTGTGTACCTCTTTTGACATTACAAGTTAATTTCTTTTTGTTTTATTGGCTTCGAGACTTGGACGTAGACTCCGTTTAGTGTTTTTTCGTTTTATAAAAGTAGCAATTAGTCATCATCTTCAATCTTAGTTTTTATTATATTATGTGACTAAATTCAATTGTCCATTAGAGCAATATAAATTCAATTAAATTAAAAATTCAGCATATGTATGTGACTAAAAAATTCAAAGATGCCCCAATACTTTTTTATACAGCTATTATATTTGAACTTGAAATTTGAAATTTTTTCCTCATAA
This sequence comes from Primulina tabacum, assembly GCF_025594145.1. Taxonomy (NCBI): domain Eukaryota; kingdom Viridiplantae; phylum Streptophyta; class Magnoliopsida; order Lamiales; family Gesneriaceae; genus Primulina; species Primulina tabacum. The sequence goes on along the minus strand of NC_134555.1, from coordinate 6,676,437 downwards.
TATAATGGGTATAATTTAATTTTATATTAAATCTTTAAGTTATAAATTTATTTTACCCCAATGTCGTTAGAAATTGGTAGGCCAATTAAATAATTTGTTTTTCCCTCGTCTATCCATAACAAATAATAAACTTTCCGAAAATACTCATATTGAGTCTCATGATATAACATAAAAGTGAGTATAAAAGTCTAATTTCGACAATGCATAATTGGAAAACAATGACATCTATCCACACTTTTATAGATATATAGATATTTTATATACTTATCTCAATATATTCATTCCACGGTTTGTACTCATCTAATGTAACATCAATCATTTTCAGTTCTTCATCCCAGAAAGATACTCAGCTTTTGAACATCTCTACAACACTATAGTATTTATTCCAAGCATTTGAGTCTAATTTTATATTTTCTTTTGTCAAATTGATATGTAACTTTAAATTTAAATATGTGACATCGACCTGCTAGGTTTGGGGGATCCCAATTATGTCCATATTTATTTTCTTCAGCCATTAGGTCAGCCAAAATTTCAGCCAAATGGTCGTCCACCTCTCCATACATATAATGCCTTGATAAATTAAATTGTTTCTTATGCTATCCACGGACAAATTGATATGTGAATTATGTTATGCTAAATTCTAAACAGGTTAAGGATAATTGTCAATAATCAATTTGTAAATACTCATCAAATTTGATATTTTGTAGGGATTATTAATTTTTTGCTTATATTGTTTGAACCTCAAATTATTTTGGTTCCTTTTATTGGCAATGTACGAAAAAAAATCCTTTGATTTATGAATTTTAAACTCTTTGGTTTTCGACCTAAAAAGGCATGTTTCCAAAAAATAAAAATAAAGATTGGGTACTTCTCTGAACATTATAATTACATATTTCATTCCAATTATTGATATGAAAACCATTTTGGCCGTCTTTTATTGATTTTTACATCAAATCAAAGTCAGGGGACCAAAATGTACACTATCACATTCATCATCTCTTACTCCTACATGCCCATTTAGATCTCCTCCTGTTAAAATCATCTCGGCCGTTTTTTTGTACTACCTCATCTAGATCTTCTCAAAACCTATAGTTGGTGTCTTTATCTAATCCTACTTGAAGTGTTTATTTGCTAATCATGTTAATATTTTCTGTTGCTACTCCTACTATCTTGAGAGCTATAATCCTTTCTCCCTTCCTAAGTACTCCTGCTACTCCATCCTTCACGAACTATCTACATTTGATACCTACTCAATTTCTCGTTTCACTCTCTCTTGTATACCATGGCATGACTTATAACCTGAATTCTCTATCATCTTTGCCCTCTCCCCAACCTGTTTTCCTCTTGCAAACACAAAATATTAAAATATATTATATTATATCATATGAAATTCATAAAAACATTTATAAGGTGAAAGATCATGTGCAACTTAGTAGCTTACCAGGTTTTAGCTTCTAGATTTTTCTCACATACAAATAGCAACCAAAGAAGCCCCTTAAACCAATATGCAAATGTAAAGCCTGATCTCCCGCTCGTAGACCGTAGTCAAAGTAGATCAAGGTCCTCTCTGAACTGCATGAATAATAACATAATCACATGAAAAGATTGAGTGCATGAAATACTAAACTATTGAACATATTTTAAAGAGCCACAAGCTTATCAGTGACCAAACCTAGAAAATGAGGCTCTGCCCCCAGCCAAATGTCCATTTGTTTCATGCATTCGCTGATAACTGCATTAAGGACTGAGATTAAAAAATTAACTAGGAACCCCAAAATAAAATTATATGTTGTGTGTGTGTGTGTGTGTGTGTGTGTTTGTTTGTTTTCCATTCACTTGCATATGTCATATAGACAAGATTCAAGCTGGAAATACACAACAAACCTAGTTTCAGCAGTAAAACCAGTCTAGTTTTTGGAAATCCACAAAATCCCTGTCTTTCAAATAAGCCATAAGAAGTAACAATTGTAGCCAGTATTAATGGCACAGCACTTTCTTTGGTCTTCGTTCTATGAGGTGTATTGTTTTCATGACGTCGATCAATTTTCCTTGCCATCCTTGGGTAGTTGACTTCTGACTGACTAATCCTCTTTCCTCCAAATCTGTCAATATGCTTTCACCCATCGCAGTATTATTTTCAGAATAAATGGCAGGGACGAGAACAGAAAATGTTGTGATATTGGGACAGATGCCTCTTTGTCTCATCTCCTCATACAATTTAAAGGCATGAGAAGTATCATGTATTTTACAGAGGCCCGTTATGAGAACATTGTAAGCAACAATGTCGGGATTTGCTCCATGAAGTTCCATTAAGTATTTCACATTCAGTGCCTCGGAAAATTTACAATCTTTGCATAACTGATGAAGTAAGGTGGTGAAAGTTGAAACTGTAGGAACGAGTAGACCCTTCAGCATACAATTAAGAAAAAGAACTCCCTCCTCTGTCTTTCCACGCAGCACAAGCCCTCGAACAATGGCACTCTGTGACAAACGGCAAGAAATGAGACCAAGTTCTTCCAGCTCATCTTTCAGTTTCAGTGCTCCTTTTATATCTCCAGATTTACACATACTTTTGATCAAACTGCAGCATTGTCTAGAAGAAGGAATAAAACCATTATTCAGCATCTCATAAAGAAGTGTACGACACTCTTGGAAACGAGATACTTTCTTAAGCCCACTCAAAATAGAGGAGAAAATATCTGCATTTGGTGAAACCCCAACAGAGTTCATGACATTTAACAAGTCAAAGGCCTTCGCTACTTCAACTCTCTCACTATACGCAGTAATCAACAAGTTTAACGTTAATTGATCTGCTGGAATCCCCTGAGTGATCATCATTTTCAAAAATTTGGCCCCAACATCCAGCATACCAGATTCACATAGCAGGAGAATTAAAGAGTGGCATGTGAACTTATCAGGAAGAAAACCATGTCTTAATATGCTTTTGTATAATGCAAAGCACTCAGATATATTATGGCCCTTTGATTGCCCATGTAGGAGGATATTGAATGTTGCCAAATTAGGGCACAAACCTCTACCATCAATCATTGATAAGACATTGTCTGACTTAACCACCAGTCCCACTTTCGAGTGCGCATCTAAAACTGCATTGAACGTAATTATATCAGGACTGAGACCCCGTGCCACCATATCTTTAAAGAGTCCAATACCCACTTGTGGATGTCCAATTTTAACAAGACCATTGATGATACATGAATAAATAAACTGGTTTGGAGAGACATTTACTCCTTTTAGTCCCCTTTCCAACAGAAGAATTGCAGTAACAACTCTTCCAGCTCTACATAAACCAGAAATAAGACAGCCATACGTGTAACTGTCAGGAAGCACATTATTTTCAATCATCTCAGATAAAAGGGTTAGAGCTAATTTGAATTTACCGATACTACATATCTCAGCCAGCAATGTGTTGTAGACAACAATGTCCACAGCATAAGGAATGTTTCGAAGTTTACAGAAGAATTGTACTGCCTCTTTAACATTTCCTCCTCTACACAATCCTTTCAATAGATTTCCATACGTGTAGAAGCTAGGCTGATGACCTAAACAAGCCATTTCATCGAACAATTCAAATGCTTTTAATCCTTCTCCTATGTTTGCATAGCCACCAATAATTACATCATAAGTGATGGAACAGGGAATTAGACCAATTTTATGGATGTGATGCCTAAAAACCTCAGCCTGTCGTACATATCCCCTTCTGCAAAGAGAGGATATCAGTAAGTTACAGATGAAAAGATCAGCACAATGACCACTCTGATGCATGGCTGTGTACACTTTGATTGCTTCAATTATCTCACCGTGTTTGCAAAAGTTGTAAATTAAAGTAGAATATACAATGTCGTTGGGTCTGTTTCCTGATTTGCACAGTTTACAGATTATTTCCTTCACGATATTTATTTTTCCTGCCCTACAAAATCCATTTACAAGTGCTGAATATGTAACAATGTCAGGATTTAACCCATCATTGAACATTTTACCAAGTAAATGTACAGTTTCTGTCAGCGCCCCATTTCTGCATGCTCCATCTATTAGCATGGTGTACATCATACAATTAACATCCATTCCTTCCAGCTTTATCCAATCAAAAAGATCTTTTGCCAAATTAAACTTAGCATGCTTGCAGAATCCATTTATAATCGCTCCGTAAGTAACCTCACTAGGTTTCAATCCCATTTCACGCATTTCTTCCAAAAGTTCCAACGCTACAACAAAATTGCCTGAACGACAATGTCCATGGATCAAAGCATTGTAAGTGATGCAATTTGGTAAAATGTTAACCTTACGCATTTGGTTAAAGATCTTTCTGGCAACTGCAATTTTATCCTCTTTGACGAACCCATTTATAAGAATATTATATGTTACTTCATTTGGAATTATCATCCTCTTCTGCATCTTTTTCGACAGTATATACCCTTTGGCGCTCCTATTATTTTTACATAAATTGTCTATAAGAATATTATAAGTACACAAATCTGATTTCATACCCTTGCAATTCATGCGATTCAACAACTCAATAGCTTCTTTATACCTACCATTCTTACAATACCAGCTGAGCACTGTATTGTAACTAACCACACTGGGAGCATAACCACTCTGCTCCATCTTCTTAAGTAAATAGCCAGCCTTCTTCAGTTTCCCTTCCAAACAAAGGGCATTTAGCAATATATTGAAAGTTCCAGTATTTGGACATATGCCTTTCGCAAGCATTTCCCCAAAAAACAACCACACGGGCGCAGCCAGCCGCATTTTTGCCATAGCTGCAAGGATCATATTACAGGTAAATACAGATGCCAGAAATCCCCTAAAACCCATCAAACGAAAAATATTTAGAGCATCTTTAGTTGCTCCCTTCCTTACATAAACCCTTATTAAGAGGTCAAATACTCCAGGGTTAGAATCACACATACAATAAGTGTCCAATAGAGCGGAAAAAACTGAGCTTGATATAGAACACCTTCCCAATAAATTCATTAATATGGATCTTGCACAATCGTACATTCTCGCTCTAACAAGAATGTGGACCGTCATGCAGTACAAGTAAGTTATTTGAGAGAACTCCAAATCTTGACGCCTCACAACCCACTCCAAGAATCTCAAAGCCAACCTTCCATGAACAGGCCTCAACGGCCTCATTTTATATTTCATGAAATTCAACGACTCCCAACGACCAATTGTGAGAATTCTATATATACTACTAACCATTTCTTCACCTGTTTCCAAAAATCACCAAACAATCACAATTATTGACGTAGCTGTACTGTAGCAAGAACAAGCTCGCATGAAGAGCAATGGGTAAGATTACAGATGAAGATAGGCATAAACATAAAAAAGAAAGAGAGACAAATACCAGGCAGCTTTCGCGTGTTGTCTGGTGCCATGCATTTGTCATCATCCCACAATTTTTTTCGGAAACCTTTGTGGAAGCCCAGACGGGAGAAAGCTCTGGTTTTCGGTAATTTTTTGCCGTCAAGACAAAATTTTGCGGTTGTCTTAGAGCTCCACCACAGTAAACTCATACTGATGTTACCGCTTGCAAATTGCGACTCTTTAATTTAACTTCATGGAAAATCCCTGAAGCTAGAGGCTCCATGATTGTATATGTACCATTTTTATCGAGATGATTCCAAACACAAAAGAATTTAAGAAAGGCAAATCGCTTCTATTGATAAACCACCAGTTTCCCTTGAAATTAACATAGAAAAAATCAAGAACGAGTACCACCGAATAGAAACAATTTTCAAACCCATCAATATGATATTGTGAGCGGTAGTAGAATACGACGAGGGAAAATGAGGAAATTGGGAGCGTGGAAAGTGTTTGTTTTATAAAAGGGAATTTTGGGTAGAAACTTAACACTGGGTTGAGCCTCGGTCAAATTTTTTTATTAAAACACAAAATAATTTTAATTTTTTATAATTAATAATATTTTTTTTCAGATTTTGTTTTCCACGAAATTGGAAGCGGTCAATTCTTTGATTCTAAGTTAACTTTACGACTCATGCTCAACGCACGTTTACATGACTAAAAATGAGACTCATCGACCCACGCTCGCACGACTAAACATTGAGGCTCGACTCATTGATACATTAAAAATTCAACTCATATTAAATATGGTTCGAGTTAACATTGGTTGACTAAACATTATATCTGATTGGTCGAGTGAGTGGCTTTGCATTACATTCTTAACATTAGCCTCGACTAAATGATAGATTCTTAATTTAGGCTCGACTAAACAACTTAACATTTGGTGACATTTCTGATGATGTTATAACATTATCATTTTTATGAATATCTTTTAACAACTTATTTAAATTATAATATATATCATATTAAAATTTTTACATTATTATAAATTATTTATATATTTGAGATACATTCTAATTATATTTCACGTTATCATCATAAGATATCAATTATATATTACAACATATCAATTTTTATGTTTAACTCAATTAGTGTCTTTTGAGTATCAATTTGTATCTTTTAATTATCTCATATTAAAATGTTTAAAATGAATATAAATTATTTATGTGTTAACATGTTTAACAATTAAACTAAACATCGACTCAAATTATTTACTCGAATTAAAATTAACTCAAACTCGACCCAAACCCTAAACCTCAAACCTCAAACTCGACCCACTCGACCCACACCACCCAAAATGTACACACTCGATCCAAACAATAAAACTCAACACAAAAATATTACAATCTTTGTCAAGAAAAACAAAAAACTCACTCAACTCAAACTCCACCCAATCCACCACAAGCACATTACAATTACTTACTCCACCCAAACTCTACCACAAACATATTACAATAATTCTTTCCACCCAAACTCCACCACAAACTCATTACAATCTCTGTCAAGAAAAACAAAAAACTCAACACATTAATAAAATCGATTGTCTTTAAATTCAAACAAATTACTATCATTCAACCAGATCCTCTACCAAATTCTACAATAGAAAGAAATCTATTTTGTTTTTATATTCCACGTCTTCTCTTCATCATAGGGGGCAATACTAACATATGCAACATGCTCGACTCACTCAACTGACGGCCCATTTTAAATATGCAACTAGATTCTACCCTTGCGCTGATACGAGTCCAGCCGGGCATGACATGTTAAATCTTGAGAGTAGAGCCAGACAGCTGCGTTGACAAGATTATACAAGCAAGATTCGAAGCTTCAAAGAATTCGGCATGCATAGCAATGAAGTTGAAAGACATTTGAATGTTATTCAAGTGCTAAATTATGAAGAAGATGCCAAATCAAGACCTCGGACCCCAGAGCTCCGCGCTAGGTCTGTAAAATATCAAGCCCGAGCGCGTGCCTGGCACTAGGGCGGTAAAATGTCATGCCCGAGCGCCACACTTACTACACAAGACGATGATTTCCAGAACCCTCTTTGCCCGAGCACACCCACCCGTGGAAAAATTTATCTTTACCTAATTTAGAATCTTAAATTATTTGGTAACTAGATTTTCATATCTTTTAAATTTGTAAACAATATATACATGAATTTTATCATTGTAAACAATTAACATTGAGTTTTAATACAATTGTTTTGAGTTTTTCTCTCAAATTCAAAGTTGGCTTTGTATACACCTTTGTGGCGTTTGTCGATTGTTCTTCACTCGGGTTGTCAAAGACGAGTTCTTTGAAAGTTCGTTTGAGATCGATTGTTAGCTTCGTGAATATCTGTTGCTAGGTTTTTCGTAGATTAGAGGTGAATATCGCAACAATTACTTGTTTTAAAAATATCGGGATAACACGGTGTTCTTTGTTTCATCGAATCGAGGGCATGACTCCGTTTTTTAGCGCGTTTGCTTTCTGTGATTGAAGAATCGCATCATTTGGTATCGGAGCTTTTGGTTCTCTTTGATTCAAGTAAGTTTATCATTGTTATTATCAGATATGTTTATTCTTTCGTTTTGTTTACAGATCTGTTTGTTCTATCATTCTTTCGTGAATCTTGCGATTCTCGAAATTTTTGAGTTGTGATTATTTTATTTTTTCCCTTTTCGAGTCCACAAAGAATTCTTGTGCAATCCAAGAAAAAAAAAAGTACCAAAAATTCGAAAATTTTCCATTGTTTAGTTTTGGAATTTTGTTCTATTCTCTTGTGGAAGCCATATTCAAGTGCCTCTCACAATTAAAAAAATCAAATTTCTTGTTTTACGCAGTTTGTGTAAGTCAGTTTGCAAGTGTCGTAAAGTTTGAACTTGTAAATTTGATGTACACAAGCTGCAAAACCTGAAAACATGCCCTACGAGAGAACTCACAAATTGAGTGAAACAATTGAGTGCGAGCGTTTTCTTCAAGTGACGTGTGAGGTTTTGTAGTGAGGACAAAAAATAAAAAAAAAAAAGTGATAATTGAGTGGCTTTCGTTGGAATGACTAGTGATGATTTGTGGTGACAAAACTCTAGTCTGTATTCTTTTCTACTAACTTTTCTTGCAGATACACATGTCTGACGGTAGACACTTTCAAACATTTCTTAGACAGTTTGATAGGATGTTGATGAAGTCATTTAGGCCTTTACGTGAGGAGTATAGGCGATGGGAAGAAGAGGAGTTGTGTGATAGAAAGGTTGATGAGAATAGTAGAGGGCGGAGAGCCAAAGGGAATGAGAAGTTATGTCTAAATCATTATGATGATAGGCGACGTGACGAGAATAGTGGATTTAGAAGTTGGGGAGAGTATAGGAGAAGTGATACTAAGATGACAATTCCATATTTCCATGGGGGAGCAGATCCGAATGAGTATCTTGATTGGGAGGAAAGGATGAAGTGTGTTTTTGAGAGCCGAGATTATACAGATGCAATGAAGGTAAGACGAGCTTTTAGTGAGTTTACTAACGATACTACTACTTGGTGGGATCAGTTGGTACTGAGTAGGAGACGATGTAGGCATAACCCTATAGTTACGTGGGATGAGATGAAAAAGGTGATGAGGAAGCAATTTGTTCCAAATCATGATAATAGGAGAGGCGGTAGGAGAGATGAGCGTGGCTTGTACGATGATTCGTTGGCACCCACCTGGCGGTCCAACATAAACGAGAAAATCGTGGAAATGTCAGTGGTTGAGTCAAGGCATGAACATCGAGGTATATATAAAAATTCTAGTCATCATACAGTTGATATTAAATGTTGTTGGTGTCTAAAATTTGGTCTTAGTATTAGCCAACGTACACGTGAGGAGATGGCAGTAATAAAATCGTCAGTTGAGCTTAAATCTCAAATTGATGTTGAGGTTGTAGTTGAACATGAATCTGAAGTTGAGGTTGTTGTTGTACTTGAACCTGTAGTTGAGATTATTGGAACCTGAATCTGAGGTTATAGTTGGGAAAGTTGTTGATGATAGTATTCCACTAGTTGATGAGTCGAATGATGTTAAACGATATACAGTGGAGGCTAAATCATTAGATGGAGAAGAAATACTTAATTTTTCTATTATGGAGGATGAGAGTAGGCAAGGAGCAATTAAAGTACATCAATTTCTTGAGGAACAAAATGCTTCATTGGTTCTATTGAATTCAAATGTTGTTCTTGAGGATCAATTGAATTTCCTTAAAGTGGGTGAAAAAGAATTCAAAATGGTCGAAAGAAATAGAGAACAAAAGAGTGAGATGGTCATCAAAAGGAAAAAAAAAATGAGATGAGAGAAAAAAAAGAGGCCAAAGAAAAAAAAAATTGAAGACCCAAAAGAGTGATAGAGAATTGTTTAGCCTTGCATAAACCTTTTCATGTACCTTTGTACAAAGTGGTTTATACTCATTGTGATGATATGGTCGGTTCAATCTCGAGTACTGTTATTTCTTCTTTACAGGATTTTGGAGTTGTCATGACGAGTAGACAAACGGGTCTTGTTGAAGGGAGAACCCAATGGTTTGAGCCGCAAAAATATGCAAGTGCAATCGCGATGAGGTAAAGTTAGTTGCAAACACAACATCTGAGAGGTATGGTATGCTTCCTTACCTTAGTTTGTTGTTGTGTTGTAATCAAGAATTTGGAATGAGTGTTGAAAATGTGATGTCTAAAGGGTCTAACTGTGAATTAACGTTTTTGTCGAGGAGTCATGGAGGTGAGAGTGGTGAGTCATTGATTGAGTTACGCTCAAATGTTATTGATTTTGATTTCTCAAAAGCTGTCAAATTGATAAAACTTAGTTATAGTCATGAATTGTATGCATTATGCTCAAACCTTTGTGATGTGTTAAATGGATGCATGAATAGTACATTTAGTGTGTTCTATTTGCATGATTTATATTTGGTTGGTGATGGTTTTGATATATTGCTGTTTGAATATGATAATTTCTTCATTCATGATGAATATATGTTTCAAGAGAATAAATTTTTCATTCTATCTTCATTGCATGAGCTACGTGATAGTGAGGAGTATTATGGTGGTTTTATCTTTGATAAAATGCATGATTATATGTGTTGGTTTCTTATGAAGAGGCATTTTGAGTTAAATTGTGAAACATCCATTGCATATAAGAGATTGACATTTTGGCTAGAGTCGTATATCGTGCATGAACTATATCTTATTCCTAGTGAACTATGGTTGTACAAGTGTATGGATTTTATCCTCGTGTTAACTAGGTCTAAGAAAGGAAGGAATATGATATTTGTGATACTTAATGATATTTTATCATTTGGTTTCATTTGTTATTTGGTGTATGTTCAAGTTGATGAGTCGATAGTAAAGGAAACCACGACGTTATGATTTCAAGTCGGTTTGATAGAGCCAAAGATAGCGCCTACAATCTAGTGTTGAAAGGTAAGTAGGTTGATAATATAATTCTTTTTATTACTAACGTGCTTCATTTTTGCGTAGGTAGCCAAGATTTGAGGACAAATTTTTTTGAAGAGAGGGAGTATGATATGAATCTTGTCGGGCATTACGTGACAAAACTTGGGAGTAGAGCCAGACAGCTGCGTTGTCAAGATCGTATAAACAAGATTCGAAACTTCAAAGAAATCGGCATGCATAACAATGCAGTTGAAAGACATTTCAATGTTATTCAAGTGTTAAATTATGAAGATGATGCCAAATCAAGACCCTGGACCCGAGAGCTCCGCGCTAGGGCGGTAAAATAGCGCCCCCGAGCGCGTGCCTGGCGCTAGGGCGGTAAAATGTCACGCCCGACCGCCACAGTTACTGCACAAGACGACGATTTCCAGAACCCCTCGCGCCCGAGCAGTAGAATCTCCCGCCCGAGCGAGCCCACCTGCGGAAAAATTTATCTTTACCTAATTTAAAATCATAAATTATTTGGTAACTATATTTTCATATATTTTAGATTTGTAAACAACATATACACGAATTTTATCATTATAAACAATTAACATTGAGTTTTCTCTCAAATTCAAAGCTTGATTTTGTATACACCTTTGTGTGTTTCTCGAATCAAACTTATCAACGTTTAACACTTTGTGGCGTTTGTCGATTGTTCTTCAGTCGGGTTGTCAAAGACGAGTTATTTGAAAGTTCGTTTGAGATCGATTGTTATCTTGGTGAATATTTGTTGCTAGGCTTTTCGTAGCTTAGAGGTGAATATCACAACAATTACTTGTTTCAAAAAGATCAGGACAACACGACGTTCTTTGTTTCATCGATTCGAGAGCGTGACTCTGTTTTTTATCGTGTTTGATTTTCGTGATTGAAAAATCGCATCATGCTCGACCCATTACACCCATGCTCGACCCATTAAGCCCACTGCTCGACCCACTCACACTTCTACCCAATAAACGAATCACAATCTCGAAAGAAACTTATTTCTGTAAAATTGTTTCAATATTACTAGTATACAAATTTTATAGTACTTACTTCTCTTACAAACTTTCAAATGATATTTGATTATATTTTGTTTTGTATCCTTTGAGGGAACACAGAAATAGCGAGATTGGAAAGAAAAATAGCTAGAATGAAAAGAGATAAACAACTTAACTGAACGTGTGAATGAGAGCAATTAAAAACTATTTTTTTAAAATTCAAAAGTTAAATCTAACTAATTAATGAAGTTAATTAATTATCTCACATACTTAACAAACTCAACTCTTTTTTTTCGATTTAAAAAAATCAAACTCCCTTCTATTTAATTAGATTTTGAATGAGTCATATATTTTTTATTGACCTCAAGACAAACCTAACCTTTATTTTTAAATTTTCCAGAGTTTTACAAGTAACCAAGCAACTAGTATCTAAGGATGACAATGGGACGGGAAGAGGTGGGGGCGGTTTGTCATCTTCGTCTCTGTCTTCGAATTTCATCTAAATCCTCATATCTATCTCGATTCCCGTTTATTCAGGTTCGAAAATTTCCCAAACCCGAAATTATGGGATCAAATCTTCATCCATGTCATCATCTCCATTTCAAAAATATTAATGGGACAAGACGGGGACGAGTACGAGGATTCTCTGAACCAAAATTTATTATTATATATTATTATTATTGATAATATTAATATTAATACTAATATTATTATTAATAATATTTTCGAGGTGGGTTCGAGGATGGAGATGATATCCTCATTCCCGTTCCGAACTATTTCGGAGATTTTAAAGAATCTTCGTCTCCGTTTCGGGTTTTCCCCTCAGTTTTCCAAATCCATGGGAAAAATTGTCATCCCTACTAGTATCTATTATATTATATAATACTAATCGCTGTCACACATGATCATAAAATTTCATATGAGACTCACATGATTTATGTGAGCATCACATAAAATTTATTTGTGGCCAAATATAGACCATTCTCATGTGGTGGGAGTACTACCACCACCATTGTTGGGTCGATTGCTCACACTAGAGGGGAATGACTTAGATTTGGCCACGTCCAATATATTTACCGACAGAGAGATATGTCTCATCAACTTGCAAGTGTAGAAAGCTTTTCGTGATAAGAAAAAAATCAAATTTAAATTTTTCAGTAGAGTATATGAATCAGGAAATTAGTTTATCCAAAAGAAATTCATGATGGAATTAATGGAGGAAACAATCAAAAATGTTGCCAATAAGATTATCAACAAAATTGTGGATCTTTTTTTCCATAGCTGCAGGCTTAAATTCAATGTTCAAGCATCGTGTTTGCTTATGTCTATTAGAGAGATAGTGTTTTACAAAATAAAATGTGAAATTTGGCAATTCTTGCGTGAAAATAAAATATTAGTTTCGAATAATAATGACTTTTTGAAAATTGATATGAAGCAAATCTATAATAATATAGAGGTCCTTCATAAAAACTGGGAATGAAGAATGAGGAATTTAAGCACTCAATTTTTTTTATTATTCGTTGTCAAATTATTGTGTTATTGAGAGAAAGTACAATGTATATCCATAAAATTCTTTATACCACCTCAATAATAGAAACTAAATTTTAATAAGAGCAGTAGAGTTTTCTTTAAATTCTTTAATAATCTAGGAGAGACAACCATCTGCAGGGATATTGTTGGAACTTTCAGATGTGAAAATGATGGCATATTCTTAATAAACTGAGTACAATATATACAAGAATTATTTCATAAAATTATGAAGTCAATCTTGTCTATATCATTCCCTCTAATAAAAGATATACACAATAATCAATTGTCCACGTAACTAACACAATATTTCATTCCATATCTCAATACCTCTCAAGTTGGAGCATGCAGTTTCCGATGCCAAACTTGCCAATTAAATACTTAAATTGTTATTTTCTAAATGCTTTTGTGATGATATATGCCAGTTGTTCAGGAGGCGAGACATAATCTGATTGTACGTTAATATTGTGTATCTCATTCCAAACGAAGCAGCAGTCGATCTCAATATGTTTAGTCAGCTCATGAAACATTGGATTCGCAGCATTGCGAAGGGATTCTTGGCTATCACAATTCAGCCTCATGGGTTGCGAGTGATCCACATCTAGTGCCGATAATAACTCTCTTTTAACCATTTCAATTTGGAAAGACTCGTTGTCATGGACCGATATTCCGCCTCAGCATATGATTGCGACACTGCATGGTGTTTCTTAGTCTTCCATGAAATCGGTGAACCCTAGTAGGACAAAACATCTCGTCAAAGAACGACAAGTGGACATCATGCCCCCCATTAGAGTCGCACCAAGCATAAAGATGTAAATCACAATCTGATCGCGATAGAATTCTTTGTCCAAGATTCCCTTTCAAGTAGCGTACAATGTGATTTGATAAAAAAAATTTTGTATTGAATTTTTTATATTGTAAAAAATTTTATTTGATTATACATGTAACATTACTCATTTATAAATTGATGTGCAGTTGTCCCACAATCCATGGCTTATAAACTTTATATTTGAGCCTTTTTTCTGTTGTGTAGTTTCTACAAAACAATGTTATTGTGGGAATAAGTAAATAGGGAAGAAATTTATATGTTTTGGTGAGTAAAATTTGTTTGACATGCTTAGTTATATAGTGTCATCAATTTTGTCGATTTTAGTAGTTCAATTAACATACGGAATATTTCTTATCTTATCAAATACAGACGTTGAAACTAAGCATATCTTGATGAGCTTGCACGATACACAAAATATGTTAATGTTGCTGTTCTAGAGATCCAGAAGCAACATGTTGTTAAAATTAAAATTTTCTACATCACTCAGCACAAAAAAAACACTGTGTCAGGAGTTGGATATCACCGTGAATAATGATAATGAGATGCGTAAGAATGTGATCGCAAACCCAAAAGATCGACAGACTCTTGGTCGTTACATTGTATTCTCCAGGAGCACTGATATTTTCCAGCTTTGAAATTTTTTATTTGATAATGCATACACATATTTTATAGACACCGGCCGAACACAGAAATACAAAATGGAATTATCTGGTGTTGGTTCTTCGGTTCAACGGTGTTTGCTTATTTGTTTCCAGATTTCTTTATTCGTATGAAAAGTACTCAAGAAGATAACGTGGTTCGGCCTTATGTCAGCCTACATCCACGGAGAAATTAGACACCTTGTATTCAATTTCCAAGAACAAGAGAGTTACAATACAAGCAATAATTCTTCAGAAAACAAACTCTTCTGCCAAGCTTTCTTCCTTGATTCTTCAGAGAGTTCCTGCTTCCTTCCGTTGTATCTCTTTCTCTCGGTTCTTGCTTTCTGTTGTGTTTGTTAGATTATTCCCTCTGGCCCTTGTATCCTTCACATACTTATATGTTTCCTAATGGATCAAGTCATCTTTCTTCCGACCCATTTGTGTGTTATTGCCAAGCCCACAAATTCACAGAAGAAAATCTCTTCCATTGGTAGGACCAAGCTTTGAGAAACTTATTAACAATCTCTACCTTTTCTCCAAGGTTGTCCCCTTTCTCCAATAGTCTTGAACTATTCTATTTCCACTGCATTCACCAAATTCAGACAGTACTTGAATTTGGCATGTGGCAGTGCTTTAGTTAACATATCCGCAGGGTTATGTTCCGAGGATATTTTCTCAAGTATCACCTCGCCTCTTGATGTCATATCCCTCACAAAGTGTAGCTTCACATCTATATGCTTGGACCTCTCATGGTACACTTGATGTTTTGCCAAGTGTATGGCACTTTGATTATCACAATGAACTTTCACTTGTTCTTGTTTAAGACCGAGCTCAGACGTAATTCCTTTTAGCCATATTGCCTCTTTGACAGCTTCTGAAACGGCTATAAATTCAGCTTCGGTTGTGGAGAGTGCCACCACCGACTGCAGTACAGCCTTCCAACTGATTGCAGTCCCATACAACGTGAATATGTAACCTGTTATTGACTTCCTCGTGTCTAAGTTCCCTGCGTAGTCAGCATCTACGTATCCTACTACTGGGCATGAGTCTTCCCTTTGTTTCTTGAATATTAACCCCACATCTTTTGTTCCATTTAGGTACCTTAACGTCCACTTTAATGCTTCCCAATGAGAAGATCCTGGGTTGGCCATAAACCTGGAGATTATATTTATGGCATATGCCAAGTCCGGACGGCTACATACCATGCCATACATGATACTCCTAACACCACTAGCATAAGGCTTATACTGCATTTCCTCCTTTTCCTTTTCATCCTTCGGTGACTGCTCATTTGAGAGCCTTAGGTGTTGTCCAATGGGAGTGGTTACTGCTTTCGAGTTCTGCGTGTTAAACTTTATTAGAACCTTCCTTAGATACGTACCTTGACTTAAGCTTAAAGTCTTTTTCAATCGATCTCTGGTTATATCCATTCCTAGTATCCTCTTTGCTTCTCCTAGATTTTTCATTTCGAACTCTAGGCTGAGTTTTTCTTTAAGGCTTGCTATTTCAGACTTGTGCAGACTTGTGGCTGCTGGCAATGAGTATGTCGTCTACATATAGAAGGAGGTATGTCTTTACTTGTTCTCCTTCCCTCTTAATATAGACACAGCTGTCATAGTTGCTCCTTGAAAATTTTATGCTTTCCATAAACTCATCAAACCTCTTGTTCCATTGTCGTGGGCTTTGTTTGAGCCCATACAGTAATTTCTTCAGTAGACACACCTTTTCTTTACTTTCTGGTTTGACATATCCCTCTGGTTGATCCATAAAAATAGTATCCTCAAGATCGCCATGTAGGAAAGCAGTCTTCACATCGAGTTGTTCCAACTCAAGATCGAGTTGTGTGACTAAGGCCAGTAAAAGTCTTATTGAGCAATGTTTAACAACCGGTGAGTATACTTCGTTGAAGTCTATCCCTTCTAGTTGAGCATATCCCTTAGCAACTAATCTTGCCTTGTATTTAACCTTCTCATTTTCTGGGGTCACTTCTTTCAGCCTGTAAATCCATTTGCATCCAAGCGTTTTCCTATCCCTTGGTTTTTCTACAAGTTGCCAGGTGTTGTTTCTTATTAAAGAGTTCATTTCTTCATTCATTGCTTCAATCCGTCTTTTCTTATCTTTGCTGGCAAGTGCCTCCTTGTATGAGGAAGGTTCTGATTGTTCTACCAGTTCAGCAACATTTAGAGCATACCAGATTAGATCAGCATGTCCATATCTTTGGGGAGGCCTGATTTCTCTTTTCTCTCTGTCTCGTACCAGATTATATGAGTTTTTGTCTTGGATATGGGGATCAGTGTCTGATCCATCTTTCTTCTCAATTTCTTGTGTTTGATTTTCTCTTGGTAGCTCCACCTCGACTTGTGTTTCCATGTCTCTCAGTTTGTCAACCTTTGAGCAGCCTTCTTTAAGTGAGTATCCCATTTTTGATTCATCAAAGACATCATCTCTCGTATTGAAACATCTTGGCCCTTTTTCTTCCAGGTTCCATACTTTGTATCCCTTCACTCCCTCGGGGTAACCAATGAAAATGCATCTTAGAGCTCTTGGTTTTAGTTTATCTTGCCTAATGTGAGCATAGGCCAAACACCCGAATATTCTCAAATTCGAGTAGTCTGCTGGCTTACCACTCCAGAGCTCCATCGGGGTCTTGAATTCAATGGCACTTGACAGGCATCTATTTACCAGATAGCATGCCGTTGATAATGTTTCACCCCAAAATGGTTTTGGTAGACCAGCATTGATTATCATGCATCTCACCCTTTCCAGTAAGGTGTGATTCATCCTTTCTGCCAATCCATTTTTTTGGGGAGTCCCTGCCACGGTTCTATGTCTCGTGATACCCCTTACTCTACAGAGCTCATTGAATTTTTCTGATAGGTACTCTAATCCATTATCTGTCCTCAAGTGTTTCACTTTTCTGTCCCATTTGTTCTCAACCTTCAGCAGCCATTCTTGAAACTTGGTTGCTGCCTCGTCTTTGCTTTTTAGGATGAGAATCCAAACTCTCCTTGAGTAGTCGTCGATAATTGACATGAAGTACTTACCGCCTCCATGAGTTTCTGTCTTGGAGGGTCCCCATAGATCGGAGTGTATATACTCTAGTGGCTTAGTGGTTGTGTGCTTGGCTTGAGTGAACTTTACCCTTTTTGATTTTCCAATAGCACATTGTTCGCAGAAGTCAAGCTCATTTATCTTGTCTCCGCACAGAAGACCTTGCTTTGCCAATTCCTCTAATCCCTTTTCACTTACGTGGCCAAGACGAAGGTGCCACAATTTGGTTTTATCTTGATTCATTTGAGCTACAGCTGACCCGCCAACTATTGTGTAACCTTCGAGGAAGTATAGTGAATTTGTTTTGATGGCTTTCATAACCACCATGGATCCCTTTAGTACTTTCATATGTCCATTCTCGGATTTAAAGGTATGTCCATTTGAATCCAAGGTGCCTAGAGATATCATATTTCTCTTTAGTTCAGGCACATATCTCACGTTTCTGAGAAGTCTATCCACCCCATCATACATCCTGATTCGTATCGAGCCTATTCCTTTAATTTTACAGGCCTTATTATTTCCCAGGAGAACCAAACCACTTTCTGATTCTTGAAGATCTTCAAACCAGGATTTTATCGGGCACATGTGGAACGAACAACCAGAGTCTAATATCCATCCATCGCTTGGGCCTTGATCTGTGATTGCCAATACCTCTGCTGATTCATAACCGTCGTAGGCTATTGATACTTCCCCCATACCTACAGGTTTTTCAGGATGCTTATTACTTTTCTCGGGGCAATCTCTAATGAAGTGGCCCTCCTTATGACATATGAAGCAGTTAAGTTTCCCTTGGCTTCGAGATCTTGGTCTATTCTTGAAGTTTCTTGATGCTCTTTTCTCGGTTCTTCCTCTGACATTTAAACTTTCACCAAGTTTATCTCCATTTGGTTGAATTCTTTTCTGCAACTCCTTGGATTTTAAAGCCGATTGTACCTCTTCGAGGGTGATCGTTTGTTCTCTCCCATACAACATCGCGTCTCGGAAGTTCTCATAGGATCTTGGGAGAGCATTTAACAATATCAGAGCCTTATCTTCATCCTCGAGCTTTACTTCAATGT
This sequence comes from Primulina tabacum, assembly GCF_025594145.1. Taxonomy (NCBI): domain Eukaryota; kingdom Viridiplantae; phylum Streptophyta; class Magnoliopsida; order Lamiales; family Gesneriaceae; genus Primulina; species Primulina tabacum. Next base: position 6,657,527 of record NC_134555.1, on the reverse strand, counting down.
TTTCAAGATCATCTACTATTTTTGTATATCCTTCAATCTGATCTTCAAGATTGGAATCGTCGTGTATTTTAAATGAATATAGTCTCTGTTTCATGTATAGCCGATTCGCCAATGACTTGGTCATGTATAGACTTTCCACCTTTGCCCACACGGCAGCTGCTGATTTCTCCCTCGCCACTTCTCGAAGAGGTTTGTCTCCCAGACAAAGTATTATTGCGCTATGTGCCTTTTCCAGAATTTCATCCCTGTCTTTGATAGTACTTGACATCTCTTCCTTTTTCTTGAGAGCTTCGACCAGGCCCTGTTGGATTAAGACCGCTCACATCTTGATTCTCCACAGCGAGAAATCATTCTTGCCTGTGAATTTCTCTATTTCACTCTTCATTGATCCCATTGATTCTTGTGAGATTCTGTATTCGTTTCCCACAGACGGCGCCACTTGTTGGTTCTTCGGTTCAATGGTGTTTGCTTATTTGTTTCCAGATTTCTTTATTCGTATGAAAAGTACTCAAGAAGATAACGTGGTTCGGCCTTATGTCAGCCTACATCCACGGAGAAATTAGACACCTTGTATTCAATTTCCAAGAACAAGAGAGTTACAATACAAGCAATAATTCTTCAGAAAACAAACTCTTCTGCCAAGCTTTCTTCCTTGATTCTTCAGAGAGTTCCTGCTTCCTTCCGTTGTATCTCTTTCTCTCGGTTCTTGCTTTCTGTTGTGTTTGTTAGATTATTCCCTCTGGCCCTTGTATCCTTCACATACTTATATGTTACCTAATGGATCAAGTCATCTTTCTTCCGGCCCATTTGTGTGTTATTGCCAAGCCCACAAATTCACAGAAGAAAATCTCTTCCATTGGTAGGACCAAGCTTTGAGAAACTTATTAACATCTGGGATAGATCAAATCTCATATTATATTTGTGATCAATGATAATCAATCATCTAGGGTACAATAGAATACAACGTGCGGAAAATTTATATGAAAAATAAGGATCCAAACACTATAATGATGCCGAAATGGATTAAATATTTTATGTGAGTCAAAATTTAATTTTTTTTAAAGAAAACCGTTCTATTAGACTTTTCGCCCGTGCAATCTCATTCAAGACGAATCATTTGTATTTCACTCATCGTCAGTGCCAAAGTACCAGTCACCAAACTCACCCATACCAAGGATAACAAGGAATTCTTCATTCAAACCTAGTTCAATCTCGGACGTCACTATCTTTAGTCGCGGAAAACGTTTGCAGACTTCGTGTACTCCTTTAGGTGCCTGCATATACAAAGTAATTTGGAAAGATCGTTCATCATACTCGATCGGCCAAACTCAGTACTTGCACGAACCAACAACAAAATAGCTACAAAGCTCTCTATAGCTACATGATGAAAATTGAGCAAAAAAGGAAAATGAAAAAAGCTAGGGAGAGAGGGAAAGCTCAAACAGAATAAGATCCATTGAACTTACATATATGAGATTAAGGAATATGATGTTGGACTCTGGTACACCCTTCTTAATAATCAGAGTAATAGCTCGAATTGCAGAATTTCCTGCAAATGGATGATGATTCAATTATTCAGAATGATAAAGAGAATATACATAAACAAACAGTATCACAAAAAACCAGATAAAAACGAGTACTGAAGGATGTGTGAATTTTGTTGAGTGGGATATTTAGGCCACTTTGAGAGAGAAACATGTGTGTAGAAAAATTGCGCATGTGCACTAAAACTTTATAAGTTTCTACTGATAAAAAATACAAATTAGAGATAAATGCAAAATCGATAGCACAATGAAATATACTAGCACACTAAATGGTTTTACAACACAAATGGGCTAACCTGTGCCTAATATAGGATCCAATAACAAGAGGTGTCTATCCGAAATATCTGTTGGTAATTTTTCATAGATCAGCCGCAAAAAAAGCAAAGCATTTGAATGGAAAAGAGAGTAAATTTAGTGTAACCAAAACAAAAACACAGGCATCACACAAGTATAAGTGACTTTTCACCAACTTATTGCCCATTGTCGCCTTCCCTGTGAATCAGAATTTTGCCGATCTTGATCCCTTTGCAGCATGCTCGCAGTGCATTTTCCATGCTCTCCCCGTTGTTAAAGTTAAAAATTACTTCAAAAGCTAAAACCATAAATACTCAAGGCGTGAATGGAATCCATTAACCATCAAATAGGCAATACAAGAAAATCCTCACAGAAAAACAAAATTGAAACAAGTAGAAGGATCATCATTCCACCTTCTGATTACAGAGACACCACATAATCTCTTACAAAAGTCTACTCCAGTGTACATGGATCCTGCATAAGCAGAGCCCATCATAGATAGTGTAGCATCGTTAAGAATATAGAGCTAATTGAGAAATAACACGAAAATGACATGGATTAGCAAATGCAACCAACATACATTTTAAAAAGATGCACAATACAGCAGCAGCACGACACTTTGCAAGTCAACTTTAAAGAACGTTGAGATGTTTTCAGAAATAAATTCATAAGCCACATGATTTATGGAAACGTAGTTACAAGACAATACATCAGAAATTTCAATTATATTGCAACTCAAAAAAAACACAACACGACTCACGAAATTTTTGAGAATCACAAGATTCACGAAAGATAAGAACGATTGAACAAAGCAGATTTGGAAACAAACGAATGATAAACACAGATCTGATAATAAAAACGATAAACCTATTTGAATCAAAGGGAACCTTAAAGCTCTGATACCAAATGATGTGATTCTTCAATCACGAAAAGCAAACGGGATCAAAAACGGAGTCACGCTCTCGATTCTATGAAACGAAGAACGTTGTGTTGTCCCGATCTTTTTCAAACAATAAATGGTTTGTGATATTCACCTCTAAACTACAAAAAGCTTAGCAACAAATATTCACGAAGATAGCAATCGATTTCTTCATCTTCGTGAATATTTTTTGGTTGTACTCTTGTTTACATATTTTGTAGAATTATTTTTATGTAATAAACTCTAGTACAAAAGAAGCTTATAAATAATAGAGAAGAATAGATTGAGAGGCGCCGCAGGAGAGCAAACACTAGAATTGATGATTTACATTGAAGAAATCAAGTGCTCAAACCAAAGCGTATTGAATTGTTTTTGTGAAGTGTTAAAGATATTCATACACAACATCTAATCACTGTATTGATTAGTTTTGTATATTAAGCAGAATTTCGGCTTCACAAATACTGCATCCGTAGTTTTGGTTATTAAGTTTGAGAAGTGTTTTGGACACACTTTACTCCCTCACTTTGTTAAGAGAGCTAGTTTTTCTTTATTTACTCTATTGATTTTGTAAACTGACATATTTCTCTTATGAACCTTTTGTCCCGAGGCAACCGCACAACTGTAGAACCCGTAACTTAGACTACGTATAAGCCATGCATAATTCTAGTATTTAAATTAAAATAATTTTATTGCATGAGTATTTAAATTTAATTATTTTATTATTTTATGTAGTCTTTTAGATTTTTATCATTTCAGTTAATTCAGAGAGGCCGGACTGGAGTTGGAGTTTAGAGATAAAATTTAAGATTTAGGAAAACATTCCCAGAACTTATTTTAGCTAATTAATAAGTTAATTTAAGTTAAATGGAAGTTTAAGGAATTATTTTAGTTACTTGAGGTGAGTAGAAAATAAATTCATTTAAGTTCCTTAAATGAGGGGTTAGTTCACTAAATTATTTAAAGGATAGGTAAGGCTTTTAAGGGTTATAAATTTAGTAAATAATCAACATTTCCCTTCATTTTATTCCAAGAATTCGGCCACCCCTTAGTAGATTAAGCTAGGACATGCCAACTCACCTTTGACCCATTCTTTGTCATTTTTAGCATGATAACCTTTTTAATTATTAATCAACCTTAATTAATTTATTAGTAAGCAATATCCTAGTCTAATTATCATGGATAAATCGGCCATGCTTCCCCCAAGAAGACTTGTTCAATCAAATTCAAAATTTAAATGAGTGGTAGACTTGGTCTTGCATTTGAATCTCTTTATTAGTGGATCTTCCCCCTCACCTTTCCAACCATCATTCTCCCCCCTCCATCACCGAAATTTAGAGGATTTTAGAGACAAAAATCGTGAGGTGCTAAGGGAAAAACAAGAGAGAAAATCGAGAGCAAGAAAGGTAGAAAAGAAAGCACTCCACCTCCTTCGCGCCGGATCGTCTCATTCTTTCGTTTTCTTTCAAAACGAAACCAGGCATGCATATATTCTTCCTTGACTCTTCAATCAAGTCATACTATCATTATTTTTATGTTTCATGATCATCCTTTCATGTAAAAACCGAAACACATCAAGAAAATTCAGAAAATGCACATGCAGATTTTCGGCCCTCCCTTTTCAAGCTTCACGATTTTCTTTTGTGTTGTGGTTTCAGGTATTGGTTTGGTTCCAGGCTCCCAAGGCGACATCTGGACATGTATTAGGATGCATTAGGACCATGTTGGTCCACTCATTCAACCCCATGCACGCTGGAAAACACGACAATGACAACAACACACCGGTTGTCCATTTGAGTCTTGTTCGAAATTCTGTGTTGCTGTCATATAGGAAGTGAATCTGATCATGGCTGCTACAAGGCCTATAGCCATGCTTAGATCACTTCCCTAGAATTTCTAAGACGTGACTAAGTCGTCCTTTTGGTGGCTTGGTCCATGGTGAATCGGTTTTTACAAAATAACTCAAGAACAGCCCCTTCCCCATTTCGGCTCTTCATTTGTACAGCATGTGTGTTTCGAATTTTGGTGGATTGGTGTGGATCTTGGTTGGCCTATGGCCCTTAGCCACGGTTCATACCATATCCCAAGATGTCTGGATCGTGCCATGGTCAATCAAATGGCCACTGGAAAGGTCCATGACAGCAAACGAAGCAAAACTCCCCAAGTGCGCAGATTACGTTCTCGGCTATGAGTGTGGTCTTGTTTCTGGTGTGGTTCGGATTGTGGCTGGCCTAGGGCCCTTAGCCATGGTTCAAATCATTCCTTAGGATGTTGGTAAGAGGTTCTGGTCGGTGGTTCAAGCCCCAATGGCCATTAACCTCGCAAACGACGCAAGGAAACCAAAGCACAGCTGCTGTATTTTTGGACAGCAACTTGCTGTGACGGTTCAGTGGCTTGTTCGAGTTCTCGGTTGGCTTTTAGCCCATGGCCTTGGACTGGACAGTGCCTCATCGAGTTAGGAAGGTCATGTTTTTGGCCGTTTGTGATTCGGATCATTTTTGAGGTCGTACAAGAATTTACGGTGCGATGTGTCAAATTGACTCTCGAAAGAGCGTTTCATGTTTTGGCCTCCATTCACTTAGATTTCGGCCCTCACTATTTTAGGAGCATTATTTCATCATTTTAGGCGTATTTTAATCATGACTACATGATGGTTCGGTGTTGGTTCGGGTTGGTTCGGAGTCATGATTAAATACGAAGTCGTTAGGCGTAATTGTCACATTTTCGAATGTTAGTGCATAGTTTGGTCCCATACATCTATTGCATATTTTTCATGGCATATTTAGGTTGCAGCGAGCCTGGGAGCGATCCAATCCAAGCAGTAAATTATTACATGATATTTAATTGTGCCATTTAATTATATTACGTGCATAAAAATATACAATGTTCATTTTTGAGATTTTGCGATATTGCTTGTGGCCGTTTCACTATCATGGGATTATTGCTAAATCCGGTCGCCAGTTACCGGTCAGTTCAATTTGTACCACCCAGTATACTGTGGCATAGTCTGATCAGACGTTTACTATTTTACCCGGTCGCCAGTTACCGGTCATGGGAGCATTTTATTATCCGGTCGCCAGTTACCGGTCAGTTTTCAGTGCAGGGGCCACTTGCGTATACCATAATCTTAAATATTAAATATATTACTCACTGTCAATTGAGTTTGTATTTGTGTTTTAATTACGTAATCAAAATTCTCACATTATCTAATTTAAATTCAATTATCTAATAGATTAAGATAATTTTGAATTTTTGAAAGATGTTTATTTATTTTGTAAAATTTTAATAGAAAAAATAATATATGATTTTCTAAATATATTTTTCTATTTTTTTTTCCTAATAACAGTTTATAATTTGATATCATGATGATAATTAAATCTTAAATTTATATGTTAAATTTTGAATAATTTGGTTGTTTGTTAAATTTATATTTTTTTATAGTTTGGTACATATTTATTTGTATCACCGGTAATTGAATTGGAGCAACAATCAACAACATTACAACAATTGCAATTTAAGTCCCTCGAAAATTTGGATTTCTACAATCCGGGTATCCATGACCTGCAATTCCTATCCTTTTTGAGGTTTACCAGATATAAAAAGTACATTGACTTTGTAACTCAAAATACACAAAAAGGGGCACGCACATATATGAATTCCGAATTTGGCTGGTATATACAATCAACATAGACTCGTCGAGTAAGGGCATGTACATGGGCCGATGACTATCGAGCCTGTAATCCTCGGCCTCCAATGGTCGATGAATATCGAATCTCCTCTGCACGATGAAGTTTTCACATTTTTTTTTTTAAATATGGTTGCTATTAATTTTTAATAAATAAAAAAAATAGTTTAAATTAATACATAAAAAATTGTAAGAAATCCAAAAAAGTTATATAAATAAAAAATAGAATAATTATATAAAAAAATACCATTTACTATATTTTATAAAATCCTACCACATTTGTCCATCAACAAATCACATTCTTCCTTCATTTTACACACACTTTTACACACACAATCTTCAGTATTTTTTTTTTACACATTCTACGGTACAATTTAATTAACATTCTTAATTATGTATCATTTTTATTTATGCTTATTTTTTAAATTGCTTATAAGATTTAAAATTTAATTATGTGTAATTATAATTTTTTTAATTATGTACAGATTTTTTTAAAATATAAAATTATTTAATGAAACAAAAAATTAATATTTCGATAACAAGATGTTTTCACCGGAACATGAGATAAAATTATTTGATATCGTTACAAACTTCATCTCACCATTAAGTATGTCGGTTGCCGAGTAAAATAATCATATCTTACCAAGTACTTAAATGCAAATTTAATTATATATAAATGCAAAAACTTGTGTAAGACGGTGTCACGAGTCGTATTTTGTGAGACGGATATCTTATTTGGGTCTTGCATGAAAAAGTACTACTTTTAATGTTAAGAGTATTACTTTTTATTGTGAATATCGGTAGGATTGACCCGCCTCACAAATAAAGATTCGTGAGACCGTCTCACAAGAGACCTACTCATATATAAATGCTAATGTTTTTAGTATTTCTATTTTGTGACACCAGTTATTTTTTACAAAAATATCCAATAACATTTTTTATATAATTTACTAATAATTATTTATATCATTTTTATTCAAATAATAATTTAAAAATGTAATAATTTTTTTAAAATCATTTCATTTCAATATATTAATAATTGTTGTGAAAAAGTAAAAATTTATGGTAAAAAGTAAAAATCTCAAACTCTCAAAATTTACCAAACTACACACTTTATAATATTTTTCTCTCTACTCAATTGTGATTTTCTTCACAAATGAGAGATCTATTTATAGGAAATCTTTACAAATAATCCAAAAATAAAATACATCATTACCTACATCATCACACACTAATTTTCAATATTTACAACTCTTATTTTCAACATTCAAATATTCAACATTCAAATATTCAATACACACATTTTAAATATATTTTTCAACACTCCCCCTTGTGATGATGATCATAATGATTGTCTTAATTACGTGTTTTTATACTGCCTCGTTAAAAACCTTACTTGGAAAAACCCATTGGGATAAAAACCATAGTAAGGGAAAAAGAGTGCAGTCACGTAAACTCTCCCTGATGTTGACATGAACAATTCTTCACAAATTTCGTAGATTGCGCATCCCAATATTATATATGTGCTTTCTGAATATTGACGTAGGAAGTGCCTTTGTGAAGAGATCTGATGAGTTTTCACTTGATTGAATGTGACGAACATCAATACATCTATTCTTTTCAAGCTCCTTGGTGAATGCGAAGAACTTAGGAGGAATATGTTTAGTTCTGTCGCTTTTTATGTATCCTTCTTTCATTTGAGCAACACATGCAGCATTATCTTCATATAGTATCACAGGCTTCTCATCAGATGATAATCCGCATGAAATTTGGATATGTTGGGTCATTGATTTTAACCACACACATTCACGACTTGCTTCATGTAGTGCAATAATCTCGGCATGATTTGATGAAGTTGTTACGAGCGTTTGTTTCTGAGAACGCCAAGATATTGCAGTGCCTCCACGAGTAAATACATATCCAGTTTGGGAACGTGCCTTGTGTGGATCAGATAAGTATCCAGCATCAGCATAACCAATTATACTTGGATTAGCATCTTTTGAATACAAAAGTCCCAAGTCTGTCGTTCCTCGTAGATAACGGAATATATGTTTAATTCCGTTCCAGTGTCTCTTTGTTGGATATGTGCTAAATCTTGCCAACAGATTCACGGCAAAAGATATATCAGGCCTTGTACAATTTGTAAGGTACATGAGGGCACCGATGGCACTTAGATATGGTACTTCTGGACCAAAAATATCTTCATCATCTTCACATGGACGGAATGGATCTTTTTCTATGTTTAATGATCTAACAACCATTGGAGTACTTAAAGGATTTGCTTTATCCATATTAAAACGTTTAAGGATCTTTTCTGTATAATTTGTCTGGTGAACAAACATTCCACATTCTTTTTGTTCAATTTGTAAACCCAGACAATACTTGGTTTTTCCAAGATCCTTCATTTCAAATTCTTCCTTCAAGTATCACACAACTTCTTGAATTTCCTTATTCGTTCCAATGATGTTTAAATCATCAACATATACAGCAATAATTACGCATCCGGATGTTGTTTTCTTAATGAAAACACAAGGGCATATTGAATTATTTACATATCCCTTTTTCATCAAGTGATCACTTAGTCGATTATACCACATTCGACCTGATTGCTTTAACCCATATAATGATCTTTGTAATTTCACAGAATAACATTCCCTGGGTTTTGAACTTTGTGCTTCAGGCATCTTAAATCCTTAAGGGATTTTCATATATATATTACTATCAAGTGATCCATATAAGTAAGCTGTAACAACATCCATAAGACGCATTTCTAAATTTTCAGATACCGCCAAGCTAATCAAATACCGAAACGTAATTGCATCCATCACAGGAGAATACGTTTCTTCATAATCAATTCCAGGCCTTTGAGAAAAACCTTGTGCAACAAGTCGAGCTTTATATCTTACTATTTCATTTTTCTCATTTCGCTTTCGAATAAAAACCCATTTGTATCCAACAGGTTTTACACCTTCAGGTGTAAGGACTATAGGTCCAAAAACATTACGTTTATTTAGCGAATTTAATTCAACCTGGATGGCATCTTTCCATTTTATCCAATCCTGCCGATTTTTACATTCACCAAAAGATTTTGGTTCATGATCTTCGTTATCATTTATGATGTCGATTGCCACATTATAAGAAAATATATCATCAATTTCATCTATATCTTTTCGGTTCCATATTTTTCCAGTATTAATATAATTGATAGAGATTTCATGATTCTCGTCAGTTTGTGGTTCTGACAGAACATTTTCATCATCATGTGTTTCTTCAGGAACACCATTCTCTATTTTGTGATCATCATGTGTTTCTTCAGAAACGTCATTCTTTATTTTGTGATCATCGTGTTTCTCTATGAATTTTCTTTTTCGAGGATTTTTATCCTTGGAACCGACTGGCCTTCCACGCTTCAGGCGTTTAATGACATCATGAGTATCTTCCATTTGTTTCTTTGGAATTTCAATTCGAGCAGGGGCATTTGCAGCATGTATGTATGATTTAGTTACCCCTTTTGTGTCTGCAAATGCATCTGATATTTGATTTGCTATTCTTTGCAAGTGTACAATTTGTTGTACATCTTTTTCACATTGTTTTGTTCTTGGATCCAGGTGTAACAATGATGATACATACCATGTAATTTCTTTTTCGGTATGTTTCTGTTCTCCCCCTAACATTGGGAAGATTTCCTCATTAAAATGACAATCAGCAAAACGTGCTGTGAACACGTCGCCTGTCTGAGGTTCAAGATATCGAATGATTGATGGACTATCATAACCGATATAAATTCCAACCTTTCTTTGAGGTCCCATTTTCTTTCGTTGCGGTGGTGCAATAGGCACATACACCATACATCCAAAAATTCTCAAATGAGAAATGTCTGGTTCTTTACCAAATGCAAGCTGCAATGGGGAGTATTTATGATATGCACTTGGTCTGATGCGAATTAATGAAGCGGCGTGTAAAATTGCATGTCCCCATATAGAAATAGGGAGCTTTGTTTTCATAATCATTGGTCTAGCAATCATTTGCAGACGTTTAATCAATGATTCAGCCAATCCATTCTGTGTATGTACATGAGCAACAGGATGCTCAACAATGATTCCCATAGACATACAATAATCATTGAAAGTTTGGGAAGTAAATTCACCAGCATTATCAAGTCTAATTTTCTTGATTGTATAATCGGGAAATTGATTCCTCAATTTTATTATTTGAGCAAGTAATCTTGCAAATGCAACATTTCGAGTTGATAATAAACATACATGTGACCATCTGCTTGAGGCATCAATCAATACCATAAAGTATCTGAATGGTCCACATGGTGGATGGATTGGTCCACAAATATCACCCTGAATACGTTCAAGAAACATTGGTGATTCAGTTTGGATTTTGACTGGTGATGGTCTTATAATAATTTTTCCAAGAGAACATGCTTTACATTGAAACTTATTATTCTGAAAGATCTTCTGGTCTTTCAGTGGATGACCATGTGTATTTTCTATAATTCTTCGCATCATTGTTGAACCAGGATGTCCCAATCGATCATGCCAATTGGTTAATATCGAAGAATTATCAACTACCATGTTTGATTCAACGGGACTTATATGTGTATAATGCAATCCAGTAGGGAGCATTGGTAGTTTTTCAATCACATATTTCTTTCCTGATTTATATGTGATAAGACACATATATTTCTCATTCCCTTCATTCATTGTTTGAGTATCATACCCATGGGAATATATATCATTAAAACTCAACAAATTTCTTTTCGATTGTGGTGAATATAAAGCATCATTGATAAAAAATTTTGTACCATTAGGTAACAAAAATTGTGCTTTACCACATCCTTTAATCAAGTCTACAGGACCTGATATTGTATTCACCGTTGTTTTTGTTGGTTTTAGTTCCAAGAAATATCTTTTATCTCGGAGGATAGTGTGCGTTGTACCACTATCGGGTATGCAAACTTCAGCTTTGCTCATAGCATTTTTCATATTTGAACTTCAAAAAAAATATGCAATGAAATAAATTACTTGCAATATATATTTAAATATAACACAAATCATAATTATACAATAAAACATTATTCTATGAATACATGAAAAATAGATTATTGTACATTTATATTCTACCATTATATTGTTCATTTTCAGAGAAATCGTTGAGAAAATCTGCAGCATCAATATTGTTCATTTCTATCCCACCAACATATTGATCATTTCCAGAGAAATCATTCATAAAATCACCAGCATCAAAATGAGTTGAATCACTCAAACGGTCACTGCGTTCAGTGAAGTTGGTCTCCTTTTCTTTTCCCTTTAATGATTCTTTATAAAGTTTACAAAGGTGCTCAGGGGCTCGACAAACTTTGGACCAATGTCCTGGAGTACCACATCTGTAACAAGAACTTTCATATCTTTTTGAGTGCTTCTCATTAACACTTGTATTCTCATGATGCCTTTTCTGTGGATGGTTTGGGACGTTCTTTTGAGATGAGTTATAAAAATAACTATCTCGATTATTTTCAAAACCACGGCCTTGACCACGACCACGGCCAATTCCACGTCCACGTCCACGTCCACGTCCGCGTCCACGACCTCGACCTCGACCAAAACCTTGTCTTTGAATTTGATTTTGGTTTCCAGGTTTAAATTCATTTTTATTTACAGCATTTACTTCTGGAAATGCTGTTGATCCAGTGGGTCGGGACTGATGATTTCTCATTAATAGCTCGTTGTTTTTTTCCGCCACAAGAAGACAGGCGATGAGTTCAGAATATCTCGCGAATCCACGTACTCTATATTGTTGCTGTAGAGTAATATTTGATGCATGAAACGTGGAAAATGTTTTTTCAAGCATCTCAGATTCTGTGACCTCATGTCCACAAAATTTTAACTGCGAGATTATTCTATACATCGCCGAATTGTAATCACTGACTTTTTTAAAGTCTTGGAATCTCAATGTATTCCATTCATCCCGGGCGGTCGGAAGTATAACTTCTCTTATATGTTCGAATCTTTCTTTTAATCCCTTCCACAAAGCCATATGATTTTTTTCAGTCAGATATTCACATTTCAATCCATCGTCGAGATGTCGACGCAAAAATATCATGGCTCTTGCCTTTTCTTGTGACGTGCATATGCCATTTTCTTTAATGGTCTCGCTTAGACCCAATGACTCAAGATGCATTTCTACATCTAGAGTCCATGGCATATAATTCTTTCCCGTGATGTCGAGCGCAACAAATTCGAGCTTTGTTAAATTTGACATGGTGGTACTAAAAAAAATTACGATGCATTTTATTAGTTAATAATTATTGCAATACAAAGTAACGGATAAACAACAAGTACAAGTATTTGTAAAAATAAAGAAAACGCACGAGGAGGATATTCTCCGATAAATACAAGACTCGTGAGTATGATAACCAAAATAATTAAAAATAACTTTGAGAAAGTCATCTTCTTTTTTCTTCGAAAAATTTGATGAAGAATAATTTTTAGAGAAGAAGAGAAAGTTGGAGTGATTGAATGTGTTTGTGAGATGATATTTATAGGGTAAAAACTAGCCGTTTTGTTACCGTTGGTGTACAAAAAAATAAATGTATGTATTTGTATAATTTTATGGTAATAATATGGTGAATATAATATTAATCATGTTTAAATAATTATGTATATCATATCACATTATTATAATGAGGTGTCGTAAGTTATTTTTTTTAAAAACCTTATAGGCTTTTATACTTGTCGTATCCCTTACCGGGAGTGTGGGATGTCGTCTTAACATCCTCCCAGGATTTATAACAAGTTTTTGAAAAATTTATTTTTATTATTTCTAATAATAACATTATATTATATATTAAATATATACACAATAAATAAATAACAGTAAAATAAATATTATTACTTTTGTTACCTTTTTCTTCTGTTTGGAGCTTGGAAAAGGATGGAGGACTTTTAGAGCTTCGTGCTGATAACGTGTTGTGAAAAAGTAAAAATTTATGGTAAAAAGTAAAAATCTCAAACTCTCAAAATTTACCAAACTACACACTTTATAATATTTTTCTCTCTACTCAATAATCCAAAAATAAAATACATCATTACCTACATCATCACACACTAATTTTCAATATTTACAACTCTTATTTTCAACATTCAAATATTCAACATTCAAATATTCAATACACACATTTTAAATATATTTTTCAACAATAATTATTATTATTATGAATTATAGTGGGTCTTTGATATTATTAATATTAATGATTTGACAAGTGAGGCCGTGCAAAATTCATTACGGATGGGACCAGACCCCACTATAAAAGAACACCCAAGCCTCAGGTATTGACCTAGGCACGGTCGATGTTAGCCGAAGGGAAAATTTTCTAAGGCACCCGAAGCAAATCATTTATCATCCGGGGAGGGGAGAGAAGCCGAGGGTTTGGTGTAGAGAGAGAAAGGTGCAAAGTAGCAAAAATCCTGAAAGACATGGGCCATATCGTGAGGAAGAAGAAAGGTAGGCCAGCAAAGGTAGATCCCGGAGGCCGCGGCACGCCCCCGTCGCAAAGGGAGCCTAGGCGGAGCAACCGCCGTCGGAGTGTGAAGTACATGTTCGAGCTTGACGATTACTTCGACGAATTAGGGCTCTTCGAGGATGACGAGGACCAGCAGAGGAGAGAGAAGGAGCTCAAGCTATTGCTCAAGGTGGAAGGCAAGGGCACTGGCGGCGGCGCCCAACCAGAGTCAGCAGGTCCTAAGCCGGGCCGCCCTGGGCGGCGCGTTAACCACCCTGCGAGCCCGTCATCGTCGTTCTCTTCCGACGTTGACCTTCCGTCTAAAAAGCGAAAAATGAACGAGGGGACTGATGACGAAAATGGTGAAGCCAGCTACGGGGATGACTGTAACGACGACCGTGTAGAGGTGACCATTATTTCATTCTTGAATGGAAACTTGCGAAAATGGTAATAAAGTAAAAAGAAAACAAATATACTGAAACTACTGGGAAGTGATTTTGTTATATTTATGTGCATATATTTATAGTATGTTATGAGAGAAGGGTCTATAAATTGAGGTGTGGGTGTATGTATAGCCGCGTGTTTGTTGGCGAATGAGGGGCATAGTTGTTTTTCTTTGCGTGTATATGTATGGATATGTAACTGTCAAAATAAACTAACCCCCACAGAATTTAATTATGCCACCCTCTCTCTCATTCACACCTTTCTTTCTTGCAGCGTCACACTCACACACATCCAATGTGATAGAAGTGCACTCATACACACACGCATGCCATATAAACACGCCGTCTCTGTTCGTTTCTCCTAGATTACGGAGTGAGGTGGAATGGGGTTGTGTATAAATGGAGTAGTCATTTATAAGTTTGTTTTTGATTTTGAATCTCTCGTTATTTTTGGGTTTCGTGTTATTTTTGAAAGTTTCGTGTTATTTTTGAAAGTTTGAATGAGTTCTTTGGTTTTGACAGGTCCGGGAAAGGAAGTCAGAATTCAAAGCCAAAATCTTGACTCCAGGCCTGTTTTTTTTTTTTTTTTTTAAATTTGTGATGGCTTTTTAATGAGTTCCCATATTTTAGTTTTTTGATGCTATAGGTCGGATATTTGTTGAATTTAAATGATTATTATGGTTCAGGGCCACAGACAAGGGCTGCTCCATCTGGGCTACCGTTGCCTGCCAAGAAGACATTGGAGTTGATTTTGAACATAATTCAAAGGTACGTGTTATATATAAATTGACTGATTAGATTGCATGCGAATGGATTTTCTTTTTAAAATTTAAATTTTGAAGTGTTTTGTTTCATTTTTGAGCAGGAAAGATATTTATGGTGTCTTTGCAGAACCTGTTGATCCTGAAGAGGTAATAGCGATAATGTGTGGCTTAAATTTAGCTTGTCAAGGTTAAAATTTCTTAAGTGGTTGGTTGGTGCTTTGTATAGCTTCCCGATTATCACGGAGTGATAAAGAATCCTATGGACTTTGGTACTGTGAGGAACAAGCTGAGTAATGGGTTATATACAACTTTGGAACAAATTGAGGTGAGTTTAGTTTCTCTCAGTGTGGGCTTGGTCCTTGTTACTGTCCAGTATATGATGTATGGTGAAGTACTTTTTTTTTAATATATATATTAATTTTCTTTTTTTAGTTTCTTGTAAATCATGGTAGTTTGTGGGGTTTGCTGCATTAGTGTTGGACTTCTTCTACCTGTAAGCTGTACCAATGCTTGACTTTGTCATGTTAGTGTATTTAATTGTTCCGCTGTTGTAAAATCTTCATTGAAATGTTTTTGTTCTGATATCTTACCTGCATGCATAGTTATGTTGATATATATTATGGAATCAGGGTCGAGCTTCACAATATTTTAGCTTTAAAAATTGGCAACATTTTCAAACATAATCTTCATTTTCCCGTGTATGGCTGGATTCATTGAGTAATGGCAATGATAGATCCTGATGCATATTAAAATAAACTATAGAGAAGATGTAGGTGAATTAAAATTTCAAGGTACTTAAACATTGAATTCAACTTGTGCTTGTGGTAGCACCGTAGCAGACTACGTTCTGTACATCACCCAATGCCCTTGAAGACAACATGGGTTTTGCTGAATTTTTTGATTATCATATCTGAAGATCGACACGAGTTAGTCACTTCGAATCTAATATCCGTAGCTCCTAGCCGGACACTGTACAGTTGTTTTTAGAACTCTGTGAAAGAAAGGTTGAATCTGACTGCTCTAATTGGTACAGTATTTTTTAAGTTACTTGTCTCGCCGTGTTATTCTGAAACATGCGGTAGTTTATCATAGAATAATGTAGTTATCTTTGTTCTGGGTCCACTTTTAGTCTTTCTAATATTCAGTTGTGGCTGGCTAATATTTTTTCCACGTTGAAATTTGAATGATAAAATTCTTTCATCGCTGGCACATGTTCATTGTCTTCTTTATGAAGTGTGCTCAAAACACTTCTTGTGCAATATTGACACAAAACACATCTTGTGCAATTTGGTACCTGTAATTTTGAATACTGTAAGCTAATATTATGACTGGCAAGAACTATAAAATGCTATTTTTGATATTTAACCTGTTGAGGTTGAATTGGTTGACATGGAGAGCCACTGATTATATCCTTTTTTCCTGTGCGAATTTCGTGCATGCGGTCGTGCAGAGTGATGTTTATCTCATATGCTCAAATGCAATGCAATACAATGCACCCGATACCATATACTACAAGCAGGTAAAAAGCCTGCACTTTCCTTCTTCGCTATTCCAATTTGTTTGAGCGATTGTTAATTTATTTATTCATTTGCAAAAGGCACGCGTCATGCATGAGCTGGCGAAAAGGAAATTTTATGAGTTATGTTTGGATAGTCGCAGTTCAGAAAAGGAGAGCAAGTGCGAGCAGAATATAAGATCTAGCTCCATTCTAAATAGGCAAGTAAAAAACCCAGTTAGCCAGACTCTGCAAGACTCTCTCGGCTCTGATTTCTCATATGGAGTCACTGTTGGGGCTGCGGTAGATATCCACCAAGTCTCAAATGCGATCCTAGCTGTTGGATCTTCAAGACCTTGCAGTGTTGATCGACTTGTCGAGAGAAACTCATTCTTAAATTACAACAATCTTGACAAGGGAGAAGCATTACTGCCAGGTATTCCTTGACTCCTGTTAGGACAGAGTTTGGCTGGCTAACTCAAAACTCACATATCTTTCAGTTTTTTCAATTGATTTTTTTTAAAAAAAGTGTTTCTAACTGATTTTCTATGGTTCGGTAATGCACCGTTGAAAACCCTTTCTTTCACGTACTAAATTCTCAAGGAAACAGACTTTTTGCCTTTCATATGTGCTTGTTGTGGTTTCACTGACAGCAAAATGAATTTTTTAGTGGGTATTTAGTACGTTTAACTTGTTAGCCTTCTCTTTGCAGGAAACAGTTCTCTGTCTAAACCTGGTAGAAAATTGTCAGCACATGAAGAAAACCGTCGTGCGACTTATGACATTTCTTTAACTCATCCTTTTGCCTGCTCGGAATCTCTATTCTCAACTTTTGATGGAGAAAGCAAGCAGCTGGTTCCGGTACATAGTTTTGGAATGTGTATCTTGCTGTTTCTTATTTGGGATTATCTTTCTCAATGGTTGCAGTTTTCCTCAGGTTGGGGCTTATGCTGAGCATTCATATGCTAGAAGCCTGGCTCGTTTTGCTGCTGCTCTTGGACCTGTTGCCTGGAAAATTTCTTCCAAGAGAATTGAACAAGCACTGCCTCAAGAAGTAAAGTACGGGCGGGGTTGGGTTGGAGAGTATGAGCCACTTTCAACTCCTGTATTAATGCTGGAAAATTGCGTTGTGAAGGAGCCACCATTTTTCACGAAAAAATTACCTGTTGATACTAGGAAGTTTGAGAAGATACCTACTGTTTCAATTTCTTCCAAGGAAATCCAGGGAACTATGCCTTTCATAGAGAAGAATCCGCAGTCTGTTGGTCCTACCAAAATCAGATCAGCATCTGCTCCTATCACTTTTCCAATGAAGGCACAACCAGATAGGGAGAATGTTTCAAAAGTGAAAGCATCTTTCTTTTTGGATCCTTGTAGCAAACCTGGTACTTCTAATCTTAATCACCACCATGAAAAATCAAAATCCAAGAATGCTGGCGAATATGAGAAACAGGTTGAATTGAATGGACCACCTATATTCAATAAAAATGTAGTTGATTTTATCGGTCAAGGGCATGTTTCAAAGGGTTCAGAAGTGGAAGTTACGAGGTCAATCTTCACTTCAAGAAACATCAACTTCACATCTTCTGGATCTGTTAAGCAGCCTGATATTAAAGAAGTTGCTGTTGGAGGATTGCCTAATGGCAAAGTTAGTGGTGATAGGATCAATAGCAATACAATTGTGAATTCATCCTCTAATTTGGCAAAAGGAGTAGGGTATTATCCCCAGGAACAAGGACAGGGTCTTAGTGACCCTGTTCATCTGATGAGAATGCTGGCTGAAAAGGCTCAAAATCAACAAAAATCGTTTTATCAACCTTCCACTGATGCTCCTAGCGTTTTATCTCCAGATCCGAATAAAGATAATTTGAATAACACTATCACAGCTGTCTCTCATGCACTGAGGTCTGTTGGAGCCGGTGGATTTAGACCAAGTGGTGAAAACACTAATCCTTTCAAGAACCAACATGCTAATTTCCTCAACATTTCTACCCGTGATATGCATTCTCAAGGATCACGATTTCGCGAAGAGTCCCCAGCTTCTGTAATCCACTATCGGCCAGATAGAAACAATTTTCCATTCAATGTTTTTGTATCTCGAGGCGGCGCACAACCTATGAGAGTTGGAAATGATGTGAACTTTCAAAACCAACCAATGGCGTTTCCACCTTTTCCTCCTAACTCAAAACAGATGTTGGAGTCCCTTCCCCCTGATTTAAACGTTGGTTTTCAGTCACCAGGGTCTCCCGGAAAAAATCCCTCTTCAGGTGGCCTGGTTGAGTCGCAGCAGCCTGATTTGGCTTTGCAACTCTGAGACACTGACATTTCGACTCCAAAAGAAGGCTGTTCTATTTGTTTCACAGCTTACATTTTTCGAAGTAACTTGGTTCCGAACTTGGACAATTTTTTTCAAATGGCATCCAGAGTCATGTCCAGAGTGAATGATAACATGTTTCCATATGTTATTCTCTCGCAGGGTAGTAGCCCAATGAGATTTTGGGATGGCAAATATATCTGGACTTGTAGACTAACCACCAAGTGACATGAAGAGCGTCTGTCATAATACGTGGATTTTTGACTGGTATGGCGTTTCTTGTTGTTTGTGTTGCATTAGAGTAGGTTGAAGATGTAAAACATGTATTTGCGGTGTAGCAAATATTTGTTGTAAGCAGCAATGTGAAGCGGAGGATAAGTGGTGGATTTTTGCACATTATGCAATAGCAATGTTCCTCAGAGAGTGAAGTTATTTTATGCTGAGAATGTTGTTTCTGCCGCTTGTGATCCATCGAGTTGTTCATCACTTGTTATTTTTTTAGATTTGTCATTTCAAGAACTTAGTCGAAAACTTGGTTTGATGTTCAAGAGTTCTTTGTGGAAAGGTGCAAGATAATTGAATTAATACAAGTTGTATTTTTCGTATGGAGTAGAACAGACATGTTTTAGATCTTTCTTTGTTCTAAAATTATCTACGCATATTGCATGATAACTGCACGCGTCGTGTAGTTTGACGTATATGATATGTTAAATTTTGGCTTTACGATCCATTTTCAGACAAGAAAGAAGCAAGAGGGGGTGGATAGACTGATGAAGAATTTGGTTGATTTAGAAAAGAACTTTCCTAATTGTTCTTCTGTACTCTTTTTTTTTTTTTTGGGATCAAATGTTCTGTACTTCGAAGGGCGTTTCTTGTTTCATTTCGACTTCGACAACTGTACTATTATCAGCTCTTCTCGCATTACAGATTGTCCTAGGTCTTTACTAGCAAGTCTTTTTTTTTTTTAAACATAATCATAAATATCATTACATAAGATCAGATACAATTACCTGAGAAATAAAGGAAGGCGAAGGTATAACTCGGCCTTCCCAATCAGTTCAAGAACCAATTGCTCTAGCTAAAGTATGAGTAGTTTGGTTTGCTGATTGACGAATAAAAACAAGATGGTGATTTGTATTTTGAAGCTAGGATTACTGAGAATATTCAAACCATCACACCAGTTGTAATCATCTAACCTACCTCATAATGCATTATTTTAGTGTGTGAAATGAGTGTTGATCGTTTCATCACAAAACATTGAACTTTAATGAACAATTATACTGTTTTGAACGTTCATCTATAATTCATTTTGTCAAATTTTTACGAACTGATGTGAAATCTGGTCTACATCAGCTCTGAAAACTCTCTGCATAGAGAAGATAAAGATTTGTGCTGCCAAAAATAATATTAAAACACCTCAAATATTTCGAACTGAGTTATTGATATTATAATTCGGCAATTGTGTCCTAAATTAGTGCTTCGTTTTTGGGACTAAATACTGAATTCTCGTCATTTTCTTGCAGTCTCAAGACTCCCAACCAAAATCGAAAAAAAGTGAAGTCAACAAAGAATATTCAGAGGTTTTTCTTATGATTCATTTACAATATTTTCAAAGCTTGACATATTCAATTTAACAGAAATTGAATATTTGATTACTCGTGATTTGCAGAGCAGTCCAACATCCTTGGTCTTTCCCAATTTTCTTTTACCCAACTGGGCTGATTGTTTTTTTGGATTGTGTAACATACAAGTGAGGGAGGCACAAATCTGTCAAGGGCAGTGATGTGTTTTATCCCGCAAAGTAGTCTTTCACCGTTTAACAAACATGGTTGTTAACTATAGCAGGCAACAATGTTATTTAGGGACAGAGAAGAAATGTTTCATTTGAAGTGGCTCTCTAAAATTCATATTACAAATACAGACGAATCTCAATAATGTCATAAGGAATTGAGATGTTACACGTTTTTCCGGCCTCCTCTGTTGCTGCAACATTGAATTCGCCCCATACACGACTTGGCTCCACGTAGTTTATGGTTGAAGCACTTGCCAAGCCTGGTTATAAGCGTGTATCTACAAGGTTTGTCATGAGTTTCAAGATGATCCAGCCAGCAAAGGGAGAGCAGAATGGGTGCTTGTTGCCTCTAAAACTTCTGTTTCAAAACCTGGCGCAACTGGATCTTTGGGCATTCCATCCTCGCTTCCAAAAGTCGGGACTTCAAATTACTCTTATGTGCGCCACGTGGCCACTCAATACATCCTTTCATCCCTCGATTTGCCTGTGGAACCCCCAAGTCAGGCGAGCTGCATTGTCCAGTCAAATCCGTGGGATAAGTCCCACTTTTTCCCAAACCATGATCGGGAGACATATTAGTCCCATTCAAAAGCCTTCCCTTAATTCCATCAATTGACACAATATTGTAATTATCACCGTTACTCGGGTATGATCTCCATAGCTTAGAAATAGATGAAACCTTCTTCAAATTTTGTGGTGGCATCTGACCAACTTTGCTTATTTCCCCGATTGGCATTTCCTCTCCTCCGTCTTTTTCCCACTCCCCTCTATTTCTTGAGACGTTGCTGCCCCGAAAGTTTTTGGTCACAGAAAGATCACTTCCACCAGGTGAATAGCTTGAGCCCTGATCCTCAGCATGGCTTACAGTTTCCCACTCACTAGCGTCTTCTTCACGTTCACTGTTCTGATCCATAGATATGTCAGAAGGCTCTCGTGCACGGCTGGCTGGACTGTATCCAACACATGGTTCAGCCTCCTCCCTGTTGTCGGATTTGCTAAAATTAACATCTTCAAAGACACAGAAAAAATCATCAGGATTCGCAGGCTCGTACGTCAATTCCCTGGTATCTTGTATATCGACAGATTTGGCCGCCTGTCGAAGGAACTCCGCCCTCGTCAACTCCTCCCTATCAAATGTTGTACTTCTCGAATTCAAAAACAACTCAATATCTGTGACAAGAGCGTTCATATAAGAATACTTCTCTTCAAGCATTACTTTAGCATCAACCAACTTCATTTGCACTCGTTCTTCACGCCAAACCTCAGCCATCTGCAACATCTTCCTCTCTTCTTCAACTTCCTCTTGGAGTTTCAACGACTCCCTTTTCGCCGTTTCCACTTCTACCCTATCATCTCCAATTTCTTTAGCAAGTTCATTGCATACCTCCTCTATTAATTCCCTCGCCTCTTGTTCTTTTTCATATGCATGCTTATATCTCTTTGCTAATAGCTTGGCATCCGACAATCCATTGACCAGCTTAGAATTGACCATCTCCAGCCTCTGACGATTTTTTTTCTCTACGCTTAAATCAGCTTTCATATCCTCTATAATAGCACGGATTTTTTCATGTTCTCTACTTCGCCATGAAGCTCTTTCCTCACTGAGTTTGCGCAAAAACTGTTCAAGTTTCTTTTTGTAAGATCGACGCTCTGTTTCAAGTTCATTGATTCGGGCTCTTGCTTGTTCAAGTTCGGACTTGAGGGTGGACAAGGCGGCACTTGCTTGTTGGTCGTGGTGCCTTGGTTGGCCAAATACCTGCATTGATGCATTGGATGTTTTCGAACCAATAGGATCCCACTTTGTAACACCCTCCATTTCATAGTTGGAATATTGATATGATGGCTCGAGCTAAAAAAAGAGGGAAGATTGAAATAGAGGTAAGCCAACACCAAAAATAAAGGAAAAAGAAAATTCGAGAAAATATCAAAAGTTTACAATTCAAATACAGTGGTGATGCATTGTGAAACTTCTTTATTAGTTAATTGTATTGATTGGTGGTTCAGTATGTGCCACATATATATTAATTTGATATAACTAATTGCTAATAGTTAAAAATATAGTAACAAGAATATCAGGATATCTGAAATCATGTAATAAGCCATGTATCTTGCAATGAAACTTTATGGCTTGAATTAAAATATATCAATGTTTTTTTCCGGAGAAATTGATGGAAATTAGCTATTTTATTTTCATTCTATTACTTCTAAGTTTCGATCCGTAAATCACATGTGAAAGTAACAATGGCAAAGAAACTCATAGAAAACACAGTATGGTATACCTTGTGCAATAGTCCAGTTTTTTGGCCAGACACAGAATGCAGACTATGAACCAACTCTTTTCGAGGAGAAGCATGATCTTTAGCAAGGTGATGATCACGTTTTGCGGACTTAAACTCGACATCTCCTGACTTCGAGTGAGAAATAAATGGCAAAATTAAAAATGCGAAGTAATTATATAACAAAGTTTACAGTGACCAAACTCATGAAAATGGTTCATAATCTTCTTCCACATTTGTGTTCGCATTAACACTGAAAAATTGTTTATGACAACCTCGATCCCATCCAAAACAAGTTAAACAGGAAATCCCAAATGCATTCAGTGATTCCTGAACTGTAATGCATGGTTGCCTCTACGGCACGGACCAAGGGGCAACATGATAAATTTGGGAATAGAAATACTGATTTTTAAGAATTATATATGAAATTTCAATCTTTTTTCTCAAATAAGTATGAGCAACGGAGCTCGCCCTCCGCATGATCCGCCCATTCATTCATTTGAAAGAACTTGAGCTCAAAACAATTGAATCAAAATTAAGAAAAA
Organism: Primulina tabacum; assembly: GCF_025594145.1. Lineage (NCBI taxonomy): Eukaryota > Viridiplantae > Streptophyta > Magnoliopsida > Lamiales > Gesneriaceae > Primulina > Primulina tabacum. Next base: position 6,633,949 of record NC_134555.1, on the reverse strand, counting down.
ACATGAAAAATCCAATCTTTACCGAGGAACACTACCTGAAGCCCTGAGCTTCGGCCGCCATTGATCTGAAACTCGGGTAAATGCAGCCTCCACAGCCCGGAGGCGAGCTTCCTCGCCGACACTACCTCCCCAGCCCTGTGGCCAACTTTAGGCGACGACTTCTCGTTCTCCACCGACTCACTCTTCTCCTTCCCTTCATCAACCTTCCATTTAAGCAAAGGAGTCTCCGGGCGACTACTCCGTTTGACCGACGAAACCCCGACCTCCCTCCTCAACAACACGCGGACGCCGGGAATCCTCGCTTTCCGGCGACGCTGCTTGCGTGTAAAAGTTGCTCTTTCAACGGTGATCTTCATAGTTTTCCCTGTCCAGGCTCCGCCATTACAGTCTGGTTTCACTTTCACATATAATCATGTGTGAAGCGCAAGACTGGAGGTGGGGGGCCGGAGATGTCTCTGGGGAAGAGAATAGAGGGGTGGGGAAAGTATACGTTGCGTGAGAGACGATTTGTACGGTCAAGGTTCCAGTCATTACTGCATCGGAATCAATCTAAACCTTGGATTGCGTTTGTTTAGGAACGATGTCGTACTGCACCGTCAATAAGGTAATAAATTAATAAGGTAATAATAACAATAATAAAGAAAATTTGCTAATTTTTTTAAAATTTTATTCAACTATTTATTATTTTAAAAAATCGTAGATATATTTACAAAGTGACCACAGTTATTATAAGATCAAACCACAATTATAGAAAATTACACTGATTGAATTTTTTTCCGATAAATCGAACCGACCAAAATCGAACTCATAAAAAAATATTTAGGCTTTTCAAGGTTTTTAACATTAAGGATTTTCAGTCTTTTTGTTATATAATAAATTTTGGATCACAGAACATATGAATATATAATATATTATTCAGTGTGAGATCTTTAGAGGAACCACGTTAGAAGAAACCAAAATATTTAATTTCATAATTATCATTTACTAAAAATATCATCAAATCACTCTATTTTTTTTAAAATTTTAAAAAATTTAAACAAAAATTTCTTTTTAAATCAAACAACTATTCTAAATTGAAAATAATTTCATTTTAATTGTTTAGTATTATTTAATCAAATTAAAAAAAAAATACAACATATGCATCTTTTATTAATCTATACTATTATATTAAGTGTGAGGACCTTAGAATAACTATCTTTGAGGACACCAAAATATTTAATTCCATAATTACCCTTCTTATTCTACTAAAAATCTTTTCAAGTCACTCCATATTTTAAATAGAAAAAAATCAAAACAAAACTTCCCTTTCAAATCGAACAACTTTTCTAAATCGAAAATAATTTTGTGTTAATTATTTAGTATTATTTGATCAAATTATCAAATTAAAAATAATAATAGCACATGCAATGCATGTGCATCTTTTACTAGTATAAATGAAACTTGTAGGCTTTTTAGTCATCAGATTTGGGTCGTACCAAAATTTTAAGACAAGGTCCACATAAATTTTATATTTCAAGCCTTCACAATTTTATTTTTTTTTAATGAAAACCTTAATCGGTTTAACCGATTTTTTAAAACTGAATCGAATTTATTTATCCAATATTTTTTTTTCAAAAAAAATGAACTTCCGAATACTTGAAAACTGGATTGGTCTTTAATATTTTTTTTAAAAAAAACTTGGTTTTAAGACATTTTTTAAATTAATTATTGGTGGCAGATACTTCCAAGACTTTTAACTATAATATATCATTAATTTCACATTTTTTTGAGTTTTTTTAGATATTTCTTTGCAGTGTTGTTTGTAGCTGTGTATGACTTTCCATTCAGCGTTTATATATTTTGGACCGGAGAACTTTTCCGGTGGTATTAAAGGAGAAAGTTATTCATCGGCTTAAAAGAAATTCATTTGAATACAGTGCAAGACTGAAATTTCTCAAAAAACTATTGGTTTATTATTAAAAAGAATTGTTTCCTCGTATTGTTTTGTTAGATCAGACATTGATTCGGAGGATGATGAAAAAATAATTTCAACAAATTTTAAAAATATTTCGGTTGAGTTGACAACACTGAAATTGTAACTCTCCTCGGTAAGATATCAATAAATCTGCAGTTGGTTACTCTTCAGAAAAAAAGCTCACCGATTACAGTTGAACAAAAAAATGGCTTAAGATAATAATAGTTTGGCTATCAGATATTGAACAGAGACAACATCTATTCTTCATCGCAGAAAGTTTTCACTGAAAAATTTTGACAATTACAACAACCGTCCATTTCAGTTTAACTGAAACTTTTGGTAGCTCACTCAATAAACTGCTTAGTACCCTTTAATGTCATAATAAAAGTATTTCAAAACTAAAATATTACACAAAATATCCTTAATGATTTGATAAAATAACTCAAATGTGTGTTAGGAAACTTTGACCAGTTATGCTTTTAAAAGCTTTAACTTATGAAAGATTGCGAGAGAGGTAAACTGTGGGGACCCGGAAACTAATTCATGTCTTAATCATTATTAATGTCAAATATAACAATTAAGAAAAGTGGGACTAAATTTTTTTTCCTTTTTAAATTATAAATGCGAAAACATAACAGTAATCTATCTGATATACATGTCAAAATTAAAGTACAAATCATGTATTACATTTCTCTATCTCAACTAGGTTCAACGACTATACATCCAGTGCTGAATCCTATTCTGCTTCTGGGCCCGGATCTCCACGCTAACTATAATCTCTCATCCTCTTCCTGATCCTGATTCTGTCCCACATGTTGTCATGCACACATACAAACAAGACAACAGCCGGATAACTCCGGTGAGAATTACATTCCCAGTATAAATCATGTATACATGCATTTCATATAAACAGATATAACAGCATGAAATAAATATTCGTAACCTGTATCAAAATCAGAAACATGAATCAATACAAACTCTGAATCACACTCTATGACTCTGACTCGACTCATCCTAATCTAGGGATCCCGATCTGAATAAGAACATACACCCACCTACACTCCCGATCGGGGTGGTGGTACGTTCTCATTCACGGACTTTGACCCTTTCCGTATCGAATCTCAGCGATAGGAGCTGCTTCACTCCCCAACATATCGATACGACCAAACGTCCGGCGTTTTGGCGAACCAGCCACAGACTAGGCACCTCCGCCTTGGCATAGCTGCCAAATCTCTGTGACAATGTGCAATGGCCCAATGACGATTCCATCACTATCGGGCACCTCTGTCACGATATCAATCGTCTACGACTAGGCGCATCCGCCTATGACTCAATACATAAATCAATAGACCAAAGATATCAATCTCATTCAATTGCAAATATCAATGCAATAAGGTAAATTATGTGATTTTGGAAAACTCAAGTCGAATCACACTCGAGTTGTGCAATCCCGCATCAACATCAATTTATACCTTTCGTTTTGTTCTGTCGATCTGACTCTATCGAAGTCTCGAACTCACTGCCTGTCAAATCAATCTGGAAATAACAATATCGAATACACTGTATCAATGTATAACTCAATTCAAGACCTGTTCTGATCAATACTCTAATCAAACATAATATGATCCATATCAACAATATCATGATACAATCTCAGTCAATACTGAATCTGATCAAAATCAATCTACTGATATTTCGACGGCATAACAATACAGTCTTGATAACCCCGTCGATCTCAACATCAGTGATATAATATCACAACTCATAATCGATATCAATACACTCATAATCTCAATAATAACAGATCGTAATATCAAATCTGCGCAATCTCAATCATATCACTTCCGAAAATCATAACAATTTCACGGTATCTGTTCTTCGATCCGGTTTCGATTATACGATGTCTACTATGTCAAGAACAACATATATCAATCATATCTGATTCTGGCATGATGGGATCGATTAGGGGGGTAATCGTTGAGCTACAATAGCTCGGTTCTTGAAATATTGAACAGCGATGAATTAAATCGAGTTTGGTGTTCAAACCAAGCGGAAAATACTCGAAATAATCCTTCGTAGAAACCGAATAAATATTTTGTAAACCATTTAAAATATATGCACGTTGAATGAGTAAAAATATTTTGGTTGAAGCATTTTATCAAAGACTTGGTATGCAACATTTTGGTATTTGAAGAACACATAAAATGCTTCAACAATGCATATTTAAAAACAGTGAAAATGATAAGCAAATGCAATAAAGAAATATACACGAATTTGTTTATGGATGTTCGGAGATTTCAAACACTCCTATGTCACCCCTTCTTCCCCTTGGGAAGGATCCACTAGAAGACTTTGATTTATACAACTACTTGTACAAACCCATTCCGGAAGGGCATCACTCAACTAGAACTTCTAGCACTCAAGATTGTAGGCAGCACCTCACAATCAGCATATTGTTTAATGTCTCATATGCAAAGACTACAAACACAATGTTTTACGTCTTTGTGTAAAGACTCACTCAACTAAACTTGTAAGCTCAACTCTCTCGTATATGTGTGAGTGATTGTGTGTGTGAGGAATTTATCTTTTACAGTGCACATCTCAAATGTATCCTCACACAAGGGCTTGTGCTCTCAACTAGCTGATATCTTCATGCTAACTGCCCATGCTTTGAATCCACTCCAAAGCTTTTGTTTGATCTTCAATATATTGTATTTATAGGCTCCAATACTGATATATACGTTAGACACAAGAATATGACCGTTGGAAAATTTCTGTACTGTTTCTGGAATTGCAACGGTCAAATTCGTCTTCCGGGACATTTTCTCGACTGGTCAACTCTGGTCAACTAGTCAACTCAACTGGTCAATCAGTTCAACTGGTTCAATTGGACTGGTTCAACTGGTCTTCAGCTGGTCTGGTTCAGTTTCAGCTGGTCTGGTTCAACTGGTCTTCAGCTGGTCTAGTTCAGTTTCAGTTGGTCAGCAGCTGGTTCAGTTCAGTTGGTTGGTCAGCTGGTCAGCAGTTGGTTCAGTTGGTTCAGTTTCAGCTGATGTGCTGAAATCCGCCTAGCTGATTCCAATTTGTGCAGAACCAGTAACTTTATCGTCATTTATCAGCATCTTAAGCTTTGATTCAGACTTTGATTTCTGAAGATGATTTGTAGATCATCGTCTTATCTTTCCAACCCATACTGAATCGCTTCATTTCGATAACCGAGCTGAGAGATATGACCAAAATACCGCAGCTGCTCAAACTCAACTGATTGCTGTTTTTGTGTGATCAGTTTGGTAATTGAGCGATAAGTTAGACCATGATAACATCCGATTTTGCCCAACTGACGTGAAATACGATTTGTTCCAAATTGAGTTTACTAATCAGTCCAATTTGCAGATTATCATTTGGATAATCTAGTTGAGAGATATCATCAAAATACCGAAGCTCGCCAGAAATTCAGTTTGTGCAAAATTCAGTTTCAGCTTGCTTCTTGTGTTTGCAACTTCACACTTGAGTAAATATGTTAGAAGGAATATATTATATATATCTCATGCATGTAAGAAGAGGTGGCTCATCCTAAAGGCAGCACGTCTCGCGCATATGCGCGACCTTCATCGGCGCATATGCGCGAGACAATATGTCTCGGCGCGTTCCTAGCACGGCAGCTCGCGCATATACACGCCCTCATTCGGCGCATATGCGCGAGGTCCTTCACCATTCTTCACAACTCTCGGGTACCCTCGCGCACATGCGCGGATCCATGTCGCGCATATGCGCGAGGTCCTCTGCCTGCCTCGCGCATATGCGCCCGGCGGGGTCACGCATATGCGCGAGGTCTTTTCCTCGCACATAATTCCAACTTCTTTCCGGCTTCTCCGGTCTGATCCGTTCTGTCTATAATCACATCTCAATTATTCACAAATCATATCAGATTATGATAATCAAATTCTCGGGCCTTACATTTCTCTCCCCCTAAGATTTGATTTCGTCCCCGAAATCACAGGCACTTCAATCAGATATCAAATCAAATATCCACCAGATACAATAAGGAATGGAGAATAGAAGCAAAATAAGAATACTCACATCAATAAAATAATTCTGGGAATCTCTGTCACATGTCTGACTCAGTCTCCCAGATAACTTCTTCGATGCGATAACAATTCCCCTGAACTTTCAACAACAGAATAGTCTTCATTCTGAATTATCTTTCTTCTATTGATTCTGATTCCCATCTGGAATAATAATTCAAGAAGTATAATGTCATAATACAACTCGAAGTAACTTTAATAGAATCAATCTCAGAATGTTGGCTATACCATATCCGTATATACCAATCCAAAGCTCATAGCAAGTCAATACCATTACCGGCCACCAAATTGGTTTACTCTAAATCAATTCAATATTCAAATTCTTGTTACAAATATCAACAGTCGTCGTCTGACGTTGGCATATTTGGTTTGTCTATCTTGTGTTGTTTTCATTTTTTTCTGAACCAGCGGTACTTTCTTGGTCATATCTCAGATCATATCAGGTCCAATCTCAGGTACCTCAGAGATACTATTATAATAAAGAAGGTAATCTGCACTTCTTGTCGTACAATACTTCAAACGATGTTATTTCAGTACTCGTTTAATAACAGTTGTTGTACGATAATTCTCACAATGATAACGAATCTTGTCAACTAGTGCTAAAATCAAGCACTACAGCTCTAACTATATCTTCCAGTATCTAGATAGTCCGCTCTGACTATCCCTCACTCTGTGGGTGATATATGGAAGAACCTGCTATACACTCTGCCAAACGTGTAAGGCTAACTAAAATCATGATCTGATATAATCAACTCTCGGCAGTCGTTGTAATCTGATCACTTTTCTGACAGATATCTCAGTAGTCTAGTCATATCTGTACGTTTTTATATACGAAATAAAACCCGCAGACTTGGTTAGTCTGTTACTCTCAACTCAAATTGATACTCAGTCTCGGGAGTATTGCAGTTGCTTCATCACGATATCCTTGGAAATGTGATCCCATTTCCATTCAGAAATCGATAAGCTATATAACCAATCTCCTGGTTTTATTCTTTCTGTCTTCATCTGTCGGCAATTCAGACATTTCACTACAAACTCTGCCACATCTGATCTCATCTGTTTCTATCAAAACTGTCCTTTCAGACTATTATACATCTTTCTGCCACCAGAACGAATACTGAATCGACTACTGTGCGCTTCAGACAATATATGTCGTTTCAAATCTGAAATATCTGGCACACTAAATCAGTTATTCATATATAATACAGTATCACATACCTGATATTCTGATCGATACCCTGCTCTGACTATCGATAGCAAATTCTGAACATTCGGATCAAATTTATGAGCCGCTTAAATTTTCAAAATCAGTTCTGATTCAGCCTGCACAATATACATTCTCCACGGTCTACTATCTGTTTCAAACACGGATTTAGGACAGCAGCAATATTCAATCAGATTCGAAACATCACTCATCGATACTGATCTGCTAAACTCATAAAACTGTAATTTCTGACAATGCTATCGGTCTCAGCCAACTGATCACGACTTCAACTGTGCTAAGATTAACCGATATACTATCTTTGGATGTAATGTGCCCTGAATACAATCTGTCTCAGTCAAGATTCACATCTCAATAGTTTCTATATACCACTTTCCAGTTCTCAGAATATTCAATACAATACTCAGATATTTAACAAAATCAGTCATATTTTTCGAATATACCAGAATATCATAGATCAACTAATCAGAGAATCATCAAAATATTCTGAACACAGAGTTTATCAACTCACAACCATAGCTGATACATCCCAAAGAGAAACACTCACTCAATCAGATGTAACTCTCGGCTAGTAAATCTTCTACCTAATTTTTCAAATCCTTCAATTCAATCGGTATCATTCGGTAGGGTCTTTTAAATTAAAACAGTACCTGGTATCAAGTCAAGGCTGAATCAATCTCCCTGACTGGAATCAAACCCGGAGTCTCATATGGGGAAAACATCAGTAACTCTCATGTCACTGGCAAATCAGCCAATGATGGACTCAACTTCAGTAAATCAACTGAATACATAAGGAGTCCCTCTGCTCTTTTCTGTAATGATCGAGTCATAACTAATACGAATATCAAAGGAATTCTAAATTTAGAATCCTTACCGTACAATATTCCTTCTTCGGCTATTTCAGGTCCGAATCTTACCATCTTCCGGAATCAGTCTATCGTAACTCTGTACTTGCTCAGTATATCAATATCAATAATGCAGTCATACTCAGACAACACAAGTACAATACAAGCTAACTCAGTCTCATTCTCATCTCACTGTAGTATACGATGTTTCACAGAGTTCACTGATATCAAAACTCTCCCCAAACGGTAAAGAAATAAAATACTACAGCAGACACTGACTCAACAGATAAAGCATACATCAATGCAGTTCATTCAGAAATCATACATAGGATGTACGAGAATCTCTCAATACATACACGGAATAATAATAAAAGAACAGTTACCTGACAATATATCATCAAGTGCATCCTGGGTCTGTTCCTCGGTCACTGCCACTACTCTGCCTTCCTTCTGGCCCTGGTTGTGTTTGAGTAGGGGGTGGTTGGAAAGAGAGAACAACAGATGATGGTCTATCAGTCTGAGTCACTGATCCAGATGATTCTGCTCCCTGGAATCTTCGGGAACCTCTCTGTGGACATACTCTTGCAAAATATCCTGATCGTTTGCAGATACGGCAACTACCAGTTACTCCTTGGCATTGCTCAGTGGGATGTCTCCCTCCGCAAGTGCTACAATAGACCCCGGTGTAATTCTGACAAGAACCACTGGAACTAGACGAACCGCTTCCTAACTTCTTGAACTGTTTTATTCGGGCTTTCAAATAGTCTTTCTTTCCACCACTTCTACTACCAGTCTCAAGTCCGAGAGATGGTTGCTGGGGTTTCGATGCTGGAGGCACAAACGAAGCTCCTTTCTGTCTCATCAGACTGGCTTCGGCTCTCTTGGCTCTACTCAGAACATCAGCAAAATTATAGGGTCGGCCTGTGTTTACCAATGTCAATATCTCAGGATTCAATCCCTTAACAAACTGATCAGTCACAGCTTCATCATTCGCAGTCACTTGAGGAGCAAAACGTAGCAAGGTAGAAAATTGAGCAACATATTCTTCAATGTTTAGCTGACCCTGTTTCAAATTTTCAAATTCTGCCCTCTTATCTTCCTGGTACGAAACTGGGAAAAATCTTCGATAAAATTCCACTTTGAAGATTTCCCACGTAATCATCGTACCACGCTGTCCTAAGGCTTCTTTGGTTGCAATCCACCAGCTCTTTGCGACTTCCTGTAACTGATGCCCAATCAGTTTAACTCTACATTCATCCGAGTATTCAAGTGAATCAAACAATATCTCTATATCATCTATCCAGCTCTCACAATCAACAGTCGTCTCAGTACCCCTCAGAATCGGCGCTGTCAATGATTGAAACCTCTTCAACTGTATTTCCATCGGAGTTTCTGACACATCCATCTGATCAATCAAGATATTATCCCTGTTCTGGGATTCTTCGAGGAGATAAATCTGATTTTCAAAAGGGTTAGTAACCAGATACAACAAACCTATTTCAGTCCTCCTCTGATCATCTTACTGCTGATCAAGAATCGATTCTGATTCACTTTAAATAATACATATTACCAAATAAAATCAGATAAATCAAGTAACATGTATTACAAAGCAGTAAATCATGCTAGCAATTAAAACAAGGAAAGAAAACTCAATCTACCCCGCTCACTAGCTTCTATCTCAATCTAAAGAATCTATCGCTCTGATACCACCTGCTGTGGGGACCCGGACGCTAATTCATGTCTTAATCATTATTAATGTCAAATATAACAATTAAGAAAAGTGAGACTAAATTTTTTTTCCTTTTTAAATTATAAATGTGGAAACATAACAGTAATCTATCTGATATACATGTCAAAATTAAAGTACAAATCATGTATTACATTTCTCTATCTCAACTAGGTTCAACGACTATACATCCAGTGCTGAATCCTATTCTGCTTCTGGGCCCGGATATCCACGCTAACTATAATCTCTCATCCTCTTCCGGATCCTGATTCTGTCCCACCTGTTGTCATGCACACATACAAACAAGACAACAGCCGGATAACTCCGGTGAGAATTACATTCCCAGTATAAATCATGTATACATGCATTTCATATAAACAGATATAACAGCATGAAATAAATATTCGTAACCTGTATCAAAATCAGAAACATGTATCAATACAAACTCTGAATCACACTCTATGACTCTGACTCGACTCATCCTAATCTAGGGATCCCGATCTGAATAAGAACATACACCCACCTACACTCCCGATCGGGGTGGTGGTACGTTCTCATTCACGGACTTTGGCCCTTTCCGTATCGAATCTCAGCGATAGGAGCTGCTTTACTCCCCAATATATCGATACGACCAAACGTCCGGCGTCTTGGCGAATCAGCCACAGACTAGGCACCTCCGCCCTGGAATAGCTGCCAAACCTCTGTGACAATGTGCAATGGCCCAATGACGATTCCATCACTATCGGGCACCTCTGTCACGATATCAATCGTCTACGACTAGGCGCATCCGCCTATGACTCAATACATAAATCAATAGACCAAAGATATCAATCTCATTCAATTGCAAATATCAATGCAATAAGGTAAAGTATGTGATTTTGGGAAACTCAAGTCGAATCACACTCGAGTTGTGCAATCCCGCATCAACATCAATTTATACATTTCGTTTCGTTCTGTCGATCTGACTCTATCGAAGTCTCGAACTCACTGCCTGTCAAATCAATCTGGAAATAACAATATCGAATATATTGTATCAATGTATAACTCAATTCAAGACCTGTTCTGATCAATACTCTAATCAAATATAATCTGATCCATATCAACGATATCATGATACAATCTCAGTCAATACTGAATCTGATCAAAATCAATCTACTGATGTTTCGACGGCATAACAATACAGTCTTGATAATCCTGTCGATCTCAACATCACAAATATAATATCACAACTCTTAATCGATATCAATACACTCATAATCTCAATAATAACATATCGTAATATCAAATCTGCGCAATCTCAATCATATCACTTCCGAAAATCATAACAATTTCATACGGTATCTGTTCTTCGATCCGGTTTCGATTATACGATGTCTACTATGTCAAGAACAACATATATCAATCATATCTGATTCTGGCAGTATCATAATTTCAAATCATATCAGAACATAAGAAAAATTACGCCCAGTTGAAGCCTGCGTCGATAGAAACACAGTACTGAAGTCGGATTACAAATCAGACAGACGGATTTTGCGTAACCTTCAAATTCTTGTACGTAAAAAACTTGGAGCTTCTCCCCTCGTTTCTTCGTTTTTCCTTTTTGAATGCTGAGGAAGGAATATATTATATATAATTCTCATGCATGTAAGAAGAGGTGGCTCATCCTAAAGGCAGCACGTCTCGCGCATATGCGCGACCTTCATCGGGGCATATGCGCGAGACAATATGTCTCGGTGCGTTCCTAGCACGGTAGCTCGCGCATATGCGCGCCCTCATTCGGCGCATATGCGCGAGGTCCTTCACCATTCTTCACAACTCTCGGGGTACCCTCGCGCACATGCGCGGATCCATGTCGCGCATATGCGCGAGGTCCTCTGCCTGCCTCGCGCATATGCGCGAGGTCTTTTCCTCGCACATAATTCCAACTTCTTTCCGGCTTCCCCGGTCTGATCCGTTCTGTCTATAATCACATCTCAATTATTCACAAATCATATCAGATTATGATAATCAAATTCTCGGGCCTTACATAAACTGACTGATATCTTCATCTATTTATATATTTTGATCCACCAGTCAGTAAAATCAAATCTGATATCCGTTCTAAATAGAGTAGTCATTGGTCATGTCATTATCCTTTCTGACAATAGTATACTGAGAGTAGTGGTTGTAGAATTCTGACAATCTATAAGAAAACAAAGAGTGCTAAAATACAAAAACTTTATCCAACAATCCAGCTGTGTTCTGATCTTTAACACATAGTGAGCCGATGAATTTCAGATAATGTTTGTATGAGAAGTTTGATTGATTAGTTTATAATACGACAGGCTTCGTAAATAAATCATCCTCTTAATTTTAGTAGGTCTCTGAAGATAAATGTATTTCAGTTTGGTAGACATCGAGAGACAGTTAATTACGTTCAGTTGTCTTTTTGTTAAGATATTCGGTTGATCTTTTGTTAAACCACCAAAAATTAATTTATCTAATAATATGATTCATATGCATTGTGGTCATTATTTTACGTACGCAATGCGGTTGCATCGTTTGCTAGCCTATCCATGAAACAACACTGCATCTCTTAAAAACTACGAATGAAATTCTTCTAATCCACTTCATTGTATACAATTGTTTTTGCATACAATTTATAATATAAATTTGAAATTTGATAAATTATTACTACTTCTTTAATTTAATTTATTTTTTTATCATAGTTGAAGTAACACGATCAATGTTAGTGTTAAATTCATTTGCTTTTTTATTTTAAACTTTAATCTAGGAGTGGATGAGAGATCGAATCCTTGCCATTTTCATGGGGAGTACAAGGGAGAATCAATGGGCTAGTGCGCTGGTCTCACTTGTTGCAATTAATATTAATTTAATAATAGTATATTAAAGAGTAGGTCTCTTGTGAAACGGTCTCACAAATATTTATCTATGAGACGGGTCAACCCTACCGATATTCACAATAAAAAGTAATATTCTTAGCATAAAAAGTAATAATTTTTCATGGATGACCCAAATAAGAGATTCGTCTCACAGGAGACGACCCGTGAAACCGTCTCACACGAGTTTTGCCTATATTAAAATTTCAATAACACTAGTCATCGAGTAACACATGTTGTCGTTATGTATGCATAACACAAATAATATATATTATAGCATCGTATTATACTATAACAATAACAAACAAATTTTATTTAATTTATTGATCTAAATTTGGAAGAAACGGAATCTTTTACTTGATAATTAAAAATATATATGATATTTTCTCTACACAATAAGACAATGTATATTCTCAAATTTTAATTTGAAAAAAATTGAAAAAATGTGGTTATGAGAAGTTACATTTAAATAATTAAATAAAGTCAGTAGGGTATTCAACTACGGTTTAATTCGATTATAGATAAAAATTCGATCCAAACCAAACCATTAAACTTTTACAGACAATCCATCCTAAAATCTTGAATTTTGGTTTGGTTTGTATGACTAATATTGAGTTTTAAGTTTCCTGGTGAATTAAAGCATATGATATATCGCACTTCGAAAAAAGTTGCATCACAGAAGTGAAATAAATATTTTATTTTATTGTGAACTAAAATAATTATAAGTAAAAACTATACATTAAAATATTTATGTATGTCACAAAATTTTAAGACTTATAAAAAATCTTAAACATTTAGGGTGGTTATATTTATTTGGACTAAAATTTGCAATAAATAAATTTTCAGTATAACTGGATTGTTATAAATGTCATTAATAATAGAATACAAACAAAAAATCAAATAAAACATACATATATCCAAGAAAACTCACAATAAATTTTTAAAAATTTATTACATATATTTAAAAAATTAATGTTGGGTTTGTTAGATTTATTTTAATCCAAAACTTTAACCAAACTATTTTTTACGATTTGAATGATTTTAAAATCAATCCAAAAAAAAATCATCCAAATCATATAATTTGATTTGATTTTATAGTTTAGTTCAGATTCGTAACACCCCTGAAAATTAGTATGGAAGTAATAAAGTGTCAAGTCGACTTTGATTAATTAGTGAGGGATTTTAAAGTTTGAAAATGCATACATCGAGAATGACAAAAGGTCATGGAAACACACGTGAAATGAAATAGAAATATATTATAAAATAACTGAAATAAATAAATAAATAATGTATCTTTAATTTTGTCTATTTAAAAAATATTATGAAATAATAAACTAATACTTTACTAATAACAATGATACCTCATAGATGGGCCCACTATCTCTGGCTCATTTCTAGTTCAAGTGGAAGACAGGTCCATCAAGGGCCCAGATATTCTTCTACAAATACCAGGTTTGAGTGTTCAGTTGATTCATTTACTATATTGTTTTCAGCAGCACCCTTAGCTGCTCCCCCAATATATCTTTAGTCTCTGACTTGAGCGTCGGAGGGGCTACGCAAGGACACCCTCCTGGCCCCCTCCTAACGATCTTATTTGTGATTTCAGGCTCATGGTAATTTCAAAACCTGCGTCTGGACTAGTGACACTTGCTGGAATCGGATCCTAAATTTTTCGTGAGTATCACTTGGCCGTCTGTGGGAACTTTGAGTTGAGACGTAGAGATGGTAGGCAAGAGAGGGAGTAGAAGAGCTATCTCAGCATCATCGCGTCATCAGAGGGGACCCGAACAATCTCATGTTGAGAAAAGACAAGAACAACTGCATCTTGAAACGAGACAGGAACAACTTCGTCAAGAGACAAGAGCCGAGCAGCCCCTTCACGAGACAAGGGTCGAGCAAACCCGTCCCAATGAGTGACCCTAGAACAGTTGGGCCAATTTATCACCCGGACAGTGGATGAGGCCATGAAAAAAAATCAAGAGTCTATGTTTGCAGAAGAGCAGGCCGCTCGCCAGGAGCAAGAGGAGAATGTGGAGGGCCACCAGAGCCGGGTTGAAGAGACGCATCCCCTCCAAAGTGGGGAAGTTAGTTAGATAGATGAGATGTGGAAGGAGATATGGATGTTGAGGCAGCAGGTAGAAAGCCGAGCGCCGGTACCCAAGAGAGGAAGTCCTTTTTCATTGGTCATCTTGGAAGAAGGACTTCCTCCAAATTTCTGACAGTCAAACGTGGGAGAATATGACGGACATACTGACCCTGAAGAATACTTGGAGAGATTTGAGAATGCGGCTCTGTTGCACCAATATTCGGATGGAGTCAGGTGCAGGGTGTTTCTGAGCACGTTGGTGAGGTCAGCCCAACAGTGGTTTAACATCTTGCAGCCCAACTCTATACGTTCTTTTGAGGACTTCTCAGCTGCCTTCTTGCACCGATTTGCTAGCAGCAAGAGGCACCGGAAAAATTATTTGAGCATGTTCGTGATGAAACAACAAGAGAATGAAATTTTGCGAGAATTTGTCCAGCGTTTCAACAATGCAGCACTGGAAATACCAGCGGTTACCCCTTACATCATGATAAGTGCCTTCACACAAGGACTGAGGGGAGGAGAGTTTTTCAAGTCGCTGGTCAAGAAGCCTCCGTCGAGCTATGATGATCTATTGGCTCGAGCTGAGAAATATGTAAACTTGGAAGATGCCCAACGGTACAGAAGGATGGAGAACCGGCCCGAAGGAAGTAAAGTTGAGGGAGCGGAAAAAAGAGGAAGGAAAAGAGGTGCGGGGGAAAGAGAGGAGGACAGAACTAGAAGTAGATGACAATTCTCATCAAATGTTCCCCTGGATAGGAGTCGTGACGAGGTGATGCAGGTGAGGGAGCCCGCGGGGAGGTGGGAGAAGTCACGAAGGGTTGAGTGCAGTGCTAGATTGCCTTCGCGGGACAGACGAGAAGGATCCGCATCCGGGAGTCGACTGAGGTCTCGCCCGTCCCCTAGACGTGGTCAAGGCCCTCCATGGATAGATCAGGGGGTTTGGGAGCAGAGAGGGGAAGGTCGAGGTCAAGATATCCTTCAGGAGCCCGTCGAGCCGAAGAGGGGAACAAATGAGGATAACCACCCTACGAGAGGAATGATTCATATGATCTCGGGCGGTGCTACTGATGGAGACTCTGGGCGAGCTCGGAAAGCACATGGGAGAAGGTTGGAGAACTTTGAGATATCTAGGGGTGCAGACTTACCACAAGACCCCATCATCAGCTTTGGGTCGGAAGACCTCCGAGGCGTTGTGACTCCACATAACGATGCATTGGTGGTGACGGCCACCATTGCCAATTATGATGTGGTAATGATATTTATTGATAATAGAAGCTCTGTGAACGTCTTGTTCAAAAGCACGTTGGATCAAATGAAGGTGGAAGGATTTGAGTTTGACCCGGTCTCCACCCTGCTGTATGGGTTTGCAGGACACGCCATCCCGCCTTTGGATCAGATTGTGCTTCCCCTATCCTTGGGGACTGATCCTCGGCGGGTAACAAAAATGATAGCGTTCACCGTGGTGGATATCCTTTCAGCGTATAATGGAATTCTAGGATGGCCAGCCCTGAAGGCTTTCAGAGCCATAGCTTCCACTTATCATCAGAAGCTTAAGTTTCCTGTGGGAAAAGGAGTTGGAGTCTTGTGCGGGGACAAAAAAATCGCGCGTCGGTGTTATGAAGGGGTAGTGAGCGAGGAGGGAAAAAGAGTGCGTGTGGAGCTTAACATGATTAGGAAAGGAAGAAGCGGGTAACTTTGTCCTGTGGAGTTACAAGAAGAGCAGAGATGAAAGTCGGAGAATGCGCCGGGCAAGGCTCTAAATAGGCTCGGGAACGCTTACCACCTTAGAGAATATTAATCTTGACTTGAATTTTGCTGTATTTCGTTTCTGGATTTATCTTATGTTATCAGTTGAACTTTAATAAAACCAAGTTCTTATATTAAATTTGTGGATGTTGTTGTATTGTGAGGATGAAATGAATTAAATTTTCATGCTAAGGCATCGCCTAGCAGATGAGCAGAGTTTGGGAGAAGAAAAAATCTATTTTTCTTCTAAGGCATCCCCTAGCAGAGGAGCAGAGTGGAGGAGGAGAATTAAATTTTCCTGCTAAGGCATCGCCTAGTAGATGAGCAGAGTTTGGCCGGAGAAAAATTAAATTTTTCTGCTAAGGCGTCGCCTAGTAGAGGAGCAGAGTGGAGGAGAAGAATTTTATTTTCCTGCTAAGGCATCGCCTAGCAGAAGAGCAGAGTTAGGGAGGAGAATTAAATTTTATTTTTCCTACTAAGGCACCGCCTAGTAGAGGAGCAGAGTTGGGGAGGAGAAAAATTCTATTTTCCTGCTAAGGCATCGCCTAGTAGAGTGAGGAAGGAGAAAAATTTTATTTTCCTGCTAAGGCATCGCCTAGCAGAGGAGCAGAGTTGGGGAGGAGAAAAATTTTATTTTCTAGGAGCAGAGTTTGGGAGGAGAAAAATGTTATTTTCCTACTATGGCGTCGCCTAACAGAGGAGTCAGAGGGAAAAGAATTTTTATTTTCCTGCTAAGGCGTCGTCTAGCAGAGGAGTTAGAGTGTGAGGGTGGAGAATTTTTATTTTCCTGCTAAGACCCGGCTTAGCAGAGGAGTTGGGAGATGATGAGGTGAGAGTTTGATTTTTCCTGCTATGGTTCGGCTTAGCAGAGGAGTTACGAGATGATGAGGTGAGAGTTTTATTTTCCCGCTAAGGCATCGCCTAGCAGTGGAATTAGAGGGTGAGGAGGTTGAAGTTTTATTTTTCCTGCTAAAGACTACTCTAGCAGAGGAGTCAAGGGTACGGGGAAATGAGAATTATTTTCCTTCAAAAGCTTTGTAGAGGACCTTGAAGATGGGGGCTACGAGGGAATACCGTGTTAGAAAAATATATTTGGTTTTTCGATAACGAACAACGTTTGCCGCTGCGAAAATTACGGGGATCGACCTGCCCGGTCAGGTCGTGGGGGTTTGGGGGCAACGCCCCCAAAAGCTTTTCAGAAAGCACACAATCATTCGTAATAAAATTCTCCAAGTGATGGGCGAGCGCTCGAGTGGCGAGCGTGGCGGTGGTGGTTGGGCGAGCAAGAGATTGTTCTTGGGCGAGCACAAGAGCTGGTAGGGGCGAGGCGAGAGAGCTTTGGGCGAGAGGAGCTTTGGGCGAGCTTGGCGAGAAGTGGCGAGGTGGTTGGCGTATGGGCGAGGGGAGAGGTTGTGGGAGAGGCTGGACCGCGGGCGAGCGTGCGAAGGCGCAGGAGAGTAGGCGAGAAGGGGCGAGGGTTTGTGCGTGGGGACAAGGGAGGTGCGCTGGCAAACGCGCAGTGGCGAGCCGAGGAGGCGAGGGTGCTCGGCGGGACGAGCGAGGCTGGGCTCGGCGAGGTGGCGTATGGGCCAGGACTTGCGCAAGGCGAGGGCGAAAGGCAAGGTGCTAGGCTCGGCGAGGTGGTGTATGGGCGAGGACCTGCGCGAGGGCGAGGGCTTGCTGGTGTTGGGCTGGCGAGGCGACGCCACTGTTATGGGCGAGTGTGTGCAGGCTTGCAGGGCGAGGCGAGGGTGGGGCTGTGCTAGGTGAGGGGCGTGCACGGCGAGGGGCAGTCAGGGCGAGGTGGCAAGGGCTGTCTAGGGGGCGAGGGACAGGGTTGGCAGGCGGGCGCAGGCGAGGTGCTGCGCAAGGTGGGCGTGCGAGCGAGAGGCATGGGAGGCGAAGGCGAGGTGGCGAGGGTGGCTGTTGGTAAGATGGTGTATGGGCGAGGGTGAGAGGCAAGGGCTTGGCAGGTAGGTGCATGCTAGTGATGTGTAGGCATGGGCGAGATGGTCTGGAGCTGAGGATGAATGGGAGAAATGAGAATGAAGCAAGAAGATTACCCTTATTTATAGGGGAGGTCTATATCAGGTCTAGCTCTTCAGAGGAGGAATTTTATTTAAGTTGTTTCCAAATCTTTGGAGACTGACGAACGGCAAGGAGAAAATGCACAACTCACATGTTGTAAACCGATGATAACGCAACTAATCGAACTTTGAACCTACGATTCAGTTCGACTCGGGAGGGGGAGACTGATTATACCCCATAGATGTGCCCACTACCCCTGGCCCATCCCTAGCCCAAGTGGAAGACAGGCTCCATCAAGGGCCCATGTATTCTCCTATAAATATCAGGTTTGAGTGTTCAGTTGATTCATTCACTATATTGTTTTCAGCAGCACCCATAGCTACTCCTCTCATATATCATCAGTCTCTGACTTGAGCGTCGGAGGGGCTACGCCAGAACACCCTCCTGGCCTCCTCCTAACTATTTTATTTGTGATTTCAGGCTCATGGTAATTTCAAAACCTGTGTGTGGACTAGTGACACTTGCTGGAATCGGTCCCTAAATTTTTCGTGAGTATCAAACACAGAAAATCTAATAATTCTTTTGTCAAAAAAAAAAAAAAAACTGCTAATTCCAAATAATTATTTAAAAAAAAATGAGAAAACAACATCGAAAGAAGACTATACCACATCCGGATAATAAAAAATTTATATTATTATTTAATTTTATAATAGATGAGAAGGATGACTATCACACATAGCAAAAAAAAAATATTATATCACATTAAAAAAATTATTATAAAGCAAAATAAATTTAAAAATAACAAAAAAATATCATGATTAAATATTTAATTATAAAAATATATTAAAAATTTATCTGTAGTGGTCTCGATTTTACTACAATCTTAATTTTTTTGAATAGAAAATACTTAGCGCCAAAAAATATTAAAAACAAAAATTAATTATATTAATATAAATTATGTACATGACTACCAATATGTATTATTTTATGGTTTCACTAAACTAATACTCTTTAATATTTTCCATAATATTGGGAGTTCTTATTAATTTATCCATTCATTAAATTATTTGAGATAATTAAAAATTAATTAATGAATTTGGTAGAAACTAGTCCTAAGTTGCAATTAATATATAATTTATTGTATAGCGGTAAAAGAAAACATTATTTAAATAAATAAAACAGAGCATCCAAGAATTTTAGGATATATGGTACATTCATTGGCTTGCACATGCAATAAATTAAATACATTCATTGGATCCATTTGATTCCGCCGGTGCATCGTCTGGTATTTCAATTATTGCTTCATCTTCTAATTTATTATTATATATACAAATAAATAAATAGTTCCTTTATATATATATACACACACTATCGGGTAGAATGGACATAATTTACCAAAAACTATAACTGATAATGACATGTATCTATAATATTTTAAAGAGTAGGTCTCCTGTGAGACGGTCTCACGAATCTTTATGTGTGAGACATGTCAACTCTACCGATATTTTCAATAAAAATAATACTCTTAGCATAAAAAGTAATACTTTTTCAGGATGACCCAAAAAAGAGATCTGTCTCACAAAATACGATCCATGAGACCGTTTTACACAAGTTTTTATCTATTTTAAATTTTATGACATCTTAAATTCCACATTTCGACAATGGCCAACCAGCAAAAGAAATTATTTCATCCCAACAAAACTTAAAAAAATAAAATTCCGAGCAATAAAATGTAGTTCGTTTATTCAATAAAATTAATTAATCAAAATACAACTTCTTTAATCGGTAATTTAATGTAATTGTAACAAAATTTAAAAACAAATAACTCAAACTTCATAGAAAAAAATAAATAAACTTAGCTTAAATATTTAGGAATATATATTTTTACTTCTCCAAAATTAAAATTATAATCCATTTATTTATTTGTTTAATTTAAACTGGGCTGGGCTACCGAAATATTTTCAATTCGGCTAATCTGTTACGAAGCCCATTTTTTATATAGTTGGGCCAGATGAAAATTAAACCCGGCTCATTGAAGACACGTTTCACATTACAATACGTCTGTGCTTTAGTCCTGTCACGGTCAGGTCGTAATAAGCCGAGCTCCAAAGAAAGCTTTGTTCATTATGCTCGTAATAAAAAAATAATCTTCTGCCAAATTATAATTAATACTCTCTAAGCCCCCAAAAACTTTGAATTCAATCCCTCGCTAGGGTTTAACGGGCAGAATTTCATTCTGGATTTCAGATTTTTCAGTCAGAAGAAATAATTCCAAATGCTGCTCAGAGGTACTGCCATTTCACCAGCCTGCATAATTTATTTTGTTCAAAATTGGTTTCTTTTAATTTTTTTTTTTGCACAACAATATTTTATCAGTTGTATGAAATTTCGTTGTTTTACACGGGTAATAATTTTTCTGTTCTGCGAAATTTTTTATCAGATGTGGTCGACGTTGCTGGTTTAGTTTAGTTGATTTAATTTTTTTTGTTTCTTATTGATTTTAGTTGTTGCATGGTTTTGTGAGATTTTTTCTGGTTTGCTTTTGTGTGAAGATGGCTAATTGTAAAATGGAAAGAGTGGATTTTGATGCTTATAACTATTATAGAGTTGACGTGTAATTTTAGAGTCTTGTTACTTTTTTTAGTGTCTGATTCGTTTGATTATTTCTTTTTAATGCTTTATCAGTTTTATTTATTGCAATGAGGTGCAAATACTAATGCAATGTGGATATTAGTTTAATTGTGAATCGTGAATTTGCAAATCGCTGCTTCATATCCATTGACATTTTCTAATTAACGAAGGTTAAGTTTGATGACACAATTTGATATAAGTTACAGTCTCTTACATGGTATCATCATATAGTAAAATGATATTAAATCAGGTGAAAAAGCACAATTGCTTGGCATATTCTAGTTTAATTGTTCAGCCGCATGTGCACCTGGTCCTGGTGCAACTCGAACTTGGGATCTAAGTTTGGAATATCATTTGCTTTGCCATTTGGCTAATTAATTGATATTTATTTTGAAACGCACGAGCGAAAATGTTGGAAACAGGCTGAATTTCCCGGCATGTGTCAATGACTCAATCCGATTGGATAAATTGTTTACATCGAGTCCCTTCCCTTCTAATGTTTCAGAATTCTGGAAGCTAATCTATATGCTTTGCTACTACCCTTCGGTTGTTGTCCTGTTACTCACAATCATATTCTATTAAATATCAATGTTTATAAGTTAAAATGAAAGTGAAATATTGTTCAAAAATGAAATTTGCAATATCAATAGCAAGTTTTAATAAACCACCTCATTTTTTTTACTTGTCACAAGCTTTCCAGGTCCACTGGATGAATTATCTCAAATCCATTGCAAGATTCCCAAAATCTAATCGAGATTTTATCAAATATAATATGGATTTTCGTAAGTGTTTCATGGAAATATGCAAAATGACTTAAGTTTGGTATTAACGGATGTGTCCATTGAGTTTCCGTTTTCTTGTTAAGGACGACTTTTTATTGTTTTATTTTTCTGTACTAATTTTTGTTTTTTTTTATCATTTTCTTTGTGTTTCTCAAAGCTAATTTACTTGCTTCAAAAATAATTCAATGACAAACTTTTTGTGTATTTAGCATGCACTAACAAAATAAATTGATAATAAAATAAAAAAAAAACACAACATTGAGCATCTGTTATTTTTTTAAGGACGGTAAAATACTATGTGGCTAAAAATTTGATATGGCACTCAACATCTGTTATTTGAGACGTCATCACATTAATTTTTCTTTTGACCTACTCATAATAGTAATTGTTTTCTAGTGTCAAAAGCATCTTTTATCGCTTGAGCTGGTGAAAAATTTAATTCAAAAGTCTGTCTCTTCCAGCTATAAACTTGTGTGCCCTCACTGTGATTTTGTCATTCTATTCATGGCAATATTTTCATAATCCTTGTTTCAGATCCCCAAATTTCTTCTATTAGTTTCTTTGATTTTACTTCCTATTCTCTCGAAGAAATATTTGTAGACGCTCGTCAAGGTATACTCTTCCATATTTATTTAATGTGCTGGTTTGCCTTCAGTTACTTGATTTGTTTAATTATAAGTTTTGTAAACTGTTCTATTCCATTACTAGAAACAGTTAGCAATGACTTTGAAAATCTGCCATATTTTGAGGACTGGGAGAGGTCGTTTACATCAATGTTTTACAATTTTGAAGTTTAAACATTGAAGTATGTATAATTGTATACTTTGGAGAGATGCTTATATCTATAATCTTTCTCCACCTTATGATAGATTATAAAAATAATGTTGATGCCTGATGGTGTGATGCTCTCAACCAGCCTTTGGAAAGGAGGATTTTAATTGGTGTTATTGGTCTTCTTCCATATCATTGTCTTCATATTGCATGCCCCATTACCCCCTTATTTTATCAGTTACTTAATCTTGTTAAAAGTGAGTCAGTGGTTAGATGATGACATGAATGGCACTCAGTGCTGGCACATAGCTGGATTTTTCAGAGCTTGTTCAATGTTGTTTTTTGGAAATAAATAATCTTTAATCATGCAGACTTAGTTGATTTATTAAGCTATATTATTAAGTGTTCAAATGAAAATAACTACGCAATGAATAAAACATAACACTAAATTGTTCAATCCCTCAGGTTAGAATTTAAGAAATAGTAGGTTAATATATTTATTAGCATCATACTCCACGTCTGAATAAGCTCGTTAACGATCCCTTTAAAACTCGAGTATTTCTCGCTATTGCAGATTACAGGAGCTATCTACATTTCTTACACTCAGGTTTATACATTTGATTTGGTGATTCTCGAAAAAATCATGGAGAGAAATTTAGGAAAAGTCTGGGGATTTTGTTCCATTATGAAATTAGGGAAGAGGCTTAAATTTATAATCTTTCTCATAAGAAAGAGTGAAAGAAAGTCATTCTCGTGCACTGTATTGGAATTGATCCATATCAAATATAGATGCATGTTGGATAATGAATGTCTGAGGGGTTGTAATTTCTAAATCCAAGCCAAGACTATAAATATAAATCCAAAACCTCATATTACTGATTAACATAACATTGTTGAGGCTATCTCGTTGGGAATTCATAGCAGTTTGCTCTTGGCTGTTCAAACTTTTGAATAAAATAAGCTACCTGAATGACCCAATTCCTTACTTGGCTGCAATTCTTGCCACCCCATGTTATAACATACTTAAGCGTAAAGTTTCATGATTCATTTTTCTCCTGTGCTGGTAGCAACACTTGTTTTAAAGCGCTTATTCATAAACTCATAAAACTATAGTTTTTTTAATCCTTTTGTTGACTCTATTATTTGCAGCTATTTGTTTAATAATGAACTTATTGATCTCAATGTTTTCTCCAAGACCAGCATCTGAAATGTCAACCACCAAATTCATAGTGAAGTCGAGAATGAGTATATTTTTTTGTTTTGATGGTATGTATGGTTACTTTATATATTCAAACATGATATTATATAAAAGAAGATTAAATAAAGTTGTTCACGTGAGTGCATGGAATTGCAATGGCTGGTAGGACTAACTCTTGATTACCAACACTTCAACCGAGCTGATATTGGGATTTATGTGTTTGGTATCTGCAGTCTCCTTGTACTCATTGTTTGGTATCAGTTTTTCTGCCGTATAAATCTGCTGAAGGGTCTAAATTGTGTAAGTATTTTTATTCTCTCCAACACGGCTGAAAGTGGAAAGTATGTCGATGAATATGAGAATTTCTAGGACCTTCTATAATAGAGGAAAAAAATCTAGACGAAATTAATGCCAAGAGAGAATATACCTAAAATAAGTTTCTAGGAGCACCATATTAAGGAAGAAAGATTGAGATAATAACCTCGTTTAACATAACGTTCAGTCTTTAAGTTGAGCATATGAATTTCTTGCCCTGAAGAAGTATGACAAGAATTAATTATGTGATAAATTTCATGGTACCAAAGTGCCTAAACACGGTTCCATATTAATATATCCTTTGGTTATTTAAGTTATGTTTGTTGGTTGTTATCATCATTAATCATGAAAGAATGCACAAATTGTTATTTTCTTACCTACAATCAAGTGTTTCTTTACGTTTGGGGCCTGACCGCTAGCTATTACTTAAAGAATTTTCTTTATTTGAATTGACTAGGAAATAAATAAACTTTGCAGCTATTTCCCAAAATGAATCAACTTAATCAAGGGGAGAGCTCTGCTGGCCCTTCAGTCCTTCCTGCCAAGCGGAAACGTGGTCGTCCACGTAAAGATCCCAGTTCAAAGCATGCTAAAGCTGCTCACACACCACCTGGTTTTGTAGGAACGAAAGAATACCTTTCTCAGAGAGCTGATCAAACCAATGGAGTTGATATAATGGTTGGCCAGCCAGTGACTGGCGTTGTTGAGGCTACATTTGATGCTGGTTATTTGCTTACTGTTCGAATTGGTAACTCAGATACAAATTTAAGGGGTGTTGTTTTCAAACCTGGACATGTTATTCCGGTCACAGCAGCTAACGATGTGGCCCCGCATATGAAAATGATCAGGAGAAATGAAGTCCGCATGCCTACTGAAAAACGAGGTTGGTCACGGCGCGAGAAACTTCCTATTCAACCAGGTGCCATAGTTCCTTTAAAACACAAATATTCATCGCCAAAAATTGCTCCTCGTGTTCCTCCAGTCGATGTGAAAGGCACTGTGGTTCCTATTTTACTTCAACCCGGCAATTTTTCGAATGAGATATCACCTTCCGATCAAATACCTTTAAACACACCCCAATCTGGTCACATGTTGGAATTTGGAGACAATGATGTGCATATGGTTGAACCTTTAGCCATGTTACCACCGGATCGATCTATACCAGTTAGCCAGATGTTCATGGCCACAACGCCTCATCACAGCCACCAAGTTTCCATAGTTAGTGAGCAGATTAACACCAGTTCTGTTAAAGAAAGTGCCCCCAGCGTCTATGACAGCGGACTAGAAAAAGGTGACCAACCAATGAAATCAATAGATACCGATACATCAGGCTCTTCGCAAACATCGGATACTCAGACGGAGAACAGTAAGGAAACATCAAATTGCTTATCAGAGGATTTAGATGGCATTTCAAAACAAGACTTGGGAAATACCATTGATCCCTTTTCATCTGAGTCCTTACAAAATGTGTCTGGTGCAAAACCTTTTTTCGATTACGAAACCGGGAAGATGACGGAGCTTTTAAAGGTAAGAAGAAACCTTAACTTATGCAAATATATTTGTTTAACACAATAGAAGTGGTGATTTCTCGCGTCTTTCTTTGATTACATAACCTGCTCTAGACTGTACAGGAAAATATGAAAGAGAACGAGGTGCACATTGCAGAAGAACCAATTTCCATACCTGAGATTGAGTTTCCAGAAACTTATGCCGCTGAAATGGATTTAGAAAACAAAACAATCATTCCATGATCGGAAATCTTTCTGATCGTACAGCAACAAATATGTGTTTGAACGAGTAGAGCGGCATTCTGGACAGCTGAATGAGTATGTTTACTTTTCTCGTGGTTCATATATCGGCGAACATGTGGGAACCCTTCTCACTAGCAAAAGGATTTAGGAGTATGCTCTGTTTATCTGCAGTCAAAAGCAATTTAATGTTTACTTACATTGTAGGTGCACTTTGCTGAGACTTTGTTGTCATGAAATCCGGTTCTTACTTTTATTATGTTTTTCAGATTGTCCTCATTTCGTTTTCTTGCTTAGTATGCTTCATTTATTAATACTCTTGTTACATGTTTTCGCGTTGTGATTATTTGTCAATCGAGCATTCTTGAGGAGAGGCAGATTCAATAGATGATGAGTAGAATAGTCGGGGCTCATAAATTTTCAAAGATTCAACATTTATATTTAATTTCTTTAAATATAAACTTTGGTTTTCTAAATATCTTATGATTAATTTGTAAGTCTGCCCCTGGATTTGCAAAACATGCTGCCGAGTCGCCTCAATCGATTGGTCTAATCACATCATATTGTTTGTTTGGCTTATCGATCTTGTGCTACTTTTAAATAGGGTAATTTCAACTCCCATTTCATGTATTTGACAATTACTTCCCTTTGACGTGTTATTATTTGTACACCCGATTAGGGTGGTAAATAAATGCATATTTCTTTTATTATTTTGGATGGAAGTTGGGTGAAGGGGGGAAAAAGAAGAATGTATTTTTGAGATTGTTTTTTTGGCTCATTGGGTCAAATTAAGCCAATGAATCATATGCACTGGCGAAGAAGTGTTGTTGATAAATCTAGCTTATACATTTTAAATGAAGAAGACTATACTAATAATTCATCACTTATAAAACTTTAAACCAAAATACTGGTTATCATTCACATATTTGATGCCCAATAATATCTTAGACAAGCTTAGTAGCAACTAAATTCCTATGAAAATTTCATTGTGTCAACTTCTATATGAACAAATTAGGGAAAATTTATGAGTAGGTCTCTTGTGAGACGATCTCACGAATCTTTATCTGTGAGACGGGTCAACCTTATCAATATTCACAATAAAAAGTAATACTCTTAGGCTATGTTTGATAGTCATGATAGAAAATTTAGTCAAGGTTTTTTTTTTAAATTGAACTCTTCGAATATATTTTAAATATGGAAGTATTTTTTTTTAAAAAAAATGGTTGATCGAGATTAAAATAAAAAATACACTAAAAAAATTATGGTCAACGGAGTTGATAGCATGAACAAATTGACCGACTCAACAAGGAAGCCGTCACCATTGAAACTTTCAAAATCTTCCTTCATTTCCTCCATCTTTTAAATTTGATCCCAAAAATTTGGAAAACCCTAAAATTCTCAGAAACCCAGTTCAGAAAAATGCTGGATTTTTGCTTCACGATCCCGTATGGGCTACTTTTGGTGGTAGGTGGCGTAATTGGATACGCGAAGAAAGGCAGCACTGCGTCGCTGGCTGGTGGCGCCGGCACCGGTTTGCTGCTCGTCGTCGCCGGCTTTCTCAGCCTCCAAGCCTACCACAAGCGCAAAAATTCCTACTTTGCGTTGATTCTGGAGACGGGTATGCTTCTTTCTAATCGATACTTATTTTATTTATTTTAGATCAAAAATAAAATTGGTATGTGAATTGAATTTAAGTGAAATATTGAAACGAGGATAAATAATTAATTATTATATGTATGGATTTAATTATTTTCAATAATTTATGAATCCATTTGATAATTGTACTATTAATGTATCGTAATCATAATTAACCATAATATAATTGCCAACTCGATAATTAACAATAGTTTATGTACTAATCTGATTCTAATTTCAAATTAAGAAAATATGTATCAAAGTCATTTTCCATTGTTCTACGAATCTGATAACAAATTAAGGGCCTCATATTAAAATGAATGGACTTAAATTTGGAATCTCTTCATGGTCCAACTTTGAGAAATATCCCTTTTTTGATATGAAGTCTTCTTGTCACCATATTGAAAATGCTTAATTAACCAGGAAATAAATATTGATATTTGTCATTTTTTGAGTTCAATCTTTGTATCATACTTGTGGTTTTGCATTGCATAGTGATTCATTCATTTTGACGTTTCTTGGAACAGCTATTGCTGCCTTGCTAACGTGGGTTATGACCCAGAGGTATCTGCAAACTTCAAAGATAATGCCGGCTGGTATGGTTGCTGGGATCAGGTGAAGTAAACTCAAATGTGCAGTTGCAACTTGTATTGATTTGAAAATCTTTGTGCATATTGTTAGTGTAATTGAGTTTCACAAAATAGCGTCTATGATTATCTGAGCTAGTTTATAGATGAACTCGAAGAGGCTGAGTGTTATGTCAGCCCATTCCCTTTCTAAGAAAGTGATTCCTAAGTTGATGAGCCGGTTGGTGAGAAACTGGACTTAACCAAGTATTTCTTATGTGGCAGACATCGGGGGCTATGTTTTATATTAAAATATATACTCGATTACAAGAAAAAATTTTATTGGGTAAATCGCCCTTGCTAGCCAGCCTTGGAAGTTGGCTGTCTCTTGTTGCTTTATAATTTGCAATGGCATGCCTACATTGTTGAGTTGATTTATTCATGGTATTCTGGATGTTTATGTTTCTTGGCTCACTGATACCCAACGTAGAGAGAGTGGTGTGCGTTAAAAATAGATTAAAGCTCACACACCTAATGACCTTAGCAATTCTTAGCTGGATAATTTCTAGTTATAGTCTTCCGTTATGGCTGCCCCTCGACTTGCAGTGCAATTCTCATTTACCCGATTACTATGGATGGAAATGCATTTGTAAATATTTAGAACTCTTTTCCTATCCAAACTATTGGGACGAGACCCTGTTCTGTTCTCAAACCTTATTATAGTTCAACCCTACTCTCATTTCCTTTAGAATGTGCCGAAGTATCGCCTCCACTAGATACCATTTGCACCGTTCTTTCTTTATCGTTCTACAGAATGGGTCAACCCTCGCCTCTCGCATTTGTCTTTGCAACTTATCTGCTGCTAATATACAGTAGAAAACATCTCGATTCAACTAGACAAGCAGAATTGTTAACCATTGGTTTCTTGTTTGCAGTTTTCTCATGACTGGATTTTATCTTTACAAGATTGCAAATGGTGGCAACCATATCCCTCCGAAATCTGACTGATTCTACCCATAAGTTAGTCCCATACAATTTCGTACTGTATGTATCCATTCAGACATGTTGGAATTTTGGCTTTGGACTCACGATAATTTGATGAGATGTATTGTATTTATACAAGCACGAGAACTATGATTATTGCAGTTTCTACCATGTAATGGTTATTATAACAATTATCAAATTAAATGAAATTAATATTTTGGAATTGATAAGCTAAAGTAAATCAGACATGCTAAAGCTGATTTCTTTTGCTGAAACTGCGAGTCGGATCTGTTGAGTAATAGCTTAAAAAAGTAATATGGAGAGAGTGGCAATATTTATTTGAAACAAGTGACAATATTTTTATTATTTATGATTATAATCGGCTAGTCTTGGGGTATTTTAATAAAATATTTCAAAAATAAAAAAGTTTGTTTTAAAAATATAACAATTCTATTAAATTCATGGAACTATAATATTTTTTTTAAAAAAAAATTGGCCAATATTGAGGTTAATATGATGTTTTATTAAAAATGCCACCAGGTTATATTTAGGCATATTTTTAGGAAATTGAATTTTTTTTTTTTGAAAATGAATATGTGAGAGTTTGAAATATAACTTTTACACAATTTTTTTAAAATTTATGACATTTCTCAATAAAAAAATATAACGAGGCCATTTTTTTTTTTTTGGTAAAAAAGAGGGAGATTGCGACAATGTGGAATAAGATCCTGTATTTTAAATATTAAAATCTCTAGTTTGAATTAACCTTATATAATTCCTTAATATTTAAAATATGATTTTAATTAATATTTTATTCTTAATTATTAGAAATCAACTGTATGTTTTATCAATCAAAAAGTATAAAAAAAAATAGACGAATCATAATTGATATTCAAGAAACTCAAACTAGTAAAAAAAAAATCATTCAGATCGAGCTCAAATTCCCAAGAATATCTTTAGTCGAGCTCGCTTGAGTACTAAGTGTAGGAGTTTTTTTCAACAAAATCATGTTTCTACACATCTATGAACATGATAAACAATATGTAGAAGCAGATTGAGCGTTACCTCGAGCCATCGAATAAGTTGTAAATTTTCAGTTTTCGTTCGATTGAAGCATTCTAAGCTCTCCAACTCTCTGTAGATGGTGTATTTTTGTTCTTATGATGTGTGCGTTTAGGGACCTCAATCGCTGGTATTTCTAGGCTTCTCATACCATCAATGAGTGATTGCAAGAGCTTGATTGTCAAAAATAGGATGAGAATGCGTGTCTCAATTTTCTAAAGTTGAGGTGACATACACATTTTTTCAAAAGATGTAGGCAATGGCCGTCGCCATTGTCGACACGTTTAATAATTCTTATTTTGAATTGATATGTGCAATTGTTTTTCTTACATTCTCCCACTTAGATCATATCTCATTTTTCATATGAGAAAAAAAAATACATGAATCATGGCGATATGTCATCTTAAAACAAATATTACATTCCATGTATCACAATTCATTATTTCTCTCAAATCTATATAACTTAATGAATAAAACTTATGTTTATCCGATGTCCAACTTTATTGATATTTCTCGAATCAATTAATGTGTATATAATAAATATGAGAAAATATCATATCATAGTTTCATTAATTTGTTCTTACAACAAAATTACATAATGGAACCAAGTCTCATTCTTTCTGTATGATCCTTAAAATTCAATTGTGACATGTCTTTAGTCAAAGGATATGAGATCATCATTTTAGTGCTAATGTGCTTGATGATTAATTTCTTATCTTTAACATGTTTTCGTATGGCAAAATACTTAATATCGATGTGCTTGCTTCGACTACCATTTTTGTTATTTTTAGCCATAAAAACAGCAGTTGAAGTGTCACAGTATATTCTTAATGACCTAGATATAGAATCCATAATTCTAAGCCTCGAATTAAAACTCTTCAACTATACACCATGTGAGGTTGCCTCAAAACAAGATACGAACTCAGCTTTCATATAATAATTATTTAGTGATACAATCAACACTTTCCAAGAATGCTATCAAGAAAGATAGGTAGTGTTAAGGCCTTTTAAATACCTAACTCCTAGATAGAGCAAAGTTATCGGAGAGACCAACGGACTTCTTATAGCTAAATTTATCGACAAAACATTTTGGCCAAATACCCAATATGATGGTTGGGCTCTGATCAACATTCATAAATATGTCAGCGTTCATAATTGAAATTTTCAGCTTCTATCTCACATTTTCTCATTTCATAACCATATATTATTATAATATTCATAATAATAATATTTTTAAAAAAAATATAAAAATGATATAAATTTTGCAGACCATTTAATTCATCTTCTAACTTAATGTGATATGTTGGATTCATATTAAATTCTTGAAATATGAAGACATTTGATTTGTCTATTACATTATATCGAACATCGTCTTCAACCTCTCCGAAAGTGTTCATTATAAAATTTTCAGATACCTTCGTCTAGAAAATTTCTTTTCTCAAAAATTTTAAAAAATCAGAAAACTGAATATTGTCATCTTCAAGACTTCAAGGTTTAATAGAGAACTTCAATTGAGAAATAAGTTTTCCTACCAATTATATTCAGAAGAAATTCTCAGGTAAGTTTCTTAATATTATTATGTATGACCTTCAAACTTCAAGTTTCTATTTCATGATATTCAAATTTCAGAAAATGAAAACAATTATTTTCAAGACAGAGGTGTCACGGCTCTGATACAAAATGTTAGAGTTTTTTCAACAAAATTATGTTTCTACACAACTATGATCATGATAAACAATATGCGGAAGCGGATCGAGCATTACTTCCGGCCATCGAATAATTTGTAACTTTTTGGTATTCTTCTTATTGAAATCTTCTAAGCACTCAAACTCTCTGTAGATTGTGTTTTTTTGTTCTTATGAGTTGTGTGCTTTGGGACCTCAATCGCTGGTATTTATAGGCATCTCATATCGTCAATGAGTGATTGCGGGAGCTTGATTGTCAAAAAGAGGATGAGCATGCGTGTATGAATTTTCTAAAGTTGAGGCGGCGTATGCATATTTTGTCAAAAGATGTAGGCAATTACCGTCGCCATTTTCGACACGTTTAATAATTCTCCTTTTAAATTGATATGTGTCGTTTTTTTTCTTGCAATGAGTTCATATAATTTATTTTTCTAGTTTTTTATCCATATATGACGACCACCATCCCATATGCTAAATCTGGAAGAGGAAAAAAGATAATGAAAAGTAGAAAAACACATTGGTTTTAAAGGAAGGGGAAACGACTCAAAACAATCCAACGTTGGTTTCTTGGGATTCCACGAAAAAAGAATGATTTTTGAAGAATTAACAAAAAAAATCTATACCCTATCTTGATTCTATATTTCTGGGATCAATGGATTGATTGCGTTTTTGTGTAGAATGGTTAATTTGAGTTGAGATAATAACGAAGAATCGAAAAGAAAATGTTGGGATGTTTCTCATGTTGCTTATTAGGAGAGAAAACCCAGAAAAGATCATCTAAAAATGATGCTCAAGAACATAAGAAGGCAGATTATCTTGCCTCTTTTGCTAATATATCCTTCAAATCTGGTAATATTTTTATTATATATATACTTATATACAATATACAAGATAAAGGATCTACAATAGCAAAGCCCAAAACAATTGATGAGCCCATTAACCCAAGCCCATCCAAGATAGCAAGCTCATACAATAGCTGTAGACGCGATCCATTAAACTACACGATCGAAGGATCATTCCAGAACAAAGGAATTGGTTAATTTGTTGTAACAAACTATTAGATTCAATTACAGGTGTCAAAATCTTAGTGACACTGTTGTGTACATAAATACTGTAAACGTGTTTTTTGCATAGCAATGAGAAATGAATTCCTTTCTACAGAAAATCAATATCTTTCTCTTTATTGTTTTTCTTTAACTTGGTATCAAGAGCCACTTCAATGGCAGACGCAACATCCCATATTACCTCCATAAGTAATATCACAGTTGCTTCCGCAAATCATAATCCCATTATCATCAACCCTGCTAATCAGATCAATTCGGTGAAACTAGGAGATGATAATTTCCTCCTATGGCAGCTTCAGATTCTCGCCGGTATTCGAGGATTGGGACTTGAGATATTCATCCTTGAAAATCCCCATGTTCCTACCAACATCATCACCGAAGATGGGTCAGACGATACCATCAATCCTCTTTTTATTTCTTGGTGTCGCCATGACCAACAATTATTCTCGTTTCTGCTAGCTTCCATGACCGAAGCTGTGCAAGCTCAGATGATTGGTTGCATCACTTCGTCCCAAATATGGACTCGAGTCTCGCGACTCTTTGCAACCAGATCAAAAGCTCGTGTTATGCAGTACAAATTACAACTTCAAACACTGAAAAAAGGCACACTAAGCATGAAAGATTATCTCAGTAAGATGAAAGGATACATGGATCTCTTAGCTGCATGTGGCCATCCCGTTACAGACGAGGATCAGATTCTTTACGTTCTTGGTGGTGTAGGCATGGAGTATGATTCCGTAGTAGTGCACGTCACCTCAAGAGTAGACACTTTATCTCTACCAGAAGTTTGCGCACTCCTGTTATCTCATGAAGGACGACTTGATGCCTACAATCTCAATGCTAATAACACATCAAGTTTCATCAATGCAGCTACTCTTTTTCATCAAAAGAAGACTGAAACCCAACAACCTTTTCAAAACTCTCGAGAACGCGGCCGTGGCAGAAATTCCAGAGGGGGTCGACGAGGGTGGAATAACAACAATGGACGTCCAATATGTCAAATTTGTGGAATACCAGGGCATGTTGCTGAAATATGCTACTACCGTTTTGAAAAAGATTTTGTTCCAAAATCTCGACAGCCAACTCAAAATTTCAACAGGTCTTCTCTGTCAAATTTGCCAGCAGCTGCTTTTGCCACTACCTCCTCTGAATCAGCAACTGAAGATTGGTGGTACCCTGATTCGGGTGCCTCGCATCATGTTACAAACGAGCTTGGAAATCTCACCCTTGGGACAGAGTACTCTGGTAATGGTAAAGTTCAAATGAGAAATGGTGCAGGTTTGTCGATCTCACATATTGGACACTCTAAATTTCGACCACCCTTTTCTTCACATTCATTTCTACTGAAAAATCTACTTTGTGTCCCGTATATTACCAAAAATCTTCTCAGTGTTAGCAAATTTGCCCATGATAATTGTGTCTTCTTTGAATTTCATCCACGTTTTTGTCTTGTGAAGGACCTAGCAACGCAGACGGTTCTTCTCCGAGGAATTTTACATGATGGACTATATAGGTTCGACCTTGGGACGCCCCTCCCTGCCCTGTCCTCCTCAACAGCCTGCCTCAATACAAATCTTTCATCTGCAAAGTCCCCTACTCTTTTACAGCATTCAATCAAAGTGTCTAATAGCATGTTAAATCAATGGCATTCTAGACTAGGCCATCCTTCTTTACCTGCTATGAAACAACTTTTATTACGTTGTAATGTTTCTATTCCCAGAAATGAAGTACTTACATTTTGTTCAGCGTGTGCTCTTGGTAAAAGCCATCATCTCCTTTTTCCCAGATCACACACCAAATTTACAGCACCTCTTGAGCTTGTTTATTCTGATGTTTGGGGGCCTGCACATACTGTCTCTAGGAATGGATTCAAGTTCTATGTTAGTTTTGTTGATGCTTTTAATAGATTTACGTGGATATATTTTCTAACATATAAATCCGAAGTCACCAAAGCCTTTTTACACTTCAAAACACATGTTGAAACTCAACTTGATAGAAAAATCAAAGCCATTCAAACTGATTGGGGAGGGGAGTTTCAAGCCTTAACATCTTTTCTTCAAAACCATGGGATTAATCATCGGGTCTCTTGTCCTCACACGTCACAGCAAAACGGTGTTGTCGAACGTAAACATAGACACATTGCTAAAGTAGGCTTATCTCTTCTTGCCCATGCATCCATGCCCTTGACCTTTTGGGATGATGCCTTCCTAACTGCGGTTTACCTCATTAATCGTCTTCCCACTTATGTTCTTGATAACGATATCCCTCTTCATAAGCTCTATGACAAACTTCCAGATTTATCATTTCTCAAAACCTTTGGATGTTTGTGTTTCCCATGTCTTAGAGATTACAATAAGCATAAACTTGCTCTTCGATCCACTCCATGCACATTTCTTGAATATAGTGCCAAACATAAGGGGTATAAATGTTTGAGTTCTGATGACAGATTATACATTTCTCGCCATGTAAAATTTGACGAACATAACTTCCCCTTCTCTCAGAACAATAACTCTTCAGCCTCTACACTACAATCTCAATCTGTTTCTAGTTTATTTCTTCCTCAAATCTCGGCTCCACTATCCTCAGATTTATCTCCTTTTG
Organism: Primulina tabacum; assembly: GCF_025594145.1. Classification (NCBI taxonomy): domain Eukaryota; kingdom Viridiplantae; phylum Streptophyta; class Magnoliopsida; order Lamiales; family Gesneriaceae; genus Primulina; species Primulina tabacum. Next base: position 6,598,336 of record NC_134555.1, on the reverse strand, counting down.
TCTCCAATTCCCTACCATCCACTACTGTCTCTATGAGTCCACAATCTTCTCTAGCCTCTAACACAATTGTTCCTGACTCATCACCCACTGTCTCTGTACCCATCAACTCGACAAACTCTGATAGGAACTTCCATTCCATGACTACTCGTTACAGGGCTGGTATTTTCAAACCAAAAGTCTACCAAACAGAGAGCTCTCTACCTTGGGAACCCTCTACATTTCATGAAGCTCACTCTCATCCCGAATGTTGCAAAGCTATGGAGAACGAATATCAGGCTCTTCTACAAAATCACACCTGGTCTCTTGTTAAAACCCCCCTTAATACTCCCATAATAGGCTGCAAATGGGTGTTTAAAACAAAAACAAATCCAGATGGCTCGGTTGCTCGCCACAAAGCACGACTTGTCGCCAAGGGTTATTCTCAAACTCCTGGCCTTGATTATACAGAAACTTTCAGTCCTGTGGTCAAACCAACAACTATCCGATTGGTTCTTACCATTGCAGTTTCTCATGGCTGGCATATCACTCAAATCGATGTAAACAATGCTTTTCTTCATGGCAATCTCACTGAAGTAGGTTACATGTGCCAACCGCCGGGGTTCGAAGTTATCACCACCTCTTCACCACTTGTTTGCAAGCTTAACAAAGCTCTCTATGGGCTGAAACAAGCCCCCAGAGCTTGGTTTGACAGATTACATGAAACACTCAATCTTATGGGGTTCACCAACTCTCGTGCTGATTCTTCCTTATTTATCAAAAAGGATGCTCACTCTGTTGTTTATATCCTTATATATGTCGATGACATTCCCATTACAGGCAGTGACGGTACACAAATTCAGATATTATTCAACAGCTCAGAAATAAATTTGCTCTTAAAGAACTTGGTGAACTCTCTTATTTTTTGGGTACTGAAGTACACAAATCTGCCAAAAGTTCTCTATTGCTTACACAGACCAAGTATGCTCGGGACTTGCTCTCAAAAACCAAGATGCTTCGAGCCAAACCGTTTCCTACACCAATGATTACCAGTCTCAAATTATCTTCACAAGATGGGGATGTATTTGAAGATCCAACATTGTATCGTAGCACAGTTGGTGCTCTTCAATATTTGACAATCACCAGACCTGACATTGCCTTTAGTGTCAATAAAGTATGCCAATTTATGCAGAATCCTCTTGCTTCTCATTGGAAAGCTGTTAAGAGAATATTACGCTACATTGCTGGCACACTCGACTGCGGTATTTGCCTCAATGCTACCTCCAATTTTACTCTTAATTGTGATGCAGACTGGGGAAGTGATCCTGATGATCGCCGCTCTACATCAGGTTACTGCTGGTTCTTTGGTGCCTCTCCAATTTCTTGGAGTTCTAAGAAACAATCGATTGTTTCTCGTTCAAGTACAGAAGCAGAATATCGAAGTCTTGCCAATGCTACTTCTGAATTATTATGGCTCCAATCCTTGTTATCAGACTTACATGTCTCTCTCTCCACTACACTTGTGCTCTGGTGTGATAACCTCAGTACAATTGCGTTAAGTGCAAACCCGGTGCTTCATGCTCGCACCAAACATCTTGAACTTGATCTTCATTTTGTCCGAGAAAAGGTTTCATCGAAGTCTCTGTCAGTTAGACATGTCCCCTCGATTGATCAAACGACAGACATATTAACAAAGCCACTCTCTGCTGCTTCTTTTCAACGCCTGCGATCCAAACTCAACATGGATTTTTCCTCCCCGATGAGTTTGAGGGGGCAAGATAAAGGATCTACAATAGCAAAGCCCAAAACAATTGATGAGCCCATTAACCCAAGCCCATCCAAGATAGCAAGCTCATACAATAGCTGTAGACCCGATCCAATAAACTACACGATCGAAGGATCATTCCAGAACAAAGGAATTGGTTAATTTGTTGTAACAAACTATTAGATTCAATTACAGGTGTCAAAATCTTAGTGACACTGTTGTGTACATAAATACTGTAAACGTGTTTTTTGCATATCAATGAGAAATGAATTCCTTTCTACAGAAAATCAATATCTTTCTCTTTATTGTTTTTCTTTAACTATACATACATATATGTTATTGATCATGCCTCATCCCATTGACTTTCTTTCTATTCTTCATTTCCAGGAAGACGTAACCGTGGGGGTTTATGTATATTGTTGAGGAAAATTCATAAACCATAGTATCCAACATGCTAAATCATTAAGAATTTGATTAAAAACATAAGCGGAAGTATACCTGAAAAGCCACATTCTGAATTCTTTAAAACGTGTCTTGATCTTCCAGATCTACACGGTCTTTTCTTGAAAAAATCGTTTAGTTTTCTCTTCGGAACTAATTTCTTAATGGGAAAGAGAATTGAAAACGTGATTACCCGCGATCTGAGGACCATTGTCTATATATAGATAATGTATATTATTATTTTCTGTTTTAGCTCATCATAAAACAAAAATTAAATTTGTGTTTCTACTCATTATATGCCCACAACCTATTAAATACATTAAAGTCCAAACCCATAACATTAGTTGATCAATTTATTTTGAACTTAAATTAATATACAACTCACAACGCATAATCATTCACATATAAGCTCATATAAATAAAATTGATCTAACAATCTCCCACTAAAGCTATATGTGTAACATTATAATTATGTTTGTAAAAATAACCTTATGAGTTATAAAATGTTGCCATTCCGAAATATATCTATAACCAATTTGGTCCATCAATCACATCAACATAGGATTAGAGCAGTCTTTACTATACTCAAGATAACTAGACCCATCAGTAGTCACAAATGCCGACGCGACTGAATGACATGAATTATGAAGTGGATGTGTAGCATGAAAATTTCATACAATGTGATCATAACATGCCTATTTCTAACTAGTCCTCCCTTAACTTTATTGAGATCAAACTTTAAACTATAATCGGAGTGTGACTTCACTCGAAATTTATTTCTACAGAAAATAAATTTACATAAACCACATGTCTATAAATTTAAAATTACGAACTCCCACTGAAACTTAATATCTTTAATTGACCAAACACTCATACAAATAATGTGGACAAAAACTTTTTGGGTGATAGTCCCTTAATAATTGAATCCACAATTATGGAGTTTGAACCGGGGTGATTTATAGACAACTACCCACTATGAACTATTGTTTTAACCACGAGAAACTTGATTGGATGCAACATAACAATCCATAAAATCTACTGTCACGTAGTTTTTTCATACTATTTTGGCATCCCATAAAATCAGAGTTAGTATAACAAATAATCTCAAACTGATCTAATCTCCGAGATATGAGCATGTAATATTTTGTTCTATGTAAATACCATAAGAGTCGTTTGACTGCTTTCCAATACTTTACTCCTGAATTACTTAGATATCTTCCCAGCATTCCTATCACGTATGCAATATCTTGACATGTACAAACTTGAGCATACATAAGACTCCCCACTGTATGTGCATAGGGAATCTTCTGCATTTTTTTTCACTCAAAATCATTTTTGGGCATTGTTTGAGACTAAATTTGTCTCGTTTAGCCACATGGATCTACGTTGGTTTACAGTCTTCACTACAACAAAAACAGAAAACGACAACAAATATTATACGATGTCGTAGCTGCCAGAAAACCGTTGTAACTGACAGTGTTATTGAAAGTGCGTTCAACGACAACGGTTTAAAATCGTTGTCGTAGTTATCACATTGCGACGGTTTTTCAAAAATCGTACTGTCACTAATTACGACGGTTTATGATATACTGTCACTAATTTTAGCGACGGATTTTGACTAAACGTCGCTAATGAGGGATAGTTTAAGATATACCGTCGCTAAAATTAGCGAAGGTTTTTGACTAAGCCATCGCTAATTAGCGACAGTGATTAGCGACGATTTAGAGAAACACTGTCGCTAATTAACGACGATTTAAACATAATCCGTCGCTAATTTTTTGTGTAAAATAAAAAAAAATTACTTTTATAATTTAAGAAATCTACAAAAAAAACTTACAATCTCACTAAGCTAACAATATTCATGATCTTAACTAACACTTAGAAATTTATCAAGAATTGAAGCGAAAATTTTTATCCTAAATCGAAACTAAAATCGTCTAAGAGAAACATTTATCGTAGATCTTAAGCAAAACTCTCGCTAAATATAGCAACGGTTTAAGTAAAACCGTTGTTGTTTGTCCAAAAAACACGCTAATCCACAGCCGTTGTCGTTTGTCCCAAAAAACAAGTTAATAGACAACGGTTTATAAAATCGTTGTCTTTGATCCCCCAAAAAACGCTAAGGGGTCGTTGTCTTTGCTTAAAAAAATGTTCAAATACAACCATTTTCACTAAAACCGTTGTTAAAAAGTAAAAGACACGATTTTTTTGTAAACCCGTTGTTTTTTAAATGTTGTATATTCAATATTTTCTTGTAGTGCTTGTATCTCGTATAGCTTGAGAACTTTCTCAATATATCATTTCTGAGATAATCCATGAATACCTCGAGAGCGATCTCGATGTATCTGAATACCCGATACAAAAGATGCATCACCAAGATCTTTCATATCAAAATTCTTAGCTAGAAACCTCTTGATGTCACGCAACAAATCTATATCGTTGCTAGCAAGTAGAATGTTACCAAGACATAAAATCAGAAAAATATGCTCACTCCCACTGAACTTATGGTACACACAATCATCGACCAAATTCAGCTCAAAACCAAACGAGATGATCATTTGATGAAATTTGAAATATCATCGTCGAGATGTCTGATTGAGCTCATAAATGAATTTCTTTAATTTGTAAACCATATTATTTGTGTCTTTGGACACAAAATTTTCTGGATGCACCATGTAAATCGTTTCATCAATGTCACCATTTAGAAATGCAGTCTTCATGAGTCACCAAAGCTATTATAATCCTTAAAGAGTTTTTCGAAAAAACAAGAGATAATGTCTTTTTATAATCAATATCTTTTTTCTGTGTAAAGCTTTTAATGACAAGACGAACCTTATATATTTCAATATTACCTTTTAAATCCCTCTTAGTTTTAAATATCCATTTGCAACCAAATGAGCTTCGTACCTTTAGGCAATGCGACAAGATATCACATAAATCATTTCATCAATGTCACCACTTAGAAATACATTTTTACATTCATCTGATTAAATTTAAGATCGAAATGTGTCACCAAAGCCATTATAATCCTAAAGAGTCTTTTAAAGAAACCGCAGAAAAATTATCTTTATTATCAATGTCATCTTTATGTCTAAAGCTTTTAGCGACAAAACAAGTTTTATATCTTTCCGTGTACTCTATGATATTGTCAGATGTGAAAATTTACTTGGAGAAACTACAGTAAGAGAAAAAAAATTCACGACTGAAAATGTTGTTAGAGATGTTGCCAGCATTGGTGAAAATAGCTCACAAGTGAACACATCACATCCATTTTATCATATCTTTATTATCTTTCATAATGTTTTTAGTCGTGCATATACATCAGCACTCTAAATATTTTACTTTTACAATGCTGATACTAGTCTCGCATTCAATGAAATTATGCGCAACTCTAGGTTTAAATTATCTCTGTATAGACTTTATCTCGATCTATCGTGTTTTGTTATTTGCAACAGGCTAAACAAATGTGCTTTTCATTTCTGTATTGCTGAATCGGAGTGTGTGGTTAGCCCTTCGATTTCGTATATTGTTTCGGTGTCGGCTACCCAATCACTTGTCTAATTTGAGCCATTTTTGTTAGAATTTACTTGGAATGCTCGTTTGAGAATGAGGAGATGACATATTATTGATAAAAAAAACAAGAGGTATCCTCTTGTTTGGAGATTTAATTATTTGTCATATTTCTATTGTTTTCTTTTATTAACATTGTAATATGCATATGTGAATTTTATGGTGGAAGATGCTCAGTTCTAAAAGAAGGTAAGCTGCCGAATCTACAAAGCATTCGATCGGCTCAATTCGATAGTCTTACGAGATAGACCCTGAGTATACCGATAGGCATGTGCTCAACTCTTGGTTGAGGCATTGGGAAATTGGTCCTTCTTTGCGGCTATTGATGTAAACGAACCAAATCGTTCTCGAGCTGCTCAGAGCTCGACTCAGTAGAAAGCTAGTTCGAAATCGTTTGTTAAGCTTATTAAGCCGAGCTGGAGTTTCAGGATGTTAGGCTCAGGTTCGCGAGCTCAAACTCAGCTAGTTCTTTGGGCTAGTTTGTTAAAACTATGTGTTTTTAATAAATTATTTTAAAAATACTGAAGTATGAATATTTATAAATAAAATGTTTTTATAAAAATATTTTTTATAAAAAATTTATAAGATATTATAAAAATTGTTTTAAGAATAAATACGTGTTCTAACAAATGTTCTATATCTTTAAAAATCTTTTAATTGTAATTTTATTTTTCTCATTTTTTTGTTTGCGATTTATTACTTGTTTAACCCCTGTTTTATTTTAAAAATATCTGAAAATATCTTTCAGTTATTCTTAAAATTATACTTCGAGAACAATTTTTTAAAATATATTTTCATAAATTTTTTACAAAAATCTTGTCCTACAAATACTTTGATTTTTTTTTTTACTAATAACATTTTTGAAATACTTGTCTAAACAAAATTTAAGTCTCGTTCACTAAATCACAGAACCGTGTATATATATTATATCTCGTTTTGATTGTGTTTTTATTAGACAATATCAAAGATCTTATTTGTTTAGATCTATTTTTTATCCAATCCAATATCAAAATATTGGTACAACGGTAGATCATCGGATGGTGGTTAGTGAAGGAAAATATAATTTTTATATTAAATTGATTTCCCTAATATTATCTTTTTCTTGTTGATTTGATTGAGTATAATATTTAATTATGATTTTGCCTTTCTAGATAATTATGTTAAGATTTTATTGTGATATAATATCTTACTTAAATTTAATTTCCTATTGATAGATTGTGTGGAATATTGGATTTGCCTTTTCTAGATATTATATTTATGATAATGATTTAATGAGATATGATATCAATGTTTAAAAGGAGTTTATTTCTAATTAAACTCTCACTTTCCTTGTAAAATAGGTTTCCTTGAAGAATAAAAGTCCACATCTATAAATAAGAGATCAAGGACATTGTTGAAGCTCTCACTCTCACTCTCTCTTCTCTCTCTCTTGTGCACAAGCCTTCTCGATTATTGATACACGCACTTTGGAGAGAGCTCTTGGTTTGAGGATTCACGCAAACTTTTAAGAGAGAGCTTTTTCGATTTATATGGTTTTCACTCTTCGCTTGGAGGTTTTCATGATTGCATAACTGATACACTTTTGCACGTCGAGATTTCAGAGACAAATAATTCTACAAAGACATTGCTGTTTTGAAGAGTGCTGGACGTGTTTCCTTGAATGTTGGAAATATCTACAGACAACATCCGTGACGAAGTTGACTGGAGATTGGGTTTTGTTGTTTCAAGTTTTTGGCTCACGTTTTTGCTTTCTTGAATAAGTTTTATTCTGAGTAGTTGTTTTAGAAAGTTTTATTTTCCTCAACTTGTTGAGGAAATTGATTTTTGTCTCAATCACTAGTGATAGGTTTTTGTAATCGGTTTGATTTTCTAGTGATTAATTTTTGCCATAAGGCACCGCACAAGTATTTATACTTGTGCATATTTAATCTCGTCAATTTGTTTATGTTAAGTGAATTTGTGTTACAAAATATAATATTCCGCTGCATGTTGTCCGAGATGTTGTAACATCTGGCACAACACTTAATTCTGATTAAACACAAATTTACTATTTTACATCATATTCTGATATTTTTATTATTTGTGGTATCTGTCGAACAACACGAGTTCTTACAAGTGGTATCAAAGTCTACTCTTGTTATACTAAGTGCTGATTTTGGTTTTTGTTTTTGTTTGACAGAAAAAAAAATCTATTTAAATGGACACATCACTGGCAAATGCAGCACTTAGACCATCAGCTCCTAAACCTCAAGTCCAACAACAGTTTCGACCAAGGAATGAAGAAAAACGCTGGTTGCAAGTAAATCCTTTAGGTGTTACCCTAGGTGTTGCCACTCGTGTCCGCAACATCTGCGAAAAATCAGTTTGTTTAAAATCTACAGCTTCTGAAAATTCGAGTGTAGATGATAAATTGGAAGCTGATGATGAAGAGATGACTCTTGAGAGTGTTCAAAAGCTTTATGAAGAGTTGTTTGAGGATTGGACCAAAAGAAACAAGCTTAACTCAACTCTTATGAAGGAAAACACCAATCTAAAAGCCGTGATTGCCAAACTTGAAGTAATTCTGAGCAAAAAGGACTTAGAACTGGGTAAGACCAAAGAAGAGCTTCAAAAGACAACTGAAACATTATCCAAGTTCAATTCGAGCACATCCAAGCTTGATTCCATACTTTTGATGGGAAGAGATGATAAAAAGGGCTTAGGCTTCAAAGACAGTGTGTTTGAGATTGGTGAATCATCCAAGTCGACTCTCTTTGTGAAAGAAAAAGATGTTACATCCACACGACCTACATCTCCAATCAAAAGCTTTTCACCAAAAAGACAATCCACTACACATGTCCCTAAGAAGAGAAAACGAAGGTATGTATGACATTACTGCTTTAAGCCTGGCCATATCAGGCCATATTGTTTTAAACTCAGGGACGACCGCATGAACCTAAAGTCAAGCCGAATGTTGCCTCAAATGTTGCACAACACTTTCCGCAACACCTTCATAAATCGACCTACAGTAAGACAAATTTGGGTACCAAAGGTAAAAACTCACTGTAAAGTTGTCTATACTTCATTGAAAACTAACACTGCAGGTCATTGGTACTTTGATAGTGGAAGCTCTCGCCATATGACAGGATCACGAGAATATCTCTCTGATTATGTTGATAAAAAAGGTGGGAGAGTAACCTATGGATGGGGAGCTAAAGGAAAAATTGTTGGAAAGAGAACATTGAATGTTGAAGGACTACCAAAGCTCTACAATGTGCTTCATGTCGAAGGATTAAATTCAAATTTGATAAGCATAAGCCAATTGTGTGATGATAATTTGCATGTCAAGTTTGATAAACATACTTGTGAAGTTTTTGATGAATCTAACATGTGCATTATGACAGGTACAAGGTCTTCGGACAACTGCTACCAAATAGGTGAAGCTCTTTCGTGCAAACATGCACAAATCAGTGAACTCGATCTATGGCATAAAAAACTTGGACATGTAAACTTCAAAACCTTGAAGAACTTGTGTAAGTACGATGCAGTACGAGGTATGCCTAATCTTTCATCTGGTATACCATATGTGTGCGGAGATTGTCAAAACGGTAAGGAGACCCGCGTGTCATACCCAGTGTTGCCATCATCTGGGACAACACGCTGTCTGGATTTACTTCACATGGACCTATTGGGTCCTATGGAAGTGGAAAGCTTTGGAGGTAAGAAGTATTTTTTTTATATGTGTTGATGATTTCTCACAATTTTCATGGGTTAATTTCATTAGGAAGAAATCGTTCTAGTACAATTGATATTTTAAAAAATCCAGTACAACATTCTCGAACAAAACACATTGACATTATATATCACTTTATTCGAGATTTAATAGAAAAAAGATTGATTCGAATTGAATTTGTTGGTACAAATAACCAACTGGCTGACATATTCACAAAAGCATTAGTTTTTGAGAGATTCTCCAACCTTAGCAAATCTCTCAGCATGTGTTTTGCCTGATTATTCATAGATGTTGTCTCAGATGTTACAACATCTCGGACGACACCTAACATGCATGTGCATTTATAGGACTTAGACATACTGCATTTGCATGCATATTGTTATATGATGTGTTATCACAATGTTGCATAATCTTCTGGTGCACCTACAATTTCGTGTTCTACCTAAACTTAACACACTTGGATATGATTAATAATCTGATTAAAATCACAAAGTAGTTGAAGGATGATCATGTACTTCATGACATTGTCCCATACAAAAAGTGACTGGAAAAGATTGAGTAAAAAGCAAAATCAATATGCTCTGTATCAGAAGAAAAGATTGGAAAAAGCTACCTAAAAGAGTCCAATGAAGACTGTACTTTTAGTGTGGGAGCTACGTTACCTCTTCTGAATTTAATACAGAAGACAAAAATAGAAGAAAATGGAAAAAGCTACCTAGAGGAGTCCTAAAGGAGACCGTTCTTCTAGTGTGGGAGCTACCACTTCTATGGTCAGAAAATTAATAAGTCTCTAAGTGTGCATAAAAATCAAAATAAATTTTGAAATTGGACGTGTTGTCAGAAGATGTTGCCAACATTTGCGAAAACACTTCATCTGTGATCATATCTCATATTTGTTTTCATGTTTCTATTTCTGTTACATTCTGTTATTAGGCATAAATAGGTCATGCATAAACATAACATTGTGAATATTGTTGGTCAAGAGGGTATGCATATTTCAACAGAGAAAATTCGATGAAAATCCGGATTTTGCTATAAATCCAATATTTGTGATTTTTGATAGTTCAGTGGTGTTAAAATCGATGTGGGTTTCAATTCTGGAAATTATTTCGAAATGATTTTGGACGCAGTTATCTCAGTAATTTTGGTAAGTGATTACGGGCCAAAGCTGATCTGGTGTCCTACGAGAACTCAGTTTCTGACTATCGTCTAACTATGAAGGTAGATGTCCATTATGGACAAAAAAAGGGAGAAGACGTGACTCAAACTCAAGGGAGTGTGAATTGAAAGGATCAAATGATACCATCTATCTGATACCTTTGCTTGATTTCGTTTTTAATGTTCTGCTTTGTTAAGGTCCTGCTTCCCTGATGTGTTTCTGTTTTAATGAACTGCTAATGATTTTTGCATGTGTTGTCTCAGGTGTTGCCAACACAACGAACAACACCCGTACTAACTTGATTTTTTTCAGGGGGAGAAAAATTCTCATATTAAGGGGGAGTTAACTGGAGTTCAACTGAGAAATTGAGTTTGATTTGATTTTGTCCAAAAAGACAAAAAATGGTAGATTGAATGGAAATATAATTTCCATATTAAATTGATTTCTCTAATATTATCTTTTCCTTGTTGATTTGATTGAGTATAATATTTAATTATGGTTTTGACTTTCTAGATAATTATGTTAAGATTTTATTGTGATATAATATCTTCCTTAAATTTATTTCCTATTGATAGATTATGTGGAATATTGGGTTTGCCTTTTCTAGATATTATATTTATGATAATGATTTAATGAGATATGGTATCAATATTTAAAAGGAGTTTATTTTTAATTAAACTCTCAATTTCCTTGTGAAATAAGTTTCCTTGAAGAATAAAAGTCTACATCTATAAATAAGAGATCAAGGACATTGTTGAAGCTCTCTCACTCACTCTCTCTTCTCTCTCTCTTGTGCACAAACCTTCTCGATTATTGATACACGCACTTTGGCGAGAGCTCTTGGATTGAGGATTCACACAAACTTTTAAGAGAGAGCTTTTTCGATTTATATGGTTTTCACTCTTCGCTTGGAGGTTTTCATGATTGCATAACTGATGCACTTTTGCACGTCAAGATTTCAGAGACAAATAATTCTACAAAAATGTTGCTGTTTTGAAGAGTGCTGGACGTGTTGCATTGAATCGTGGAAACATCTACAGACAACATCCATGACGAAGTTGGCTGGAGATCGGGTTTTGTTGTTTCAAGTTTTTGGCTCACGTTTTTGCTTTCTTGAATAAGTTTTATTTTGAGTAGTTGTTTTAGAAAGTTTTATTTTCCTCAACTTGTTGAGAAAATTGATTTTTGTCTCAATCACTAGTGATAGGTTTTTGTAATCGGTTTGATTTTCTAGTGATTAATTTTTGCCATAAGGCACCGCACAAGTATTTATACTTGTGCATATTTAATCTCGTCAATTTGTTTATGTTAAGTGAATTTGTGTTACAAAATATAATATTCCGGTGCATGTTGTCCGAGATGTTGTAACATCTGGCATAACACTTAATTCTGATTAAACACAAATTTACTATTTTATATCCTATTCTGATATTTTTATTATTTGTGGTATCTGTCGAACAACACGAGTTCTTACCGTTAGTGATAAGTTTGTGTAGTTATTAAAAGATCAATACTTTTTGGAAACAAAGATAAATGCTAAAATAAAATGTGATTTTTTTTAATATTATGATTTATGACACATGAAACTTCATCAATCATCCATATAGATTTGGAGACAAACCCAAAAACGGGGTCCATTGTTGTCAAAGCAAGAGTTGTTGGGGGAGCCGGAAACGCTAGAAACTATGTCGGATCTTGCTTCCACTTTCTTGAATTTGAAATAATAAAGTTCTCCAAACTCACCCACTTTGGTAAGAGTTAATTGATTTCTTGATGACAATAATACGACCCACGTCGCTGTTTTTTTCCCAAGATTTGACGAATCAAACTCATTTCGTACGAGCACTCATTTGTTGGTAAACTTCCATTCTTAATCGTTACCAATTTCTTGATTTTTGAAATTGTTCATGATTCATTTGTTTTTTGAATAATTATGTGTGTTATTATATGCCATGTCTTAAATTCTTTGTTTAGTTTTATTCTTAGAAAAACCAGAGTTGAAAAGTTGAAGTTTTTATCGAATATCCACCCATCCCAGTTTCTACTGATACCTGGATTCTTGACGATTTCTGGGCAGTTTTTGTGCTACGGTTGTATGATTAGCAATGTGTTAAATTTTGGCAACTTCGAGGAGCCAATGCCTCCAGAAAATAAGGAAGATCTTAATTTTGTGGCAAATATCTCATCCCATTTTCTGATGTTTATAGACCTAAACTATACATATCTGCAAATGAACTAGAAGCTCTAACCCCTCTTCCATGAAAAAAAAATCTTTCTTCTGATATTTTGCTTTAATGACTGTGTTTATTATGTTGGGTTGAGAGTTTGGAGGTGGTTGGTTTTCGCCTTTGGTTAATACATAATATTCTGTAACCAAGACCTCTTATTTATTTGTCTTAATGGAGCTCCAATGCTTGAACAGTTAGCTTTTCAATTTGGCGACTGACTTAATGAGTCCGGCCTGTCCTAGACCTTTTAGCAGTGAAGCATCTATTTTGTTAAGTAGTTGGCCTATGAAAGTTGATCATCCAACCATTATGTGCCAATGCAATAAACATCGAACGTTATTATGTCACAGCTTTGCAGATGTTAATCGTTCTGCATTCACCTAGTTGCTTTTCAGTAATGAAGGGATTTAGTTGTTTTCATCTTTTTTTTTCCTTCTTTTACGAATCGTCAAATTTGAATATGAATAAATATTTGAACTGGGATGTTCCATCATGGATGCTCCCTCTGACTTCCGTTGTGCCTGCCCTTGAGATAGATGTGCAGATTCGTTTAAGGTATTAAGATAATGCTTGTTGAACAAAATGTTCTTGTTACCGTTAGAAATAATATAGAAGTTATTCTAATGAAACAATGGAAATATCTAAACGTATGTGGACCATCATACATATAATCACAGTCGGAGTACTTATATTCAAGGTTGTTCTATGTTATGCAACTGCATTTAGTTTAGAGATACCTTTGCTGTTTGAATAGTATTTAGAGAAATGTAATATTGTTTAGGAGCACTTGTTGCATGACCCGATGCTTTGGTGTAGGATCTTAAATTGATTGATCAAATATCTACTAGAACTAACTGAAAAATACGCTTTGATGCAGGATCTTCAATTGATCGATTCAATATCTATATATCTAGTAGAACCAACTGAAAATTACACCACCTTGAATCATAGAAAATTTTGTACTGATTTTGTGCACTAGTTGCATCATCATGGTACATACATTAGAAGCTATCAGGGGTGGGGGAGGATCCGTTAAAATAGGAACGACTGGGACAATTGGTGCCCTTATGTCCCGAGAATTAGACTCTGCAAAACATGCTACCAAGGTGTCGGAGTCGTGCGCTTCTGTCTCTGTTCCAACTGGGGACTCGACTCCAAGAGAACCAAAATCTAAAACATCAAAAGATGAAGCAAGCAGCAATGGCCCAAACATTGCGAAAAACCGTAAATGCCCTGAAAATGTTAGGAGGTCAAAGCTCAGCTCTGGAGGTACACATCATATCCCAATGCTTACATCTTGTGATATTTCAATAGATGGGACCCCTATAAGGAAAAAATCCGTCAAGAAAGGACCAAGCATTGTTGAAATAGTGGACGTGAAATGTGGGAATCCCGACAGGACATGGGTGAATCCTATTACAAATCGTCTTAAGAAACTTAGCTTCTCTAAATTATCTGATAACATGGTCTAAAGCTGCAGACTTTTTAAGATCAGCTTTCAGATTCCGGTAAGTGAATCGTGAAAACCCACTCGGCTGGTTTCTTTCTGCTACTTCTACTGTAGAACACATCCTCGGCATGTTGCATTTGTTTCCTTTCTTTTTCTTAGTTGATATATTTACAACTGATCCTATATTGAGTCCCGCAAACTCACACGTGGATGCAAAGTTTCACAAGTTTACCTGATGATGGCTTGTTGGAGCTGCTCGGACCATGTAATTCGAGTTGGCTAAAGTACTTAATTTCTTGCATGATTAGGGATGCAACCGTACCTCTGGTCCCAACAGCTGCTGCAATTGATGTTGCAGCCATTTTATCAGTAACCCTTGAGCCAACACCGTCAGATGTAAACTCTTTCTTCTGCGTGTTAAATGGGAGTGCGGATGCCGGTGGTTGAATAGAGGCGTTTTTCTTAGATTTCCTTGGAGTTTGAGACATATTTGTAAGGTCTTATTGCTTTTCTGTTTCGTGCAAATTCTTAACCTTATATTCTAGATCAGAAGTAGAGTCTTGAAAGTTGAAAAACAAGGCCTCAATTGGTGTGATGTGGTCACTGGATTCATGTGCATTCACTTAAAACCATTTAAATTTGTTTGTCTTGTCCCGTCTAATGCATTCACTTTTTTTCCCTTTTGCTCTTAAGTTTTGGTTGGTGGTTTTTATGGAGAATTATGAAATTGTTATAATACCATTGTTGACCCATGAAGATGCAAGGGAATTTGAGGCAATGTGTGCTAATCCTTTTGTTTTCATATTTTTCCTGAAAAATCCTTTTGTTTTCATATTTTTCTAACATAATCATTTTTCCATATTCTCAAAAAATTCATTTACTATTATATTATATTTTAGATAAAGTTGGATGGGTTTTTTGTTTCGTTTGTGGAATCTTTGGTTTGGTGGAGGAAGTTAAATGCTTTCAAGAATTTGGACCTAAAGAGAAGTTCTATAGGTTCCCCCCCTCTTTCCTTTTGCCCTACCTACACATTCTATGACTGCAAATGAGATTGGTGGGAGACTATTAAAAAAAAAACAAAAACTTGTGTGAGACGGTAAGACGGGTCGTATTTGTGAGACGGGTATTTTATTTGGGTCATCCATAAAAATGTATTAATTTTATGCTAGGAGTATTACTTTTTATTGTGAATATAGGTACGGTTGACCTGTCTCA
Organism: Primulina tabacum; assembly: GCF_025594145.1. Classification (NCBI taxonomy): domain Eukaryota; kingdom Viridiplantae; phylum Streptophyta; class Magnoliopsida; order Lamiales; family Gesneriaceae; genus Primulina; species Primulina tabacum. The sequence continues at coordinate 6,582,817 of NC_134555.1, read as the reverse complement.
TAGATAAAGATCCGTGAGATCGTTTCACAAGAGATCTGCTAAAAAGAAAGAATGAACTACGATTTATTTAGAATTGGGCCGATAAAATCTGATTTCTCTATTAAATTTTTTTGAAAATTTAAAAATTATCTATTTATATATTTTATTTATAACTCTTTTATATTGAAAACATTTATTTAGTAAATTTTTCATAATACTCTATTATTTTATCATGCATGTTTGCTATTATTTAGTCCAGTGTTTTATTTAATATAATGAGAAATAAATTTAAAAGTTGAATAATGGAAAGTGTATATTGTTTGCAAGTTGCAACCATTATTAAGCAATTCAAGAGCTTACAAAATTATATGAGGTGCAATAATATATCTATGATAATGTTGTGATAATGGACATTCTAAAAAATAGCAACCAAAATTAACTTTTGAGCTTGACAAACTGGTTGGATCGGTATTGAACTTGTCAAACATGTTGGCCTGGTTCATAATTTTTTTAAAATTGATTTTAATTTAATGTTTGTAAATATATGATTATTTGAATTTTAAATTTTTATTAAAAATTTTATTTTACTACTATTATAGCTTATCTGATTTTTTAAACTTTGAAAAATATTTATTTATTTATTTATATACACAATTAAGATATTTAGAATTTAAATATAGTATTTAATATATTATATTATTATTTTATATGATATAGAATCACTATTTAAAGTGAACTGGCTCGATCATTGATCCGATTATAAAAACATCGCTTATTTGATCCAAATCTTATAGTCCTGAAAACATCATATGATTATTATATGTTGCATATATATAATATTTTTATTTTTCCAAATAATTAATTTATTTATTATGTTTTACAATATAAAGAATTTAAAATAACTGATTAAATTAGGATTTTTAAAATCTAAAATGTATGATATATGATTAAAAGTCGACACGAGGTTAATTAATAAGTCGGTGTAAAACAATCTATGAGTAATATATGATGCAGAGCAAAATTGGAAAAAAAAAAATTTGTGTGAAAAACCATATGAAAGTCTTGTTATATATACACACAAAAACTCATATAATAAGACTGTTTTATATCTCAATTTTGAGAGACGAATATTCAATTCGACACGATTCGTGAAAAAATATTAATTTGTATGTCCAAAATATCACGGTTGATTATAACAATAAACCAGATCAATTCATCTCACGAATATATGGCATCGTATATAGAGAGAAAAACAAAAACATTTCTGATTTGTAACCATTAGAAGAAGACTGAATGCAGCCGGCAAATTGAGCATACGACGATAGAGTTAGATGAGTGTCCATCCTTTATTATTATTTTATATATTTGTATGTATCCATTACATTTGTATGTATCCATTACATTACATTACATTACATTACATAAACAAAACAAAACCAAAAAAAAAAGTATGATTTTATTCTATGCTTTTCATCCAGGCCCAGCTCTGCCTTCACAGCTTCCCAGCCAGTTTGGTAAATTTCAAGGATCCGGCAACTTTGGACTCTTTCAGTCATCGATCCACCCAACCCACAGGCTAGAAATCCCTTAATCAGAACTAGACACCGGGAAGATGACGCAGCTATGCCGGAAAATAGTGCAGGTCAACCTCCGGTGGAGCCTATCGGAAAAGGTGAAGGTTTTCCGGCGTTTCTTCAAGTTATTATGGCACAGAATCCTCGCCTGCTCAGTAAGGCCACCTGCTTCTCCTCGTTACACGAGGTTGTCTTCCAGAAGAAACTCCTCCCCGTCAACAATGGCGGCGGCGTTGGAGTTTCCCGGCACAAAGTCGTGTAGCGGCGGTGATTCTGATTTAGTCTGCTTGAAGATTAGTTTGCTGGGTGATTGTCAGATTGGAAAAACAAGCTTCGCGGTAAAGATTTTTAATTTAATTATTCCCCCTTTCTTTTTTCTTTTTCTTTTTTATCAGCTCAAATATAATAATTTTAATAAATGTATTATTCTTAACTGAAATTAATAAATTTCTTGATTTGCATGTGTTATTTTTTTATTATTATTATTATTATTATTATTATTATTATTTTTTATGTTTTTATTTTGATTTTGTTAGATAAGGTATGTAGGAGATTTAGAAGAACAGAGAAGTCTGCAAATGAAAGGTTTAAATTTGATGGACAAGACATTCGACATCGGAGGAGGAGCCAGGATCGCCTGCAAACTATGGGATGTCGGAGGTATATATATATCTTATTTTATTAGATTATGTCTCTTGTGTGACTAAAGAGACGATTTCACAAATCTTTATATGTGAGACGATTTCACGAATTTTTACATGTGAGACGGGTCAATCCTACTGATATTCACAATAAAAAATAATATTCTTGGCATAAAAATAATAATTTTTAATAAATGACCTAAATAAAATATATGTACCACAAAATACGATCGGCGAGATCGTCTCACACAAATTTTTATCATTTTATTATTAGTTTTTTAATTATTAATTTCAAATATTTTCACTTTGAAAATTGAAATGTACAAAGTGGAATATGATATGTTCAAGATCTTTCATCGCCTGGGATGACTTTAGGTGTCCCGTCAACTACACACACTGAAATTTTATTTTTATTTTTATTTTTGTAGTATAGTTCTAATTTAGTATTTATTGTTGATGGGTCAGAATAAAATTCCTAACATATTAATTTTTATAAATTTGATTTAATGGGTCAGAATAAAATTCCTAACATATTAATTTTTATAAATTTGATTTAAAATTGTTGAAACATATCGGCGCAGGTGATAGGAAATCGTTGGATCAAGTCCCAATTGCCTGTAAAGATGCTGTGGCCATTTTGTTTATGTTTGATCTTACCAGTCGATGTACACTCAACAGGTAATATTATCATTAAGGTATCGTTTGATTCGCTATATTATTTTTTTATATTTTTATCAAATCTAATATCATGTTTGGTGTACCATATTATTTATTCATCTACCAATCATTTATCCCACATCAATCAAATCATTGAATTGAAATCACGACATTACATTTAATAAATAATATTATGAGTATTTTATTAATATTTTCAAAAAGACACAACAGTAATATCACGTTATCTCAAATTAATCAATCGAATCAAACATTATATTAAATATCATTTTTATATATTTTATTATTAAAAAATATTACTTATGTCTATATTATTTGTCTCATATCACGAACCCAAAAATTCTAAAATACTCGTTCTCCGAGGATCACTAGTTAATCTAAGAAAGTATCACCGTAGTTCAAAAAAATGGAGCGTAAATAACAACATTGTATTGTAAATGATAAATGATTCATTTTATTATTAAATTTACAGTATTAATTTGCTGTTAAATGCAGTATTATTGGATGGTACAGTGAGGCAAGAAGATGGAATCAGGTACCAAATTACATTACTTTTAACTTTAAGTCACTTTCGCTTTTCTTTTTCAAAATGTCGGAAATTAAAGCGAAATTCATATTATTGTAATAATTTTTTATTTTTATTTTTGAAATTGAGAAAGATTTATTTTAATATTTGTCTTCTTCACATGCAGACTGCAATTCCTATATTAGTAGGAACGAAATTTGATGATTTTGTCCAAATGCCACCCGATATTCAATGGACCGTTATTACTCAGGTAATATTAACGAGATTATTTGTAGTTTTTTATATTATTATTTTTAAAATATCGATGAATATTTAATAATATATGTGAAGTCCACTGTAAAATTAATAGACGTCACGACTGAAACACAGTCCGATTGAATTATTTGTAAATAAATGCAGGCACGAGCATATGCAAAAGCGACTAAAGCGACCCTTTTCTTTTCAAGCTCAACGCATAACATCAACGTAAACAAGATTTTCAAGTTCGTTGTGGCCAAGCTCTTTAACTTGCCCTGGACCCTTGAGAGAAATTTGACGATCGGGGAACCCATTATCGACTATTAAACGTCGATTTTTTCGAACTTAGAAAATATAAGTTCGATTAGCTTTGATTTTTTGTAAATAGAATGTAGGTTTATGAGAGAAAATTGGTCTGTAAACCTCAAGAAAATTATACATGCGCAAGTTGGAGGTTATATTTTAGAATAAATTTTTTGTTGTTTGGCTAATTCTTTAGCATAAATATTCAAAATTTTAATTTTTATTTTTAGTAAATTTTAAATAGAAATTGTGATTATATTGAAGTAGTTTTTAAATCTAGTTATAATTTGTTATATTTATTTATGTGACAATGATAAATGTAATGAGACAGAGTAAAGCATTGTAAAATAGTAATAATAAAAAATTACATCTCGCCAAATCTCAGATCCAAAAAATCAATAAATAAAAAGCTTTGGTTTGAATATTTTATTTTTTGCGTAATTTATTACATAGTAAAATCCTCATTAGATCAAAATTATCGTTTTCTTCATGATTATCTATATTGTTATAAATATTACCTTATTTAGTTATATTTAAAAGATTTGTAATCAAGATAAATAGGACAAGATAAAATATATAAAGATTTGTATGTTATAATCTTTTCCTATAAATAGAGTGATTGTGTTTAATGAAAATTGCACTTGATTATTGACTCATTCTCTCTTTTCTTTTATGAGTTCTATCTACTCATTTCTCTTTCTTTTATGGTTTATAACACGTTATCAGCAACTGAGGATGAACACATTTCTCATTCTCTTAATGCTATTGAAATAGCACAACGTGTATCAAAGATTTGTTGATATTCATGAAGAATATTTATATAAGATCCAAGACTTGACAATATTCTTGATCAGTAATATTAATTTAATGCCCTTTTGGTTGAATGTTTTTTGAGGATCTTACGAATCGAGAGACTTATTACAATTTCTTAAAGAATATCGACATAAGATCTAAAATTGTTTAATTCCTAAAGAAGGTGACTACAGATCTAATATCTATCAAAAGAAAATGCATGATCTATTATTAGTTACTATTTTATTATGTGTAGTGACTTCATGTTCAGGGATGAATTGTATATGCTATTTGATAAAATATATATGAGTATGTGGTAGTGAGACCACGATGTTTGAAATAGAATATATGACAGTAAGATCACAATGTCATCAATCAAAAAAGAAAATAAATGGTAAACCCAATGAATTGATATCATCGTCTATATTAAATATTGACAATTATGGTAGTCTATACACTACCGTGGCAGTAAATTGAGCTTTGTACATTTACATATTTCGCATACATTGTCACTGATTTTCAATTCCATGTTTCATTGCATGTTATTCGCCATTCTCATGTTTACTCTAACATGCCTTGAATTTTTATAGTGAATTTACATATTCAACTAAATTTTGAAAAATTCTAGCATGTATTTATTTTGATTCACATAAATTATTTCATGACATAAATACTTTATAAATTTTGTGAATTTATTATATCAATATATTTCATAGGATATTACATTAATTTATTATGAAATTTTGTGATAATTTTTCTGATTTGGGATTTTTATTTATGAGAGACTAAATGTCGTTATTTAATGTAAAAGATCTACTTGTACATGTAAGAATTTGAAAATGTATGTTCAATTTTCCAGGTTAAATTTCTCAATTTCAATATCGTAGTTATAGTATTTTTATTTATTCAAAGAGAAATAAAGGAAGACAATTATTCAAAGTTGTTTAACTAATGTGATTCATTCTATAAGATGAATGTGATAGTGCTAATGAACACACTTGATATCAAACAAGAATATATTATCTCAAATGAGATTTGAATTATAAAATTGGCACAAAATATTGAGATATGCATAAGCTCGATATAAAGTTTATGGAGACTCATGATGTCTACCCAAATTATATTTTCATTTTATGTTGATATGAATATATTAAAGATCTAGAAGATCATTCGAATGATGACGAAAAGAAAATGATGATATGCTTTATACAATAAAATGGTGATAAACATTGACGTATATGGATTTGAGAATCCAATGAAAATATTGATTTTGTATAAATAATATATTACAAATCAATAGTTCTAGAAGAGCTAATATTTTATAAAAGTATCATTGATACAAATATTTTCAGAATTTAGCATAATCGATTGGATTGGGCATTCAAATTATATGAATAGTTAACAAACTATTAATAGTGCACAAAGATATTAATTATGAAACCAAAAGTTTCTGGATCGATAAATACGAAGATTTTTTAATCAAATATCCAGAAAATTTTATGAATTCTTATTTATGCAAATTTGATACCACTATCATATGCTCAAGTTGACAGAAATTCCCGTATTATCTGGAAAGAATAAATAATGTGGGCCCGCGAATCGTAACTGGATGTTTGCGAAAATACTTTTTGAGAAAAATTTCCAAAATATATAATCAAGACAAGCTTGATTAAAAGAAAGAATGTGAATATCAATTTTATGTCATAAATATGTTGGTTTAAGTGATTTATTATGCCTCCAATCAACTATTGAAACTATTGATTCTGATAATAAATGCATCATATTTTGGGGATATCTGAAATATATGTTGTATATATTATGCCAACTGATATAATATGTTATATGCGACAAATTCACTAGAATAAATCTCTTGAAGAGATTGTAGATATGTTGGAAAAAAATTTGAATCTTATGATCAAATAATTGAGCAATGAGATTTTTATTATGCAATTTCTCATTTGTTATTTTGGTAAATCAATATTTCCAACATTGGTCATTGATGGGAGAAAATAGAAGCTAAAATAATATTTTTGAGATCGATCCCAGTGTAATATAAAGTTAACTTGAAGTTTCAAGTTTAAATATCAAAATATGTTATTTGATCTTATATATAAGATCTATTATACTATTTAGCTTCATTAATATTTTAGTTGAACAATGTACATAAATCGTCTAAAACGACGAAGAATCCATTTAAAGAAAATGAGTGAATATCTTAATGTTAAAAGAATAATGAAGTCTAGTCATTATGAAAGAAATTGATTTCCTGCGGGACATATCCTATATTACTTGCAAGTAAACATAAAAGACGCTAAAAGCGTGATCGACTAAATATTTAAATGAATCCAACTTGGATGGTAGTATTTGCGAAGAATAACAAGTATATTAAAAAAGATGAGATTTCACATATTATTTGAGATCAAAATGATATAATTATTAATGTGTTTTTGCTATAATGCAAAATGAGGATTATCTTGAAATACAATTTGCAGTGATTATCAATAAAAATGATTGACAAATGACGTATGAAATATGAGCACACTTTAGCTCAGAGTTTCTAACTCAAAGTCGGATATGAGAAAATATTTTCACTAGTCATGGATATGTTAATTTGACAATGATATGTATAGCAAATCTTCTTAGGATTTGAGATGTCAAATGGATTTAGATTCAACATCCAAAACTAATATTTCAATAGAACATGTCATTATACAAATTAAAATGATCATGGTACAAGTGATACTTTCAACTTAGTACTCTTGAAGATTTTACTAAAATGGACAAGTAATTGAAATATAAATTTGCAAAAAAATACTTGGAAAAGACGAAATTATGTCTATGATTATATATTGTACATTTTCTAGAAGAATATACGTACATAAGTTATAGTACAAATAAAATGTACGAAAAATAATTTTATAAGTTGCATCAATTTGTGGTTGTTTGGTTGTTTGACCTTTTGATGCTCAAAATATTATTTTCTCCAACTTGAAAGATGAAGAAAAGATATTTGGTCTTGAAGTACCATATATAGGAATTTAGACATCATCACATCTCACATATTACACTAATGATGTATATATTTTTTCCAAGGAAGACAGTTACAACCAGAAAGACACATGAATGGTTTTCTTTGCAATATCATTCAGACTATTGATTTACGTAAATAGATTATCAACAACTGAAGACAATATCACCGATATTTTTACAAAATTATCACCTACATCAAAATTTGATAAACCAGTGTACAAGTTCGGAACACGAAGAGGTGATGATTTTAAGTGATGCTTGCAATAGAGGGAGCAGTCAAAGTTGTACTCTTTTTTCCTCGTCTATTATTTTTCTCTCGTGGTTTTTCAAAATTTAGTTTTTAATGAGACAATTAACAATTAGCGAGAGATGTCGTACTCTTTTTCCTTCACTATGATTTGTCCCACTGGGTTTTCCGAACGAGGCGCATCTATCGTTGGGAAATGTCTAAAGAAAGTATCTACTGATATATTCTTTTTCTTTCGTTTGGATATTTCCCAATGTGTTTTACTGACAAAGTTTTAACGAGACATCGTTGAGTCTCAATGAAGTTTCTAAGCATCCATTTTGCCAAATGGATATTTGACGAATCAATTGTTTCTGCAAATAATCATCTAAGGGGGATTGTTATAAATATATTCTTATTGTAGATGATTACCTTATTTACTTGGATTTGAAATATTTATAATCAAGATAAATATGACAAGATAATACATGTAAAGATTTGTATATTGTAATTTTCCCCTATAAATAGGGTGATTGTATTTAATGAAAATTGCACATGACTATTGACTTATTTTCTTTTTTTTTTTTTATGAATTATCTCTACTCATATATCTTTCTTTTATGGTTTATAACATATATTATTTTATACAATAACTACGGTGTTGCAATATAAATATTAATAAAAAAAATATTATACCCTGAATAGATGACCCAACCCGGGCTCAACTCGAATAGCCAAAAAGCCCGAGCCCATTGTATTTGGCCCACATATGATACAAATAAATCAGGATAAGAATCAAACAATTCCCACTGAACCCGAACTGATCTCACCCCAAGAAGCACTACACAAAAGAAAAGGGCTCAGATAACCAAGCACATATCACGGTTATCCGAGCCGAGCCCGCACATATTTCGTTAATTGTAGATAAACTCTTCCCGAACATAAAATGGGCGAACAAATATTTTGTGGTAAGGAAAAAATACTCACGGTATCGGAAAATATTCAAAATTTATCAAAGATAAGATGAGTAGGTCTCTTGTGAGACGATCTCGCGAATATTTATCTGTCAGATGGGTCAACCATACCGATATTCACAATAAAAAGTAATACTCTTAGCATAAAAAGCAATATTTTTTCATGAATGACTCGAATAAGATATATGTCTTACAAAATACGACTTATGAGATCGTCTCACACAAGTTTTTGTGTCAAGATAAAGAAGGTTGACACAAATACAATTGCAATCTCGTATTTCACAGAACTTATCTTACCAGATTTCAAAAATCACCTTTAGATTAAAGGTTGTCCAAAGTTCTCATAAGCGCAAAGCGTGACAAAGTTTCAAGGTTTACAAGTTTAATATGAGATTAGTCAAGAATTTTTTTTTTTGCTTTTTATTACAATTTTAATTATATCAATTAGATAATAAATTAAATAATACATAAACATATTTTTTTAAAATGAATAAATTTAAGAATAAATTTATAAATTTGAAGTTATCGAATTATAATCTGAAAATCACAAATTATATGAAGTATAAGTTTCGTCGATTCTTGTTGAGTCAAGTGTCAACCATTTGTTGCAGGGAAAAAAATATGATTCCATATAAAATTTATTTTGGTGCATTTAGTATCTTTTCTTGTTTAAAAATTTATTATTATCTACTTTTTATTCAAAAATAAAATTTAAAGTTAAATTTTATATAAAAAAATTGAAAAACAGACTGACTTATCTCGTGTTTCTAATTGCATGTTTTCCAATGCTCTTCGAATAAAATAGATTCGGTTGTTCGTTGAAAGTCTTCATTTCAGGTCACATTTGGAGAGATTTGATTGGAAGAAATAATTCAGATTTGACTAGGTCTCCTATGAGACGGTCTCACGAATTTTTACATGTGAGACGGATAAACCCTACCGAGCATAAAAAGTAATAATTTTTCATTGATGATCAAAATATGATATCTGTCTCGCAAAATACGACCCGTGAGACCGTCTTACACAAGTTTTTGACTTCAAACTTCATATATCACCGATTTTGGGTGTATTTAAAATCCATTACAATTACTAATACAAAGACATTACAATTACTAATACAAAGAGTATAGATCGGAAAACATGAATATCAACTTCATCAAAACGGCTAAAATAGGTTTGAAATCAGAACTTAGAAATCTATGATTTTAATTCTCAATCGTTACAAAATTCTTAGTTAATCGTTCTCGTCTTCAAAAACACAAATCAAAACCGAGAAAATATGCCTATTTCGAACTTGTATAAAACTTTGAAAAAAATTTTTTTTTTTAATCTTTATTTCCATGTAAAAAGTGAAGCCAGTCGTCCTTCATTATTGTACCACCTTTCCTCTTCTCTGTTTTTGGTTAATAATACTGGATTCCCAATTTGAATGCCTTCAGTTCTTCGCCTATACAAAAAAACAAAAGCCACAAAAATGAGCTAAAGCCAAGAAAATGAACTACGTGAGTGGAATTCAATATTTCATACAGACAATAAACATCTTTTTTAACAGAGTTTGCTTGATTCTTAATCAGTAATTTGGATTATACTTTTCATTATAATCACAACCATTTGTCTGTACGATCAATAACGGAGCCAGTAATATGGCTATACTATCTAGAATTTTTTGATTTTTTAAATTGATCTGTTCAAACTAATATCAAATTAGTCCAAAATTATACAAAAATGCCAATGAACGTGGCTCCGCCACTGTACGATCACAAAGGAACTGAAAAGGAAGAAAGAAAAAAGACGCAAACGAACAGCATACAACACAAGAATCTGTAATATGAGGAAAATTAAGTACCTGTGAATATATAAAGGTTCCAAGAATGGCTATTGCAGCTCCGAGAGCATTGACAAGTCGTATGGGCGTCTGGAAGATTATGATAGAGGAAACGATCACAGAAATACGTTTCATCGTGTTTCCGACGCTAAACGTTAACGGAGATATCTCATCCAGTGACATGTACGATACTTGATTGTAGAGGTGGTAGAATACGCTCTGAGCCACCATCCACCTACATATGGACAACCAAGAAATGATCAATCAAGTAGTACTCGTAAAGACTAAGCTTAGGAACCTACTCGATCGCCTCCCTTAACAAGATAGGAAGCCACAAGGCTGGATTGGAGCCACAATCAATCCATATACAATCTAGATCTTGTTGGTAATGAGCCCGAATACGAAAACAGAACACAGTGATAGGAGAAACTGACGATCACCCCGCACGATTAAAACATTTTGCATAACTCTGCTCTTGTTTAGGACTTAAGAAATGCTTCCTTCTTGTTGTTTGTTAGAAATTAATGTTGCTTTTGCATTGATGCTATAATCTATGTTTGAGATTACATCACAAGAGATATATCATCAATAAATACATAATGAATAATTCTCCGTTTGTTCATTCAAGAGCGTGTACGACGACAACGACGAGTTGGAATTATTTAAAAGAAAAGGTGTCACTCAATCCAGGTCTCTTGTGTTTGATGCACGAGAGTAATTACATTATTGATCTCTATATATAATATATGTTCATTTCATAAGTAGTTGCACATGCATGCGGTCTCTAGTATACAAGAAAACAAATGAGACGAGCGTAGGCAGGGTCAAGTGATTACCATATGATCTGAGGTCCGATTTGAGACATGGATTCTTTAAATCCAGCAGCCCACAACTGTGGTCCCTCCACAGCAATTGCGAATGGGGTAAGTATCAAGAGCGACAGCATCGATAAGCATGCGTAATAGTTCATCCCGCTTATGGACTTGCCCTTCATTCCTCTTTTGGAAAATATATTTCGGAAGACAAACGCCAAATTCGATATCATCGCGCCCATAAAACCTGATTTCGAAAGCAAACAAGTAAATTCTGTCAATCCACATCCAAGAAACTCGTGATTCAGTGTAAATTTCAGAAATATAAGGACCTTCTGATACAGAGGTTATAGAAGCATCAAGAACGTGACTTGGCTGGTGAAGAACACGTATTGGTGTAAAAATGCACTTCAAACATAGGAATAGAGAATCCAAAGTGAAATGCTACAAAAACAGCTATTAATATATGTGTAAACTAATTAATATTCATTCGTTGTTGGACAATAGTTTGTGAAATACATAGAAGATAAGTGCTTTTTTCCTGAGTATCTAAATTCTTTAATATTATGCCTTAATCCCCCTCACTTCAATAAAGCACATGATTTACCTTGAACATTGGGCCTAATACCTAATATATGTCTATATGCATGCCTCTAATAAGCAAGTCCCCTCTGTAGCCACCTACCTGGACAAGAATCACGTGATTCTGTGAAGAAATACTCATTAACCGTTCAAAGTTAGATGATATCTATTAAAATGACAGTGACACGCTTCTACCTTCACCTTTAACATTTTTAGAAGACTCGGGCAAAAAAGTTCGATCTGTTAGGCTGGCTCAAGTTGTAGGAATTACCAGTCATGTTGAAGTTGAGCTCGGTGAGGGCGGAGAGGCCGCAACCAGCGATGATGGGAAGAAGGGAGAAGTAGACGGTTGGTGGGAATGTTTCTCCCAAGAGGAACCTTGAGACCAAAACGCTGAAAGCAGGCTCACCACTTTTTATTATGTGAGTGAATGAAACTGCAACCTTTGACATACTTACAGTCGCAGCCACATGTCCAATTGTATGTGCAAGAGCAACCTAAGCACAAAAATCCAATATGAAAACAATACTAGAAAACAAGAACAACCCCAGAAACCAAAGCACGCATAATATCAAACACAAATCAGAAAATTTGACAAAAATCCAAGAAACGAAGTAAACCAGAGCCAAAAGATGAAGCAAAAGTTCTCAAAATTCTCACAGGGAAAAGGGTCTTCCAAAATTCAAGATCTGTCTTTGGGGCTTCAGCAATCCTCAGAGCCCAAGTGATGAGCATGATGAGTGAGCCAGCGGCTAAGGACAGCGTCGAAGTTAACCATGGAAATGGATACGCATTCAACACTTTCTTGTTATATATATTGAAGATCACATTCAAACTCCACCACGTCGCGAAGTACACTCCGATCTTCACTTTCTTAGCCGCCTGCTCCGGAGATTTGCCTATGGACTCCGACCGATCGGCTTCATATGCCTGACACCTGATGACAGATCGCTCCTTCTCGTCACGAACAGAAAAGGGATCAACGTAGAGAGGTTTAGAAAGAGAAACATTTAAGCTCCGGCGAGTAGTTTCCGCCAGCGGAGAAGCAAAAGCCGGCGACCTGCTGGAGAGAAATTTTGTCCTATGTTGGACTAAATTTAACCCATGAATCGATAAAGTTGGCTGCTTGAAAGAAGAGATCATAGTGATATATGCAGAAGAATATCAGAAAAACTTCCTGGCGAAAATCACGGTAGGAGTTTGACCCGGGAAAAACTCGATGATTTCAAAGAAACTAATTTCGTTAATATTTAGGCGAAAACTCGAAGATTTCTTGAAAAGAGCCTAAAAGCCCAGAAAACAAACAACAAGCTACTTGTTTCTGCCTTGGAAAAGAACCTTAACAACAATGTATGTCAGCAATGGAATAGGACAAAAGTTTACACCCATGCAATAATATAGGACTTTGTGAGTACCCAGAAATCAGAAGAGCAGGGTTTTACATGGAGAGGGAGGGAACGAATGCGCGCAAACTGAATTGCCGTGGGGAAAAAGTTTTTGGTTTTTTTTTTTAAAAAAAAGGGGTTGGTGCATTAGATTGTTATAATTGGATAAAAAATTCGAGGTTTTGAGTTGCATTTGGTTTTTTTTTAAAATATTTGAATAAAAAAATGGATTTTCAAATTCGGCTTTTAAAAATTAATTTAAAGTAAAAATTGTGTTAATTTGTTTGTTTTTTTTTTTTGATAAAATAGATAAGAAACATTTTTTAAATTCATTAAAGCTCTTACGATTTGGACTTTTGGAAAAACATTAATTTCAGCTTAATTAATTATTTTTTAATGCAGGTGTGAAGGAACAAAGCACTTCAGAGTTTGGTTCGATAAAAGATCGTCTGTAAACTTAACACGTCGAGATCGAAACAAATAGTGTTTAGTTATGCTCGTTTACATACCGAAGGACTAGAAAGCTCATCCAAACACATACAAATTTTGTTTTTAAAAAAAAAAACATTTATTTACTCTAAAGATGAAGAAATCCAGCAGTGGAGGTGTATAAGCAAGTCATCAACAAAAACTCAGAGCAAGCAGAATCATAGGAGGCACTGTGAGTCCACAACTGATTCGAACAATATGGTAAGATGTAACAATATAAAAATATGGAACGAAAGTCATCCGCACCAAAAAGGGAAATGACGAAATTTTCCAAAATCTAAGGGAAAACGTGTGGATGAATCAGCTAAAAGAAGCAGACACCGCAAAATTGTAGTAACTTGGACGCTATGATTTTGCAACGTCGCTCATGGCAATGTCCGCTGTTTTATCTGTTATTAACAAAAAAAATCTTATTGATATTGGATACATATCTTATTAGTAAAATAAAAATATAATATACAAAAAATGAGAATTGAAACTCAATTACAATTTTGAAAATAGATTATTTTAGACAGTGAGTTAGTCAACAAATTTTTTTTTCTTAAAAAAACTTTATTTTTAAAATATTAATTAATTTATCTATAAAAAAATACTGAACTTTATTTCTGTTTTAATTTTTTTTTTTAAATATGTGTTGATTTAGTTTTCGGAAAAAAAATGTGTAGAAATATTCATCTACTTATTTTTTTATTTTATTATTAACATTAATATGATTAATAAAAATAATAAAATAATAATTGAAATATGAAAATTCGAATTTTCGTATGCAAAATTTTTGAATTTATACTTTTAAAATTTTTAAAACAAAATTCTTTTATTTATTTGCGTTGATTTACTTTCTTTTATTTTTCTAAATTATTGATCAGTTCAATATTTTAAAGTAATTTATCTTTCAAATTAGTCTATTTACGAGCTCGAATTCATTAATTTTAAAACAAATGATTAAATCTACACACACATCTTTTATATTTTTGAATTAAATCAATTTATATTTAAATAAACTTGGTTCTTCAAATTACATACATCTTAAATCACAGAATCAAGCCTGCGCCTAACCACGTATCTAGTTGAAGTAGCGGGATGTTTACACCTTAAATCACATAATCAAGCTAGCACCTAACCACTTTTCTAGTTGAAGTAGCAGGATTTTTACATCATAGATCACAGACCTGAGTCACATAACGTGCATGTACGTAACAAGAACACAAATATCAATAACAGCCATTGACCTCAGCACCAGATCAAGTTGCTATGGACATTAATCATTTAAGACAATTCCAAGCGTAATAAGCGTGAAAATAAAGAACCTCGCACCACCCGTTTTCATCAAATTAAGTTCGAAAAACACAATAAGACATGGGAAAAAAGGTAGTAAAACATAATGCAGAAAGACCTTTGAATAACAAGCATCACTATTTTTCACATCCACTGCAACCAAAAGCATCTTGCTAACGTCACACAACACGTATAAGAGAAATATATGCGACTGACAATA